>NC_064246.1:42853381-43156411 GCF_003254725.2 Canis lupus dingo
CTCACCGGCTTGGATGCTCTGGAGGCAGGGGCTCTGATCTGCACAGCTCGGGGGTGCCTGGCGGCAAGAGTGTCCTCGCTGTCCTGTGCCCTCCCCGCCTCCACCTGTCCCGGGGGAAGCACAGGATCCTGGGCTGTGTCCCCTGGCACCCTGAGATCTGGTGCCTGCACCGCTGGAATTGGGCTCCTGGGGCCATGCTGCCCCCTCCCCGCAGAGCTACCACCTGAGTTTCTCCTGCAGCCCCGCCAGGCATGGGCTCAGCCCCGGGTGTGTGGCGCGCTCTACCCCGGGGCACACTTCCTCTGTTAGTGACCTCGGGAGCCTGGAGGCTCCACTTGGGATCCTACCAGAGTCCTGCAAGTGCCTTTCCATCCGGAAAGATTTTTAAAGTCCCTGCTTCTCCAAAACTGGGCTTTCCTGTCCTGGAGGCTCTCACCACCCGGCTTTAGCCCGACTCCTCGCGGGGACCCCTTCCCCACTGGATTCTTTTTTATTTTTTTTTTTCCTTCTGGCTTCCTACCTTTTTAGAAGCGCAAACTCTTCTCACTGTAGCATTCTAGCTGTTCTCTCTTTAAATCTCAGGCCGAATTCGTAGCTTTTTTTTTTTTTTTTTTAATTTATGATAGTCACTCACAGAGAGAGAGAGAGAATGGCAGAGACACAGGCAGAGGGAGAAGCAGGCTCCATGCACCGGGAGCCCAACGTGGGATTCGATCCCGGGTCTCCAGGATCACGCCCTGGGCCAAAGGCAGGCGCCAGACCGCTGCGCCACCCAGGGATCCCGAATTCGTAGGTTTTAAGGATGATTTGAAAGTTATCTATGTAAGTTGGTGGGGACAGGTGACTTGGGGACCTTACTCTTCTGCCATCTTGCCCTGCCCCCCATATGAATTCTTATTAAAATTTAGTTTACCATTTAGAAAAGACAGTTATTTTCATTTAGTATGATTTGTCCTCCATGAATGTAAGTGGCCTCTGGTGATTACTAATCCACCTTTTCATATTCAGAAATCACTTTCCAAAATTATTTTTGCTAGTTTTTTACTTTAGACACAATAGGTTTATAAATTCTAGAATCATCTCCTCTTTCTTAGAAAAACTCTAAATATTTAACCTTCTCCAAGTTTCTGGCATTTCTCGCGTTGAGAAATATGCCATGTTTTTTTGTGTTTTTTGTTTGTTTGTTTGTTTGTTTGTTTTTAAATATTTTTTTCTTTATTTATTTATGATAGTCACACACACAGAGAGAGAGAGAGAGAGAGACAGAGGCAGAGGGAGAAGCAGGCTCCATGCACCGGGAGCCCGACGTGGGATTCGATCTGGGGTCTCCAGGATCGCGCCAAAGGCAGGCGCCAAACCGCTGGGCCAAAGGCAGGCGCCAAACCGCTGCACCACCCAGGGATCCCTGTTTGTTTGTTTTTACCTACAAAATGCTTACATGTAACTGTGGAAAACTAGACAGTAAGTAAAGAGTTTCAGAAAATGTGTAGTCATATTTTTTTGAGGGTGCATGTGCTTTATTGCTTATGTTGCATATTCAAACAAATACCGCATTTTAAAAATGTAAGGCACGTAAAAGCTTATGTGCAAGTTCCATATTATTTTTAAATTCCTATTGGCTAATAAAAGTACTTCCACTATAGAACTGGAGTTCTCTAGAAACACACATGATGAATGTTTTGCATGCAGGATACCCTGAAACATTATCATATCTAACCTCATGGCACAACTGGACAGTCTCAAATCAAAGGTCTATGTGTAAATAATGATTATAAGTATTATTACATTCGCAAAAACCTTATCAGCTTATCCACATATATACAGTCGGTCCCAAACGTTAGTGATATGAAATCTAAAGGAAAAGCTGTATCTGGCTGCATCTGTGTCCCACTTCTTTAAAGGGAGATTTGGCATCTTTGAGCCTTGCATAAGTCACGTTGCCATGTGCAAAGACCAGGGTTATACGATGCTGAAGACCATGGACAGATACTATTCATATGACACCTGAATCCAGCCGTCTTGATCCCTATCGTAATGCCTGAAATTATCTGTCAACCTCTGCAAGACAATGCAGCCCTAGATGAAGTCATCAAATGCAATCTTCCCCCATCCTTGTCTGTCAAACTTGTGAATGAGGATGTCATGAAACTGGTCAGAGAGCCGGTACCCAAAACCTGAGAGTGCTTGCTTGAGCTCGTTCTTGTCGATCATCCCAGAGTTGTCCCTGTCGTAGGTGTGGAAGACATTCTGCCAATCTGTGATGTACTTCCAGACACCAGTGAACTCACTAAAGTTCACGCCAGCCTTATTCTCTCGGTCAAACATAGATATGATGGAGCAGACAGTCACTGGATTAAATGGAGTCCATGTGCCATTGGAGAGTGCTTGCTGAAGCTCGTTGTCCGATATCACCCCGCTCCTGTCTTTATCAACCCTCTGGAAAACGTTCCACAAGAAGCTCTGGTCCGGCAGCGCCACGCCTCCAGCTGGGCCAGCCCCGGGCCCCGGGAGGTATGAGTAGGCAGCCATGGGCCCAGGCGGAAATGCTGGGCTGAGCTCCGGGAACACCTGTGTAGTCAGATATTAAAATGAATGAAAGAAATCCAGAATTGTCCTGGATGGTCAAGAAAGTGACCAAGTGTGAGCTGCCAGGTATCAGTAAAGACTTCATGGTAAGGACTGTAATTCTAGACTCCAAAAGATCAGTCCTTGATTTTTGAATTGTCCATACTCAAGCAAGGAAGCATTGATTGTGTTCCTCAGAGATTACAGGAATCTATTTTCATTTTCCTGTGCTTGCTTGGGCTCCTTCTGTCTGCATTGCTACCCAGTAGCAGTGCCAACTGTCAGAGCTGACTGGTTCACTCCTTTTGACTGGTGGTCCACAAACTGAGATAACACTTTGCTGAGAAAATCATCAGAAGAGCCTGGGGAGAAACCCGTGTTGACTGAAAAAAAGGGTGGAGGGTATTTATTACCAGAATTTCTGGAAAAAAAAAAAAAAAAGCTGCAACAAGCCCAGGCACTTCTGCCCACAATCTGTAGGTTTTTAATTTACCTTTATTACAAACAGGTATTGATAACTTACTCTATACTGGGCACTGGGCTAAATGTTAGAGATTAAAAAGTCAAAGTACACATGTTCTCCAAGAATTTTTTCACAAAAGATGAAAATTTAACTTCTTAGTTGAGTTTTTAGGATCCACTAGTTAGTTGGATATGAACAGAGATAGGATTTACCAGAGAGTAGAAACAGATAAGGGAAAGCATGCAGAGAAGCATGAAATAATCTGACAAATCTGAGAAACTGAAAATGCTTCTAAGTGACTAGACAGCACATTTAGGAGTAGTCAGGAGCCAGATGGTGAAGAATTTGGGTTACTAAGATTGGGAGTTTGAACTCTTATCCTGAAAGCTATGGTGGCCCACTGAAGGAATTTCATCAGCAAAATGAAATGATTACAAATATGCTTTAGAAAAATGGGAAAGCCATTCTGAACCCCAGAGAGTCCACTTAGGAGGTTATGGCAGTAATCAGGTTAGAAGCAATGGCTACTGACTAGAGCAGTGGCCATTAGGGGGAATCAAGTACAGGGAACACATTCAAATGATATTAAAGGAGGTAGAATTCAAGTCCTTGGCGACAAGAGGGATGATATGGGAAGAAAGGGATAATAGTAAAGAGCCTAGGGAAATTCTCAAATTTCTTATATGGTTCACTGCATTGATTATGATTCACTGAGATAGGGACTGAAGTGGGAAGATCCATTTTTGGGTGGTTCAGTCTTTGACATATTAAGATTTGGGTCTACAGGATTTCTAAGGGGATATTTTAGTGGATGTTTCATTTCAAAGAAGGGAAGAGAGAGGGCAGCCCAGGTGGCTCAGTGGTTGAGCGCCGCCTTTGGCCCAGGGCATGATCCTGGAGTCCCGGGGTTCCAGTCCCACGTCGGGTTCCCTGCATGGAGCCTGCTTCTCCCTCTGCCTGTGTCTCTGCCTCTCTCTCTGTGTGTCTCTCATGAATAAGTGAATAAAACCTTAAAAAACAAATAAACAAAAACAAAATAAAAGAAGGAAAGAGAGAAAGATTCATCAATGTAGAAAAATGATGGTTTGAAGTCATGGATTGACATGGAAGGAGGAGATACCAATAACCATTATTTTGAAAGGTCTGTCCAAAACATACAGTTTTTCTCTAAGAACTCTCCCTTACCTGACCCACAGGTGGACATATTTGAATGATGTGACTTTACCATACTGTCCTAATTGTCATTGCTAGTTGGTCCAAAATGGACTAATCAGAATATATCACCCAGGGGATTGGACATTGGAACATCCTTACACAGTGTCTCTCTAAGTTGTTTGGCTATGGAAAGGTAAATTCAGGAAGTATGGGGCAACTTTATTTGGCTATGAAAAAGCTAAACAAATTAAGTTCAGAGGAATGGAGACAAGTCTGGGGAGATGAGAGAGAAAAGCTCCATATTGCCTAACAGTTTTTGAGACTCTGATAGTCCTTCATGAAGCCTTGGATCCCCCAAAACTCTTCCAATAAATCCTAGTCCACCCCCTCAGACACCTTGTTTTCCCCTTAATCTTGTATGGAATAAAAATGTTATTTACAAACAGAGGGAGAATTAGAATATAACTATTCTGAAAGCCTTAAGGAAAGTCTGAATCCAAGCAGTAAGTAGTAATAGCTACTAAAAACAAGAACTAAGTAATCGAATATTATGTGTCTTCTAGATGGAATTGTATAGCATTACCTATGATGAATCACTGCTAGAAAATCAAACTTGGGTCTGATCAAGTCTCTAAATCTAACTAAGAGTTTATAGGAAATACAGGGCCCAGGGGAACATGTTAAACTACACCATGGGGATAAAATCGGTAATATCCAGACTGTGACAAGCATTACCAAACAAATTATCTTATTTTTTCATGCAAAACAAAGAAAGGAGGTGGGAAGGGTGATCCAAAAAGTTAAATGAGAGTTCAGGGACACATGAATCAATTTTAATATACAGACCTTATTTTGATCTTGAGTCAAATTTGTTAAAATTTATAACTAAAGAAATTTGTTTCCTGACTGGACATTTTATGATATTAAGGAATTATTATTTTTAAATATGATAATACTATTTTTTAAAAATAGTCTTACACCCTTTGAGATACATACATAAGTAGTAACAGATGAAAAATATAATTTCTGGGATTTCCCTCAAAATTCTTAGAATGTGGCAGAAGAAAGCAAAGAGTATAGATGAACTAAATTGG
This sequence comes from Canis lupus dingo, assembly GCF_003254725.2. Classification (NCBI taxonomy): domain Eukaryota; kingdom Metazoa; phylum Chordata; class Mammalia; order Carnivora; family Canidae; genus Canis; species Canis lupus. Next base: position 42,858,659 of record NC_064246.1, read on the forward strand.
ACCTGGAGTTGATAATAATTGAGGCTGAGGGTTCATTATATTATTCTCCCTACTTTTTATGTGTTTAGAATTTTCCATTATAACAAGTTGGTTGCTTTTAATAACAGCTTGACATACCCAGGAATTGGCATCTGAATATCAATGTAATATATCATGTTAATAAAGGATAAAACCCACATGATCATGTCAATAGATGCAGAAAATATATTTGACACTTGTCAAACTAGAAATAGAAAGGGACTTTCTCAACATGATAAAGGTCATCTAAAAAAAAATCAGTAAGCAAGACACTTAATTGTGAAAGCCTCAGTGCTTTCTCTCTCAAGATCAAGAACAAGACTAGGATGCCTGATTTTGTTATGTCTATTCAACATTCTGCCAGAAGGTCTAGCCAGCACAATTAGGCGAGAAAATTAAATAAATGACATTTAAGTTTTAAAGTAAGAAATGAAATGATCTCTATTTGTAGATGATAGGACCTTGTCTATAGGAAATCCTAAAAAATCCACTAAAAAATTTCAAATAATGAGTTCAGTAAAGTTTTCAAGACATAGATCAATATACAAAAACCAATAGCATTCCTATACATTAGCAATGAACAATCTGAAAATGAAATTAAGAAATCAATAACATTTTATTAGCATCAAAAAGAACAAATAGAATATAAAAAACCTTCAATAATTTAACAAAATACTACAAAACTGATCATCTGAACACCATAACACATTGATGGAAGAAACTAAAGACCTAAATAAACGGAAAGAAATGTCATGTTCATGAATCAGAAGGCTTAATATTGTTACAATAACAATTTGCCCCAAACAATTGACAGATTCAATACAATCACTATTCAGATCTCAGCTTGCATCTTTTCAGAAATTAATAAGCTGATTCTAAAATTCATAAGGAAGTGCAAGGGAATAAGAATGGCCAAAACAATCTTGAAAAAGAACAATGTTGGGGGACTCACACTTTCTGATTTTAAAACTTAGTTTGAATCTACAGTAACCAAAATAGTGTCATTCTGGAGTAAGGATAGACATATAACTGAATGGGATAGAATTGAAAGCCCTGAAATAAACTTTTACTTGTAAGAATGGAAAGTGCTCTTCCCACTAAACAGTCATGACTGAAAGAAAAGAGAAGCATCTTTTTACCAGGGGAGAGGGAGAGATGAGCCAGTTGGCCCTACTTAATTTTGATAGCATTAATATATAGATCATTAGAAAAAAATGAAAAAAATTAGAAGAAAAAGCACAAGGTCTTGTTCATATGTAAAAAAAAGTCCATGAAAATCAGAACACACAGATAAGAGGAAAGAGGAAAAAAGACACTAACTACCACTACATTGATGATGACAGTAACAGTCGATATTTATACAATATTTACTAAATGCTGGGCGTATTTCTAAATATTTTCAATGTATTAAGTCATTTAATACTCACAAAAATAATAAATACCACAAAAATCATAAGTACCATTATAATTCTCTTTATATAGGTAGAAAACTGAAGCACTGAGAGTTTAAGTAACTTGCCTGAAATCAGAAAGTTACAAGTGTAAAGACAGTGGTTCTCAACACTGATTGCATATGAAAATTATCTCAGGACCTTGTAAAACACTTAATGATCAGTCTATATATCAGACCAATTAAATTGCACTCTGTGGTGTATTCTTAAATCTCTCCAGGTGATTTCAATGTGTATTCAAGGCTAAGACCCACTATATTAAAGCCCAGTTCTTATTCAGTGACCAGAGTAAGAGGCCTACTCACCTAATGGCACAGTGTCCTCTGGCTTAAAGACAGTGACTTTTCAGAAGATGGTTCCCAGAGGCATTGCATGAATATTGAAATGAGAGTGAATTAAAATTGTCAGGTCTCCACGAAGACCTTGGATCTGTCTTTTAACCACTCTACAAGGTAACTGTGATGCTAGTTCAAGTTTAGGAACCAGTAATACAAGGATTAAGGCAACTTCTTCTTTTCTTGTACCATGGCTTAAGAGACTAGAGGTGTGTATTTAGTGCAAAGCTCCATGTATAGATGTTTATCCATGGGCAAGTGTTTTGCCTGTGAAGTCCTGAGATTCTTCAGTTGTAAAGTGATAGGAAAGACAAAATCTCTCACATATGCTCTAAGGTTAAAACTCTGCATTTGGATAATTTTTCCCTAATTTTCAGAACTGATTCAAGTTCCTTGATAGTTAATTTTCCTAAACCATAAGGAAGTACATTCTAATTTCCAGACATGAGAAGTCAGTATAGCAAAGTGATTAAGACCATGGACTCCTGACGCTATCTAGGTTTGAATCCCATTTCCACCTCTGCCTACCTGAACTTAGAAAAGTTTTCTAATTTGTGGGCCTGAGTCTTTATTATAATATTGGGTTCCTGTCTATACCCACTTCTTAGGCTATAGCAAGCGTTAAAAAATGTGCTTATAGAACACTTAACATCAACTCAGGCGTACACCGAGCTCTCAAAAAATGAAAGCTATATTTACAATTGTTAGTAATGTTTTTCCATACTGGATGTTACACAAAATTTTATTTTCAATGTTTCTCCCCTTTCCAGGCATACCTCAAAGGCAGGTATGAATGAGAAAGCTTTGGAAATTAGAAGAGAAAAGTGACTATAGAGGACATGAGGCTATAAGCAGAGATTATATAACAAGAAAAATCATTCTGTCCTAGAGCTGGTAGGGACCTCAACTACCTTCTAGGTCAACCCTCCATCCCTGTAGATCTGGAGCAAGGGCTATGTTGGGACAGAGTCTTGGCCTTGAGGGGGCAGCAATTTATGAAGCATTAATGGGCGGGGTCCTATTCATGTATGGTATTGGAGTTGGGCTCCTCTAGAGGCCTTCAACCTACAAGTAGACTACTATTAATTCAGAGTGTAAAGAAAAGCCAATGTAGGAAAGAGAAGATTTTGGATGGAGGAAGTCACACATCGTCTTAATCATCAAACCAAATGTTAAGTGTCCTCCAACTCACCAGAATGCTCCTGAAAATAATGCATCTTGCATACTGATAGGTGTGTCACCCATTGGAAAGTTTTATGTCAGACACTCAAAGGATTTATTACTCGTGCTACATCCCTTTCCAAATACTGATTTTTTAAAATACACATGAGATGAAGGCCAATGAAAGGGGAGGATGCAGAATGGACTTAAGGTTGAGAGTAACACTTACAGAGCTGAGGAGGTCACTGGAAGTTATTCTTGGCTATGAGAAGGCAGAAGGGGGTGTTGGCACCTGAGGCCAGAGGCATGAGGAGTAATTGCCAGGTGTAGAAAGCAGATGTGGGAGAGTGTTGAGGACAAATTGTAGTCTCTTAACAATTTTATGTATTTCGAACCACTGGTCTGTAATAATTTGCTACTCTTTCAGAAGCAGAGAAGGATGCTGAGTAGAAGACCCTGAATTGCTTTAGTAATACAATTCTTTCAGGAAACAGCCATAGTAATTTTCTGGGGCTGCTGAAACAAAATACAGAGGCTAGAAGCCCAAAATCAAGGTATTAGCAGGGTTGGTACCTTCGTAGGGCAGTGAGGGAGAATTTGTTTCATGCATCTCCTAGCTTCTGTTGGCCTCAGGCATTCCTTGGCTTCCAGATGGTGTTCTGTGACTTCATATTTCCTCCTTCTGTATATGTCTGTCTCCATGTCCAAATTTCCCCTTTTCATAAGAACACAGTCATATTGGATTAAAGCCCTTCTTAATGACTTAATGACTTTATTTTAATTTGATCATTTGCAAAGACCTTATTTCCCCATAAGGGCACATCCCAAGTTACTAGGGATTAGAACACTAATACCTTTTGGGAGGGAATACAGTTCAACCCATCATATAGCCCTTGCTTGGGTCACATCTCTGGTTAACATGAGGCCTATACAAATTTTCTTTGGTTACTCAATTTCTTGAGTCTTCAGTGTTCTAATTCAAAGCTGTATGGCTTGCAGGCACATTCATTACTGCCTTCCACCTGGAGAACTGTAGGGGTCCTGAACCTCTCTTCAAGGCATCCTCTCTGGCAGAGAGAAGCCTCAGAGTCCTCTTCCTAGAGCTGTTGACGGGTAGCTTTTGCACAGAGAAAATGTAGATCTGAGAGAAACTTCAGGGGTCATGTGGTCAAACAATAGAAGAGTGGACTGGGACACAAAATCATTCTTGTTCAGGTGTATGGCAGAACCAGTTACAAACTCAGTGTCCTTATTTGAAGGGCAGCACTCTTTCCATTCCACTTTTGACTAACTCAATATCATACCAGGCACTATAAAAGAGTCAAAGGAAGTATAATATTCCACTGAGTTAAGGATGTGCATTATCAAACATTTTTAAGTCTTTAGAGTAGAGATGCTATTTATAATCAATGGCAAGTCTAATTGGAAGCATTTTCTCTTTTTTAGTGGAATAGAACAGTAAACATCCATCTTATTTGGGTGTCTTAAATCCAATAAAATATAATTTAAGAAATAACCCCAACATTCTAGGTATGTCCTCTCTAATTAGGAAGATAATATTATGTCATTTGTTGTCATAATAAACATTATTAAGACTGAATATAATTGAGAAGTTTGCACTAACAGCTTTGGTTAAAGAAGGCAAGAGGAAGAAGAAGAAGAAGAAGAAGAAGAAGAAGAAGAAGAAGAAGAAGAAGAAGAAGAAGAAGAAGAAAAAAAGAAGAAGAAGAAGAAGAGAAGGAGGAGGAGGGGAGAGGAGGAGGAGGAGGGGGATAGAGGGGGAGGAGGAGGAGGAAAGGAGGAAAGAAGAAAGGTCGATTGACAATTCAAAATCAAAAAGAAAATTCAAAAATCAGAAAATGCTCTGCATCACTTGCCATCAGGGAAATACAAATCAAAACCACAATAAGATACCACCTCACACCAGTGAGAATGATGAAAATTAACAAGACAGGAAACAACACATGTTGGAGAGGATGTGGAAAAAGGAGAACCCTCTTGCACTATTGGTGGGAATGTGAACGATGCAGCCACTGTGGAAAACTGTGTGGAGGTTCCTCAAAGAGTTAAAAATAGACCTGCCCTACGACCCAGCAATTGCACTGCTGGGGATTTCCCCGAAAGATACAGATGCAGTTAAATGCCGGGACACCTGCATCCCGATGTTTCTAGCAGCAATGTCCACAATAGCCAAACTTGAAGGAGCCTCGGTGTCCATCAAAAGATGAATGGATAAAGAAGCTGTGGTCTATGTATACAATGGAATATTACTCAGCCATTGAAAGGACGAATACTCACCATTTGCTTTAACATGGATGGAACTAGAGAGTATTATGCTGAGTGAAGTAAGTCAATCAGAGAAGGACAAACATATGTTTCACTCATACGGGGAATATAAAAAATAGTGAAAGGGATTATAGGGGAAAGGAGAGAAAATGAATGGGAAATATTAGAGAGGGTGACAAAACATGAGAGACACCTATTCTGGGAAATGAACAAGGGGTAGTGGAAGGGGAACAAGGAATAAATAAATAAAATCTTGAAAAAACCATCATGTCCCTACCATTCCCTTTCTAAACACTTCTTCTCTTAGGATGAAGGCAAACTCCTAAATTCCTTACATGTACTACAAGTCTTGGTATGTTCTGGCACTTCCCAAATTCCCATCCTCATCTAGCACCACACTTTTTCACTTTCTCCACAGCAGTCGTCGTTGTCGTCGTCTTCTTCTTCTTCTTCTTCTTCTTCTTCTTCTTCTTCTTCGATTTTATTTATTCATGAGTGACATAGAGAGAGAGGCAGAGATGTAGGCAGAGGGAGAAGCTGCAGGCTCCATGCAGGGAGCCCGATGTGGGACTCGATTCCAGGGCCACAGGATCACAACCTGAGCCAAAGGCAGGTGCCCAACCACTGAGCCACCCAGGCGTCCCTTTTTTTTTTTTTTTTTTTTAAGTCCATCATATTTACAGTCCCTTCCTACTACAGGAATTTTCCCATACCCTTTACTCTTCATGGAGTGCTTTCCTTCCATTCTTCAATCAGATAACTCTTAATCCCTCTCCTGATTTCTTTAAGAGATGCTTCTAATTCCCTAAATAGGTCAAATTGGATCTTTATATGCTCCCAAAGTGACATGTATCTTTTTCTTTGTAGGCCTTGCTATGGACATATAGACTTCTACATTAATCTGATCATTTGAGTAATACCAGTTTCTTCTATTAGACTTTGAAGCTCCTTGAGGATGGATTCCTGTCCATTGTGCCCCAGGGCCCAGCATAAAGCCTGGTACATAGATAATGCCAATAAATATTTGTTGATGAATGAATGAATGATGAACCTGTTCTTGTTTATAGAAGATGTCATGATAGTTTTATGATTTGACCTTCATCTTTTAAAATTGTGGGCAGTGAACATAGAGAATATCTCAGTCATTGGGTCACACAAACATGAAATAAAATCCCAATTCTGCCTTCAAAGAAATTATTGAGATTATTAAATTAAATAATATATAAAACACCTATGCAGTATCTGGAGTGCAGATTAACAATAAATCACAACCTTAATTGTCGGTATTACATGCTTATCTCTAACAGGCTGTTTAGGGGTAGGGGTCATGCCTGAATTTGTATTTTTGTACATTTGTAGTACCTTCTGCCTGCCATATGTCCATAAATGTCCATTGACTGAACACATGGAATTAAGGTTAAAGAAATATTTCTGAGGGCAAGTACAAGAATGATTGAATTTGCTTTTTATCTAGATCTACATTGAAATAACAACTTAAAAGACACCTCTATGTTTTTCAAGAAATTGTTTATAAAAAGTAGAGAATACTTCAGAATGGTAGGAAACTTTATCCCATATCTCTCCCAGTGCAAATGCTCTTCATGCAACATCTGTGATTCAGCGGCATTTTCAGGTTTGTCACCAGTCCATGACGTTAAGGCGGAAAGGAATTCCTAAATCAAATCATGGGGCAATGCTTATTAATGCCACTGATTTATGAATTTCCACTGTGGTCCCCAGGGCTACTCACAAGCTCTTGGCTCCTAGCTGCTTTATCTGGCTATCATTTTTGGCTACAAGCCTCCTAATATAGAAAGTTTGACACAGTGTGTTTAAGAATACATGTCTTTTCTCTCATTATGCCTAAATTTTGATGAGTCTTTTAAATCCCTGAGTATTGGCATTTTTTCAGCATAAAAACATTGTAATCTATTTTTACCATTGATCATTGCTTTTAGTTCTATTTTATAACACTATTTGTCTATGTATTGGATATCTATTCTCTAAGTGTCCTTATAATTTTGTTCTTTTTTTTTTTGTGAATTAACTTTTACTTTGAGATTATTGTAGGTGTAAGAAATAATAGAGATCTTATATACCCATTGTTCAGCTTTCTTCCATAGTAGTATCTTGCAAAAATATAATATAGCGTCACAAACAGGATATTGACATTTCTACAACATACCAATTGTATTCAGATTTCCCCAATTTTACTTGTACTCATTTGTGTGTGTGCATACTTAGTTCTATTAATTTTATTACATGCATTGGTCCATTTTCCAACTCCACAGTCAAGACACAGAAGAATTCTCTCACCACAAAGTTCTCTGATGTTGACTTTTATAATCACATCCAACTCTTTGCCCCAGTCCTTACTTTGCTCTTTTTCTCTACATTACTTTTATATTTATCTACTACATTACTGTTTGGATTTTCTGCAATATCAATCCTGCTCTTCACTGCTTCTAGCCTAAATGGTAATTCTACAGACATACCCTTTTTCCTCATAGTCCTTTTTAAAAAATCGTGTTCGTATCTCCTGATGTGTTATTCCCTTTTCCCCTTGTAGCTATTTTCATATGAGCATGAACTTGGGTAGGAGCCTGGGGAGTCATCTAATCCAGGGAGGCAAATTCTTGGAAAATATGCTGACAGATACTTCTATACTTCATATAATGAGGGCTTAAGGCTTGCAGTTCTCCAAAGCAAATATGACTAATCAATTGGATGTGGCCTACAAAAGCAAATCTGTTTGCCATTCATGTTTTTTTTTTTTCCAATCTTTCATTTCACAAATGAAGAAACTAAGAACAAATATAAGAGAGTCTGTACAAAATTGTCCAGGTAAGATTGGTAAATAGATCCATATCTGAAAATGATGAAATGGAAAACTAATGCCATTTGCATTCTTTTAGTTCCAAGTCTTTGCTTGGCCTCAAGGATGTTTTGCATCTAGGCTGGGTATATGGTACTTCTGGATGACAAAGAGTTCTCAGGAGGCATCTGCTGATAACGCTATTTTTCAAAAGTGTTCTCTGTCTGAAGAATTTCCTGCCTAAATAAGGCAAAAGAAGGAAAGACTATGGACCCCACCTCTAGTTTAATTAGTCTTCTCTCCCCACATTTCTCTTCAGCTAGTCAAATCAATCTTTTAAAGGAAGTAGGGGAAAAAATAAAGCAAGTAGGATTCAATCTGGTGTGTAACGAAGAATGCAAAATAGCACTAGTAAGAATGGATAATGAAGTTTTTTATCTTGATCACAAAGAACACTGCCATGTATTGTAGACCTCACTTCAGAAGAGAGGCAGCATTATTTAGTGGTTAAGACTATACATATTGGGTCCAGCTTCCCAGCTTCTGATGTTTGAAGCCTATTTTCAGCCCTTATTAACTTGTGAGCTTGAGCAAGATACTTAACTTTTTATTGCCTCAGCTTCTTCATCTGTAAAATGGGGATTATAATATCAGTACCTGCCTTACAGCAATGTTATGGGATTAAATAAGTCAAAATATACAAAGCACTTGGAAGGGTTCCTGGCATATAGTAAGTGATATATAAGTGTTTTCAATGGTTATTTCACCATTTCCAGATATAATGGATCTCATGATTATGATTACATAATGATCTTAAGAAGTAGATATTGCTTTTCTCATGGGGGAAATAAAAATTTAGGAAGTTACATAATAAAAACAAATAAGTACCAATTTTGAATAGAGCAGACAAAGCTAATATTTCCACTTGGGGAAGTCATGGAATAGTCAGATAAGTACAAATGGAAGGAAGGAGACTAATAAAATATGAATGGATGGAGAAAAGAACAAAACATGTCATACCCTGCATGTCAGGTCTCCTGGAGGAGGAAACAAGATGAATAAGACTTAGACCAGCAATGCCATTTCACTCCTCACCTATTTATGGGGTATCAGTTAAATATATACCATGATGTAATTATGATGAGGAACTTAAGACAATAAAGAAAATAGAGCCCTAGTCTCAAATGTAAGTACTATGTATTCTGCCAAGAGAGAAGTGGAGGGTAGAGATGGTGATTTTCATGCCCTTTTATTATATTATTTTCTCACAAATTTCTCAGCACTGAGTAGGTGAAATTTTCCAAAAAGATAATATGTTGAGGTCCATCCCTATTACTGAAAATGTCATCAGAGTTTGTCCTCCCAATGATAGCACCAGAATAAGGGTTGCAAATTCAAATACTACTGGAGCCAAAAGGATAAACCAATGAAGCATTCTGGGTATAAGTGCAGGAGCACTAGGCAAATAAAGGTTGAGGTGTAGACCGTGGAAACCTGGGGAACACACAGCCTATATAAAGGGCACTTACTCTTCACTTGCAGTGGATTATTGCCAGGACTTTTAAATCCTTGAGAGAATCCAGAAATCTGAGATTTAATGTGAAAGCCCTTTATTTTTAAATACTGTATGAAATTGTAAACAAAACTACATGTGCCAAACAAAATGTGTTTGAGTGTCATTTCTTAGCACTTGGGAACCAGCTGGGATCTCAAACAAGCAACGATATACAGTGGGTGCTATTGTCTTTCCAACTCTGAGAAAACCCAAAGTTCCTGCTCCAAAGCCCCCTGCCAGATACCCTCTACTCTACTCTATCCCCTCACGCCCATTGGCTCCCCAGACAATAAGCTGGACAACTTAAACCAAGAATCTTACTGCCAATGTATTGCTGCTGAGATTTTCAAGTTTCAAATCTCTGGTTTAGAGTGAGTCATCTCAGATTCAATTAGTGGAGAGTTCCTCTGGGTTTGTCACTATTGGCAGAGGGGAAATGACTCAGACAGTGGAGTATGCAGTGCCTAATGGGTCCAGCATGTGAGGCTTTTGAGATTGCTGGGTATAGTGCTCATGGTGCCCAAAGGGAGCACAGAGGAGGGCTAAAGGTTGCAACGTGTTCTCAGCTAAACTCATTGCTGGCTCTTTTGAACTAAAAGGAATTTGAGATATTTGCATCTGACCTCAAACATAAAGTAGGCCCAGCACCTCAAGGACATGTATCATTACAAGTTCTCTTGTTCCCTCCCCAGACTTGTTTCCTTCTATCTCCCCAAACTGCAGTTTACATTTGGTATCACCAAACTGTGCAGTTCTCCCAACCCCCTTTCTTGCTTTGTAAATGCCAGTCTGTCTTCCTGGAATGCCTTTGGCTTTATATTTATATTTTTGCCTTGCATTTCACAGTACCTTGTACATGAACAGGCAGTCAATAAGAGTTTATAGAACTGTATTGAACTGAAATACTACACAGCCCTAAAGTGACCACAGTGTGACCTATCTCAATCTTATGGGCCAGACCTAAAAAAATCATTGACTCAGGCTCTGCCATCTAAGTCCCTCTAAGTGATCTATGAGATGAGTGGAATGATTAGAGCTGAGAAAATGGGAATGTACAAATAATTGAAAAGCCAGTAGTTTCACTCTAGTGCTATCATTCACTCAAATTTAGTAAACATTCTTTGAAAAAATACCTTGTCAGGCATTGTTCTAAGTACTTGGGATACAACAGTCAGGGAGAGGAATCTGTTTCCTCCTCTTTTAAAGCTTAGGGGAAGAGAAGTAAATCAGTAAATATAAAGATGTGAATACCAGGTAACATTAAATTCAATGAGGAAAATTCCACAGGATAATCTGATAGAAATAGAATAGGTAGGGTGGAAATTCAGATAGAGTAGCAGGGTTGGTCTTTCTAGGAAAGGAATGTTTGTGTTTAGACCTAAGTGATGAGGACTTAGCAATGCTAAGAGGAAAGAAAAAGCATTTCCACAGAAGAAACAGGAATTGCCTGGAGGTGGGAATTTACTTGGTGTGTTCCAGAAAGAAAAGCCAGAATGGCTGGAGCACTGTTACAGAGGACAAAAAATAAATTTTAAGAAGTAGTCAGGTGCCAGAGAATGAAGGGCCCTATGAAGCCACAATAAGGAATCTGAAATATTCTGAATGTGATAGCAGACCAGTTTCATGCAACTTTCTTTCATATCATGACTTTGCTCTTGTTGGCATGGAATGCCCCATGAAAGGAGTAGAAACAATAGAACAGAATAACTGACACTGAGATGGAGCACTGGATGGTCTTTTGCTTATGGACTAAATTTCAGACCAAATTTATTGTGAGTATTGAGATCAAGGCCTTGGCAGTGCTACTCTACGAGGTACAGTATTATTGATACAATTAGATACGGGCAATGTCCTTTCTGATGCATACAGGGATCTTTGTGGGCCTGTATTCCTCCTTTGCATATAAAATCTACAAGTACATTGTTTCTCAAAACTTAACATATATATGAAACATCTGCATATCATGTTAAAATGCAAGTTCTGATTTGGTAGATTTGGGGTGCTGCATTTCCTTTTTTTTTTAGCTGCTTGATGAATAAGTTTATAACCTTTATCTGAAAAATCTTCATAGAAAATTGTGGTTTAAAAAAAAAAAAGAAAAGAAAACTGGTTTGTTTATAAGCTCTCACCAGCCCACTCTTGAGCTCTAAGGAAGCTTATTTTCTTCTGATCTATCCAGTCTTTCTTCTGAGCAAGAGACATTCTGGGACAGTTCCACCTTTACTTTTTACTTCTTTCTTAGGCTTCTTCTCATAGCCTGGATTCTCTCATATAACAGTGTGAGCTTTCTTAAACATGTTCTCCATCATGTCTGGAGTTACTCTGTTGTTCATGTATTGAGATAATTGTTTCTTATAAGCGTCTACTTCTATTAGGTAATGCATATAATCTGTAACATTCTGATCCATAATGTACTTCCAATGTACTTATGCATTTAATTCCTTGCTTTCTCAATCACAACTAAGGAATCATTTGGTACTGTAATGGGTAGACAAGCCTCCATCCACAGCTCCCTTGAGGGCCCCAAGAACTTTATTTCCAGTAGTAGTTCTAAGACACCTTGCATCCAAATAGCCGGTGAAGGCACCAGGTTGATCATCAGAGCTTTCCATATTGTATTCATCTCTGGTCACTCCGATTGGCCTTCATAGAACTTGTCTATGCCAAACCTGTTGAAAAGTCTGTGGGCCAGCATCAGGCTGGTATAATATGCTGCATTATGATTTGTCATGCCAACCTTCATACCATACTTTGGGAGTTCATAAGCATAAGCTGCACAAACTATCATATATCATATGTACAGGCATAAACAATCTGACAAATGATACTTCCATTGGTTATATGAACTATCATCCTGTATTTAGGTGTGTTGTACTTACTTTTATCCAGAATCATCAAACATTTTTTACTATAACAATCAGTTTTACCCTCTCATCTTTTTCTAAATTTCATTTGGTATCTCTTGAAATAAGCCTTATTCTTGACAACCTTTAACAAATCGCATCCTAAGGAGCAAAGACTGGTGTGTTAGGCTAGCTACAGACCAACCAGGGTGCTACATTTCTAGTAAGCTTCTAAGTGATGCCAAGGCATCATATAGTTAGATCATGCAGTCTGAAGACTACATTTTAAGGCCAGAACTAAGGCCCCTTTGACCAGGATGTAGTTAGATTTCTTCACCTGTCTCCAATCTACTTGTTCAGATTCAATCCCCTTGGTTCCAGAGCTGTAGTGACCTTGTATAAAGGGAAGTAGAAGATGAAAAGGCACAGATACAATTTGAAATCATACCTAGGCCCTTGGGATTCTGAATTAAGTAGTGAGGCCAGATGGACCATGTTAAGTCAGTGTCCTATACATGTTAAGTAGTCACTCTAGATCCCCCTTCTAAGGCACCAGGACCATTTGTTCCAGAATCTCTTAGAAGACAGAAGGCAATTTGAAACAAAATCTGAGTCCTGAGCACCCAGAACTGGCCAATAGGGCCAGCTGACCCTGATTGAATGACATCCCATTTCTATCTCCAGAAACATTAGGCTCCCCCAGCTTGTTCCTATAAGGAAAGCTCTCTTTGTATTGCTTCAAAGTCTTGCACAGGATATTAGCCACTTCCTTCTCTATAATTCATCCTTCTACTTTGCCATCTGGAATATTTCTCTTTCACAAGTGCCTAAGTTGTTACAGTTTGAGGCAGTTAAATCTTAAATTTGCCATTTGGGGTAATTTATTGTTTTTAATGCTTTCTTCCTCAAATTCAGATTCTGTGGTTTGAAACAGACTCCAGCCAGGATTTCTATTTCCTGGCTGGATATCTAATGGTCTACCCTTTTCAGGTCTTCTCTGGGTTTATTTTTCAGCTTCCCACTGGTGACTACCAAGGGTTTCTTCAAATCACTCCTCCCACTGCATCCATTAGTTTCCTCCATTCCATCACTGCCCTGAATGCCTTGGTCAGACCCTTTATGGTAGGAGCTAAGATAAGAGTTACTGGGGACCAGTAGGCTGTAATTTCAATGGCAATACAAAAGTCTTACTGTGTCTAAAACATCCTCCTACTGATATTCCAAAACTTGCCTTTAAGAACCATTTGGGCTATGGATCATATAAACCTTAGGTAGAAATAAGTACAAGGTAAACAATGAGATTTGAGGGGAAAGAGACCTCACAGTTGTTGAATATTTACTGGGTGTATAACTCTGAATTGATGGAATAGGTAACATCCCTGTACTGCAGATGAAGAAACCAAGGCTCCAAATAATTTTCCCAAGGAATCCTGAGTTATACAGAGTGGTGGGATCAAGTGGTGGTAGCTCTTGAACAAGAGCTAACTCAAAGCCCATGTGTTTGTCATCAGGTTAATATTGGAGGGTTAGGTGAGAAACGGGATACCAGGCAAAGGATGAAAACTGGGTTCTGGGATATTTGAGGGTGAGATAATCAAGTCAGGAGGCAGAATGGACACAGAATTTCCCGAACAACGTACCAGCTACTAGATAGACGCTTCATATTGAACTAACACTGGCATTATTTCAAGATTTTATAAGCTTCTTATTTGTGGCAAGAGCCATACTTCCAGTTTGGTTACCTTGAAGCTTGCAAGTAAAAGTGAATGGCAATAATTTGCTTTATGAAAATTTTGAGTAGGAGTGGGACAAGATTGGTTGATCCCTGGAATTTTTCCATGATTTTCTTTGAAGAGGTGTATTCAAGTAACAATACCCTGATGGTTCTCAACCTGTTGGAGCTTTGGAATAGTTAGTGTACCTGGGTCCCATCCAAGACCAACTATTGGGTTTCTAGCTGTGGGACCCTGGCATTTATGCTCTCTGAAGCTATCCAGGACTGATGAGATGCCAGGGTTAAAACCACAGCCTCAGGGTAAAAAAGCTTACTATTTTTTCTTGCTCTGATAAGGATAGAGCTAAAACACTGCACAGTTCTAGGGAGCAGAGGAGCATAGGAAAAGCTTTCTATGCTAAAAGTTGGAGAACTGAACTTTAATCATTTGGAAGGAGAAAAAGACAAATTTTAACCACTTTAAAATTTTGTCAGAGAACCAACCACCCAGAAATTCCCTTCATCCCACGTTTTGATGAGTTCAACTTCCAATGTTTAACCTTCATGGAATCAAGGTCAGGCGTGAATTTGGTAGTATTTGACACCCACTTGGAAATCTCAATTTTAAAACTATTTGCACTACATTCAGGGTCTTCTATTTGCTAAAGTACTGGCAGCTAGGGAAAATGCTGCTTTATTGATTTTAGACCCAGAGAATCTAAGGGACATAGAAGTTATTTGTTCTGATCAAGTTTGCTTACTAAGTCATCTGGGAGCCAGAGCTAGGTCTCTGCCCTCCTAGAGCTGCCTTCTTTAAGTGGAGCAGCCTTTAAGATGCTCCTAGAATATGATGAGAAATACAACCATCCCTATAAAATTCACAGCGGATACTAAGAGGAAACAGTCTGTGTACGGAGCTCAATCCAGCCTCATAAAGTTGGCCAAAAGATCTGTCATTATGGGGCATCGCATAGGGGGCATCATATAGGATTATAGTCCCAACATTTTAGCAAGTCTCTCTCTTTTAGGAATTGCTGCAAGACCCCAAGATGAACTATGTCCCACTGAATCAGAAATGAACTGTAGAAGATGGTGGAAACTTCAGGGAAAGATGATCCCCAGCTAGCATTTACTCTTCCCTGATTTGTTCTGGGCCTATCTCTTGGGATTTATTACAACTCAGAAAAAAAAAATAAAAGAACTAAATTCACAATATCTAAATGAGCTTTTTGCCTAAGAAATGGTATGGCCAAGAGAGAAAACATAAAAATCCCATAGAATTGAACTGGACTTTAAGAGATCATCTAAGTCAGTGTACCTGTCAGGATTGGGCAACAAATGGAAATGTCTTCCCCATTTCACATGGGTTCATTTTACTGGTAGAATGCAATCCAAATGCAAAACCCTAGCTGCAGGAAGTCTGAGAAATATAGTTTTTGTTTCTAACCACTGTTAATAGAAGGAAGGTAAAAAGAAAGTTTAGAGAACCAATCCAAGTATTGGCCCAAACCAGCAGTTTTCAACCTGTATACCATAGAATAGTGAGGTGTAGCTATATGTTATTTTTTTTAAGATTTATTTATTTATTTGAGAGAGAGAGAGAAAGAAAGAGAGAATGCACAGGAGGAGGAGCAGAGGGTGAGGGAAAGAGTATTTCAAGCAGACTCTTCACTGAGCATGGAGCCTCCAACATGGGGCTCACTCCCAGGATGCTGAAATCATGGCCTGAGCTGAAACCAAGAGTTGGGCGTTTAACCAACTGTGCCACCCAGGTGTCCCCCATTTTATTTTTTTAAGAGATTTTGTTCTCAGATGAATTTGAGCCATGCTTGGCCAAACAAAGTTGAATATGATTCTTTACTGAAATATGTTTCAATCTTCAATATCCATGCATGCAGCCTAGTTCTTCATATCTTGGGAAACATGAATTGGGTAAACACTTATCTAAGCCTATTATACAGATGAGAAGACTAGAGTCTAGAGAGATTAAATAAGATGCCTGAAGTTGAATAGCCAGTTATAGGCAAAGTCTGGACCAGAATCTATGTCCCCTTAAACAGCCCGAAGTGTTTTTTTCTGCTAGGAGGGAATGAGAAAGAGGTAGGAGTGGCAGACAAGCAAGAAAGAAGAAAGATGAAACTGACAGGAAGGTGAGAAGGGTTAGAAATCTAGAGGAAGACTATACATCTATGTCTCCCCCAGTTACTCGGAGTAAAAAGTACAATACATTCTGCATGTGTCCTGACCCAGATGCAGAGTGAATTCATTAAAGAGGTCAGAGCCCTGAACCCACATTTCATCCCTTCCCACATATGCCTGGAATATGTTGATGCTTTGGCCTCGATTAGTAACAGGGAAAACTAGTTCTGTGGAACATGTCATCTTTATAAATAGAACCAGAGTCCAGTGGTTTCTAAATAGTCAGGAGATGCTCTGTCTTCTGATGTCAGCTATTTATTTGTATTTCCATTTCAGAAAATACACCTTCTCCAGTTCTAGGCTTTGCCCCATTAGATGTCTGCTCTCCTGCCCCAGATGGGCTACACAGATTCCTGGCCTCTTGACTCAAACCCCTGGGAACAGGGCCAGTGGGCACTTTCTGTTCTGGTCCCTGCCAAGCTTGTCACTGTGGTGAGGATGTTTATATTTGATAGTAATTCCTCCTTTAGATGGTGCATTTAACAGAAGGAAGGAAAGAAAAATATCTTTTTCAGCCACTATGCCTTAGTGGCCATATCTCTTTTTCTCAGTCAATCTGCACACTTGTTAATTCTTTTTAACAAAAATTTTAGTGTGCCAGTTCTCTCTGGTTTGGGTATATTTTGTCACTCATAAGAAGTAAATAGTAATTTTGAAATGATGCTGGGCAATCTGGTGATGTTATAGTGCAGAGTCTTTCCTCCACTCCTGCCTCTCTCTCTCTCACTCTCTCTCTCTCTTTTTCTCTTTTGCAAGCACTCTTCCTCAGGTAAATAGACAGAAACCTAGCCTCAATCAGCAAGGCTGAAATGAGGTTTTCCAGTAATGCAACACTTCCTTTTCTTATAGACTTGATTTTACATGAACCATTCTGGAAATAGGCAATTCAACACCTTGTGAAGCAATTTATACTCTAGATAGCTATTTATCTCTATTAGTCAACACATGTTTGGTCACAAGTAATAGAAGAGCCTATTAAAACTGGCTTAAATCCCACCTCACACCTACCCCCAAAAAAGGTAATTTAAGGATCACTCAAAGAACAGTTAAGGAGTAGACCCTCTCCTGGAGCTAGAACAATGTTACCAGGACCCAATTTCTCTCTCTCCATCTCTCAGTCCGGCTTCTTCTTCTTTTTTTTTTTTTTATTTAAAAGATTTTATTTATTTATTCATGAGAGAGAGAGAGGCAGAGAAAGGCAGAGGAAGAAGAAGACTCCATGCAGGGAGTCTGATGTGGAACTTGATCCCGGGTCTCTAAGATCATGCCCTAGGCCAAAAGCGGCACTAAACCTCTGAGCCACCCAGACTGCCCATTCCTGCTTCTTCTCTGGAACCTCACCTTCAGCAGACTTCTCTCAACCAAGATGCTCCCAGATGCCCTAGACTGATATCCTCATAGCCCCAGGTCAGCAAAAAGAGAGATTCTATCCTCTGATTGTTCAAGCAGGTCTTGAGATGAGTCTCATTGTACCAAGTTCAATCATGTCATCTCCTGAATCAGTTACTGGCCAGAGCTGTTCATTATTTGATTACCAAGACCTGGGTCATGGGCCTACTTCTGGAGCCAGGACTGAATTGTTACTACCAGGAGACAGGGCAATAGATGCTGATCAGGAAAAAATACTCTCAATTACACTCTATTTATCCATCATTCATTAATTTTGCAGAGATGAATTGAGGACTTGTTTTGTGCTAGAAACTAGGGATAAAATCCTGGATAACTTCTACTTTTCCTTCATGCTGCAGCTGAAGAGTCATCAGTTTTATGATGAATTCCTTCACTGACACTCCCTCAGCAGAGTTTGTTTTTTTCCTCCTCATGCTCCTGCTTTTCTCAGTAAATACCTCCTCTATGGCATATACCATTCAGGACTATATTGATATCTCACTGTCTTTCTCCCTACAATATCTGAGGACAGATATTGTGTCTTATTTACCTTGGCCTCCACAGATACCAACAGAAGGCACAGAGCACTCAAAAAACTTTTGTTGAATAAATTTTTGAGGAATGAGTCATTTATTTAATTAGTGAATCAGTACATGTGTTCCCAGTTCTTGAGGACTTGGAAACTCTCAGGGGGAAAGAAATCCATATATAACTAACTGGAATACAGTGTGATCAATGTGGTCCACAGCTACATGAGCAAAGAGCTGGGAAGCAAAATGGAAGATGTTGTATAACAGAATTATTGAAAATTTTTAAGATATTTTTTGGTATTTCAAATCTAAATCTATCTCCCTATGACTTTTACCTGCATTTCTTAGTTCTTCATTTTTTAATAATTCCAAATATGTCTACCTATTTTTCTAGCATCTGGGACAACTCCTGACAACACATAAGGCACTTAATCAATATTTCTAAGAGAATTAATCACTTTCTCTCAGCTACATAACATTTGTGTAAAGTTAGATACCTTATCCTACTCTTGGATATTGTCTGGTAATGGCTATATCATTGTAAGATTGAAAATACTCAGTTCTCTGTATCAGTATGTCTGTAGCCACAAAATCAAATTAAAAATTGGTTGTTTGAAACGTGAATTACAGTTTCTTTTAGGTAAAATATGGTCAATGGTGCTTGCTTTCCAAGCTAATACTCATTAGCTGATTTGGTGGATTTTGGTGTGGCCTGGGACTCAGAAGTTAGAAGCCTCTAAATAGTCCCAGCCCTCATTTGAGGTTTGAGTTGGGCTCTGGGCAGAACTGGGTCAAATCAGTCTTGGCCTCCCTTTACAGCTGATATCCCTCTTCCTTCCTCTACTGTCTTACTCATCCATGGCCTTCTGTTGCACTAAGGCTTCCATAGCTATGGTGGCCTTGAAGATGCACTACTCAAAATTCCTGCTGTGTCATGGGGACTATGATTGATAAACAGCCCCAGAGGCTGTACTCCAAATCCACCTGCCATCTGCTCTGAGGCTTTTCTTCCCTTGGGGTACTCTCAGCCAGTAATTGAGCACAAGAGGGGTACTAAGGCAGGCTCATACCTGTGAGGTGCTAGATAGGTTGGCTCTGGAACCCTCCTTTAGCCTGGTCAAAAATTTCCTAGCATTGTGCTGTAGTCTGAGGCTCTGCCAACCCAGTTATCTGTCCTTCCTCCCCTCTGGCCTACACAGGGTCAGCTCTGTACTGTGGTCAGACAGCTCTTCTTACCCTCTCCAATTCTTTCTCGGTTTCTCTCACAGACATTTTCCGTGGATCTTTTACATGTCTAATTCCATCTTGGCTTCTGCTTCTTGAAGAGCCAGAAGTATCACATTTGTGACCTTGAGATTACACACAGAAGCATGCAGCATGGAGACTTCTTCAACCCCAACTGATGCGCATTTCCTTGCTTGGGGTATAAGAGAGAGTGATTGGCCAGTGCACTAAGGAAGTATTGATTCAAACAAGAGGAGTCGCATCTACCTAATGGAGCTGAAAAAGATCTGAGACTCTTAAAAATGCAGTTAGCACCCAGTCTTCCTCAAAACCCTAAGGTCAAATAGATGATCTGCTCTTTCCCATTTCCTGACTTATATTTCAGATTGTTTCTTGTTTTTACTTGATTTATACATTAAAATTATTTTGAAGATTTATTTTGATCTGATTTTACATGGAAATAAATGGGAGTAGAAAGAAAAGGTTTCCAATGCAAATTTTATGAGTTGCTGCCCCTTCACCTCCCAGCAACACTACATATGCATCCCAGTCAGACTGAGACATTAGACATGGCAGGGGAGTAACTTGGAACCTTGTTACACAGTTTTCTCTGTTCTTTACATGTCTGTTCAACATTTACTCAGAACATAAAAAACATTAAAAGTAAATGCTTTTTTATGTTCAAAATAAAGATATATTTTCCATGTACATACTACACATGATTTTCTGAACTAGACAATTTCTTGAGAGGCATATTAAACTCTTTAAGTGTAGACATTCTAACAAATCATCTCCAGGAAAGAGCACATACAGCACCATGAATTTTTCAGTTTCAGAATTTCAGCAGGCTGGATGGTTGTTACAGACTCTGAGAGGTACAGTCTCAAAGTTAGTGGTGAAGTCTTATACACAGCACATACTACCACAAAAAAATATCAACAGGGAGAGATTGACAGCAATAGGGAGTAATTAATTGCAGCCAAACCAGTTTATGTCTCACCAGTTTTATTAGTAGTGACGTATAGAGACCTTAATTAACTGGATCTTTACTCTAGTTTTATGCCAGTAACATTTTGGTAGCCCCTATTGACTGGTTCTCTGGACAACTGCCTACTGGCTCACCCATTACTCTGGTCTGTATCATCTTTAGCCTGAGGTATAGAATAAACTCAGCCTGAAATACCATGTCTTCTCTATGAAACACCTCCTTGAGCCTGAGTGCCATCTGGCCAGAGAAAGTCTGGGGAAAGGAGAGCCTTGTAGAGATAGATGAAGGGAGTGGTGCTGGTCATACACCTGGAAAGCAACAGACAGTTGTGGCAGGAAGTCACAAGTTTTTCTCACCATCTGAGAAGGAAAGTCTTCAGAGAAAGAAGGGAGGGAGTAGTGGTTTTCAGCTTTGCCACTCATCCCACCATCAAGAACATTAGGCAAAGTCTGAAGAGGTTTTTTTTGCATTGTCACAACTGGTGGATAAGTGCTATTAGCATCTAGTGGGTACAAGCCAAAGATGCAGCTAAATATCCTATAATGTACAGCAAAAAATTATCTGGTCCAAAATATCAGTAACACTGAGTTTGAAAAACTCTGCTAGACCCAAGCTTAGCTCTAAGGCCAAGGCTAGGATAACTTATGGGTATTTTATTTCCTTTCTAGGATAAAAGCTTTCCTGCTTTCCTACAAAACCCACATCTTTAATTTTTCAACCTTGGTTTACCTTCTTCTTGTCTAAGTCCTTCAGGATCTGGACTCTATTCCACACCTTCACTCCATACTGGTGGAAAGCATGGGTGGTCAGAAGCTGGGAGGGAGGGAAAGGCAGAGAGCTTTGATTTAAGGTACTCTCCATCTTCCCTGGCTGGGCCTCTCATGTGTACCCTGAGGCATTCACAGGAAGGGAAGTCCTTACAGGCTAACAAGGAGACTGGGTTCAAGAATTAGTGGGGTCCAGATTTGTGCAGAGGAGGGAGAACTTCCAGGAAAGGGGCTCCTTATTAATGGTTATGTGGGAAAAGGAATACCACACACGTGATATGCTTATGTTCCATTTATCTAATGTTTTCATGAAGTCAAAAACGTTATCCTATGTTCTGACTATCCACAAATGTATAACAAACCATCCCTAAATTAGCAGCTTAAGGCAATTTATTAGTATCTCTCATAGCTCTTGGGTTGGCTGGGTTCATCCACGTAGTTTTTGCTTGGACATCTCACATGTGATGATAGTCAGATGGTGGTTGAGGCTACAGTCATCTGAAGGCTTGATGGGCCTGGATGTCCAAGACAGCTCACTAATATGGGTTGCATTTATTGTTGGCTCTTGGCTTAGAACTCAGCTAAGGTGTACCTGGAATGTCTATGTGTGGCCTCTCCACGTGGCTCAGGCTTCTTACAGTATGGCAACTGTCTTCTAAGAGGGAGTGTATGGAAAACAAAACTGCAAATCTTTTCATGACCTAGCTTCAGAAATCTCAGATTTTGGATGGTTAGAATAAAGTCACTGAGGCCAGCTCAGATTCAAGAAGAGATAAATTAGACAACTTCATTTGATGCGAAGAGTAACATGCATACACAGGGAAGGAAGGGATTGATTGTTGCTATCTTTGATTGTTTACTACTTCCTATTCTTTGGCGTCTCAAATTCTCCCTCCCAACCTCAATGCCCTAAACTAGAGGGCCCAGCATAATGCTGTGCCAAGTGGGGGAGAACCAATATGGAGTAGTGGGGTTAAGACCATAGATGTTTAGAGGCAGGGAGACCTGGGTTTGAGTGGGATTTTCCACTTACCATCTGTGGATCTTGAGCAATTTGTCTAACCTGTCTGAGTCTCATTTGGCTCATTTGTAAAAGGGTGTTAATATATATGTACTTCCTTTCTTTGTACCCGTTTGGGGCATGGGGGAGGATGCTGATCTCAATGGATTCCTTTGACTTTCTGGCTTCTGTTTAGGTTCAGCCAATGAAGGATTCAGCAAGAGACTGGAGAGCACAGGCAAGACAGTTTGAAATATTTATTTCCACTGAAATGCTACAGATCTGTCATTAGCTGTGATATTCCATGACCACAGTTTCTGCAGGGCAACTCACCTTCCTGGCTCCAGCTCTCACTGCTTCGTTGCTTTGCCTCTTCAGGACTAGAGGCAAAAAAATCACTTCTCATCGTTGCTTTGCTTGGGTGCCTTAACATCTTTCCTTGGTCCCTTTAACTCCATCCATACCCATGAAAAGGATTGCTCTGTAAATTATCCCAACATTTCACCGAAGTATGATTCAAGGAAGCTAGCAGTTTCCTCCCAAGGTCCGAAGAACTACATCCACCAATGGCTTCCTGTTGGTATCAGGGTGGAACCCAAACTCCTCCTCACAAGGCCCCCATAGCCCTACTAGATCTAGATCCCCCCCTCCTGCCTTTCCACCACCACTGGACTATTTGACTTCTCTGCATCTGGTGCCCTGACCTTAAGTCAGCTCTTACAATGCTCATTCCCACCTCTGTTCCTTTATGTCTTCCTGGAAATCCTGCCTTCATTATTCCTCTTCCCTTGCAGAGTTAACTCCACCTGCCCTCAGCACAAATGCTGCTTTCTTAGGAAAATCTCCATAAATCACTAGATTGGGCATTTTATTTGTTCCTTAAATTTCCTTCATACTTATATCATAATTTATGCATTTGGTTGATCAGTCTGTCTCTCCTACTAGACTATAAAAGGCAAGGGATTGAACTAGAAACAGAAAGTAGAAAAGTAGTTGCCAGGGGCTGGGAAGTGGAGGAAATAGGGAGAGCTAGTAAAAGGGTATAAATTTGAACTATAAGATGAATAAGATCTGAAGACTGAGCATTTAACATGGTTACTAGAGTTGATAACACTGTGTTATATAATTGAAATTTGCTAAGAGAGTAGAACTTGAGTGTTCTCAACAGAGAGAGAGAGGAGGGATAAATACATAAGGTGATGGATGTGTTAATTAACTCACTGGGGGGAATCTTTTCACAATATTTATGTTTATCAAATCATCACGTTGGACACTTTAAATATCTTACAATTTTATTTGTCAATTATACCTGAATAAGGCTGGGGCGGGCAGGGGGAGGCAGGGAATTGGCACCATGTCAATTTTGGCTCACTTTTATATCCTCAACATCTAACATGGTACATTGAGAATTTTTTTTTATCAATACATATATTCTAAAATCACAAATCTTGTCACTAGAGGTTAGAAAAAAACAAGTTGGTGCTTCCAAGGTCATTTTAAAAAATTAGATGTGGTAAGGATTTGAGTCACCAGATTTCCTACAACTTAAATTGCCTCTCTGCACCTTCAATTCCTTTTGGATATTTTTAGAAACCATGTGTCCAAACAAAGCTCTGCAAGGAAAATTTATACCCCCACCACTACCACGTGTGTGGTATGCAGCAGAGCAGAAAAACAATCAGAAATGCACTTGATGAAGGAGAAAACAGCAGAACGTGAGTCCCTGGGCAAAGCATCTTGGAGAAGGAAGCCCAACAGCTGCTTGCATTAAAAATGATTGCTTTATATTTATGGCGGACAGGCAACAATAAGCAGTTTATAGCCTATAATCTAACACAAATGACTTGGGAAAATAGTCTTAATAGATAGTTCAGCTGAGTGTCCCAGGGCGTTAAGAAGCCCAGCAGGGAACACTCAGAGTTGGCCTTCATTGATCTGACAAATCCTCACTGACTGGCTACATGTTAAACCATGTCTCTGTACAAATTTATATTCTCTCACTTAAGGAGACTGCAGAACACCCGTCAAACTCAGGGGACACAGACTCTACTAGATATTCAGCCCCCAGAGTTCCTTAGAAACTCAGTTCCCCAGGCTTCTTAGAAACTAAACCCTCCTCCCTGGGCTGCATCAAGCCAGGGAAAATGAAGCGTGACCTTGTAAAATATCAGTTCCTGGCTATTTTCCCCCCTAATTGTGGGGATGTTATCATGGCAGAAGAAAAATATCATTTTCTGCACTCCATTCTGGAAAATGATATCCATCTGTGGGAATGCTGAGCAGGCATGATTGCTTGTGGCCAGGCGTGGTATCAGACTGACAGGCTGAGTGAAAGTTTGGTGTTTATAAAGGGTCAGCTAGAAGAAAGGAAGTATGTTCTGGGGTAATTTGTATTCTCTCTTCCCTTTCTTCTGGCCCTCTCACCAGTGTCTTGGGTCTTTTTGTTTTTCAGTGATGCCAACTTGAACCCAGAACACCACCTAGTATCATTAGTTCTGTATTGTACATATGCATTCCTAACTAGACTGCATGATCCTCAAGGTCAGGTCCATGCTTCAGATCACTTTGTCTCTCCTGGACCTTATTAAGACAATCCTTTCTACTAGAAATAATCTACTTTCTGTTAGAAAATAGTAGTTTTGTGTATGAGAAACAGTACAGCCTCCCACCCCCTAACTGTAGGTAATATTTTGTGTTGCATTAATCCCCCCACCTGTGTTAAGTTGGTCTAACCTATACTCCCATTTTTCTTTCCTTATAATAGTTAAGAACTTAAGATCCAGTACCAGGTAATTAGGGGCCAACATTCTAGCTCATGCATCGTGGTGTGATATTTGGGGAGTTATTTAACCTCTCAGAGCCTCAGCATTCTTTTCTGTAAAATGTGGATAACAATGGACACTCACCTCACAGGGTTGTTGTAAAGACGGAGTGTGATGTGTACAGTATGTAAATGTCTCTACAGTGCTTGCCAAGAGTTAATACTCAATCAGTGTTAGCTTCTTTCTATAGTCTGGATGTTTATATCTTTTCAAAATTCAATTGTTGAAATTCTAATGGCCAATGTAATGGTATTTGGAGGTAAGGCCTTTGGGAACTGATAGGGTCCTGAGGGTAGAGCCCTCATGAATGGGATTAATGCTGTCATAAAAGAGATCCACACGGGGGCCTGGGTGGCTCACTTGGTTGAGCATCTTGGCTCTTGGTTTTGCCTCAGGTCATGATCTCATGGGGCCTGTGATGGAGCAGCATTTGGCTCTGTATTCCACAGGGAGTCAGCTTGAGATTCTCTCCTGCCCTCCCCTACCTCTCCAAATAAATAAATAAATCTAAATAAATAAATAAACAAATAAATAAATAAATAAATAGACTCCACAGAATTCCCTCGCCCCTTCCAACATGTAAGGACACAGTAAGAAGGTGATAGCTATGAACCAGGAAGACAATTCTACAAGAGTGTGACCATGTAGCTGCCTTGATCTTGGGCTTCCCAGTCTCCAGAACTGAGAGAAATAAATTTCTATTTATAATCTACCCATTCTGTGTTATTTTGTTATAGCAGCCAAATGAACTAAAATATTAGTTCTCTCCCTTTCCTTTTCTTCTTTTTTATGAGGGTAATCTCATCTTGGCCTACAAATGTTTACAGAATGTTGTTTTGGTTTTTGTATTTTAAGTAGATGTTTTCTACAGAAAGGATTGTCCTCATAAGGTCTAAGAAAGACAAGGAGGTCTGAGATATGGACCTGACCTTGAGGAACTTATAGTTCAGTTAGTGATAAATGTGTGTAATACAGGAACCAACAATATAAGACAGTAAGTTCTGATTTCACAGCAAAAAGAGCACAGAAAGAATGAGTTCCATAAGTTTGAGAAATCTTATCAGAAAAGGAGAATCTTTAAGTTCTCAGAATAATTAACAGAAGGAGAAGTACTCTGGATAGGAAAATGACATCATTAAAAATCTTTAGGTAAGAAATAGAATAGTAAGTTCAAAGGACAACAAATAGACCATATGACTGAATTGTCCTACAAATGTTTGGCCAGTAGTGAAACATATGGCTAGAAAAAGACTTTGCTCCAGAAACCATAGCCCCATGGGTGTTTTTACACATGAAGTTGGGATATTCAAAGTCACAGGATAAACATATTATCTCTTCCTGGAGCTTCAACTTACTAGAAAATTAAATTTCAAATGCATCATGTTTTCATTAAAATAAATCCAGATATAATGTGCAGTAGTGTGAAAAAATTCACATGAAAATTTAGGATAAAGAATGAGAATTTACGAAGGCTTTGCTATTTTAGTAGGCTTCTTAGAGCTCCGCCACAGGTCTTATGGAGACTCTTCATTAGAGTATTTGGTAGTCAAAGTTTGATATAGATGTTGCATAGGTCAGAGGAAAAAGAATGGTAAAATGTTACCTACCAAATCCCTTTTCCTAATTTTGTACAAAGAGAGAATGAGGTTTCAAAAGAAAGCAGTTATTGCCTGGGGGTACACAGGCTTTTTAAATAACAGCTAAGAGATAGCTCATAGGTGGGGTGGCTCTAATATAACTTGTTTTCCTGCTTCTGAGATGCTTTCTCACAATTAAATCTTGCAAGTTGTGGTAGAAACTGTGTGCAATGGTTTTCATAGCTTCTAACTTTTCCATGTGAAATGTAAAGTTTCCCATTCAGGGATTCTGAACCATTTGCAGTCTGTGAAAGGCATGCAGAAAATCTTACTCTGAATGCTTGTCAGTTGTGGTTCAGATTCTGACATTTTAGGTCTCAAGTCTTTTTAGGTTTTCCTTAGACAGTGTCAGGCGAAGTGGTTCAGGAGGTCTAGGGTGATCAGTGCAACCTGGATCCTACCAGCAGTCAAGAGTCCTAAAGACACAAGTCAGTAAGGAAAATTAATCTAGCTTCAAGAGCAGTGTCTACATGGGTCGTAGAGGAACATGGAAATGTCACCTACTCTGATGGTGTCCACACCACACTGTACAAAGTGGAAAAGCATAAACAATACATTTTAGCAAACAGACTACAGGAAATTCAACCAAGTAAGGTTTTCTTCAGACTCTAAGGAAGGTTTCCAAACCACAAACTGGAAGAAAATACTTAAAATTCACAGCTGACGAAGAATTACATCCAGAAATTATAAAACTTCTTCATAAATCAAATAAAGGAAAAACTAAATCATAATAGAAAAATGGATAGTTCACAGAAGAAACCTGAAACAGCATAATCGTGGAAAAAAAGCTCAACCTCATAGTAATCTTGTAACTGCAGATTAAAATCATAATGAGAGAACATTTTATATCAGATGGAAAAAAGGTAAAAGGTCTAACAAAACTAAGTTTTGACTTGGATATTGAAAAATCAAGATCATAGTCTTTATCAAAATGCTTATGACTATAAATTAGCATAACCAATTAGGATAGTAATTTGTTAATACTTAATAAAGTTAAAAATTTCCAAATCCTATGACCCAGTAAGTATATAGTCCAAATACACTTCCACAAATGTGTACCAAGAATATTCATGAAGCAGTAATTTATAATAGCAAAGAATTGCAAACAACCTAAATTTCCATTAATGGAAAAATGAGAAAATGTTGAGGTTTTTTTGAGGGTTTTTTATACTGGAATACTACACAGCAATTAAAATGAATGGGTTTGACTTATACTTATTAGCATATTTAAATTGTGAAAATATATTTACTGGGAAGAAAACAAGTTGCAGTGAATAACCACAATATTATGCCATTGATATATATTTTAAAACCCAGATCAATACTATATACTAGTTTTAGGCACTTGAAGTATAAATACATGAATGAGAAAGGTACAAAACATCTTCAGGATATGAATCATCTCTGGGGAAGAGAGTTGAAAAGGGGTTAAGAAAGCTGTAACTGAATGCTCTGTGGCTCAGAGAAGTTAGAAATTTCCCATGAGAAATCATATCCCCAAGCTTGTTGCTTGGATGAATATGAGTCTAAATTCACACTACTTGGATGACATAAAAATCTCCACCTGAGAAATAGATGTTAAAAAAAAAAAAAGCCCTGGACTGATCAATCCCTGAAGCACAAACAATTGTGGAAACAGTTTCACAGCTTGGGTAACGATTGACTGCCACACTCATGCACACATAAATCCCTAATGATAATTAGCTCATGAACAAAAATCACAAATTTCTACACAAAGTAGAAAGTAGTACATCATGAGGGAGAGTCAGCAGACACCACTAACTGGAGAATGTGCCTTCCAAGAAGCTGATGTTACAGAACATTCCTAAAGAAACTAAATAATAATCAAGAAGTCCCTATCCCTATTTGAAGTGGGCCATCACAATATCTGCCCAGTGCCATTTTAGAATGACTACAGACCAATGACTGCTCTGCATCTCCCTTGGCCCCCTTTCTGAATGGATGTGTTCATGAAAATCACTGAAATCATCCTGCTGGTGTTCTATCACTGTGTTGGGGAGAAGAGCAGATATTTGTCTTTTTAGTTCATAAACCTCAAGGAAACATGTCCAGATCTAATGGAATTTAAACTGAATGAAATAACTGGATGGGTCATTCTTTGTGTAGCTTCCCTGGAGGGAAAGGATGGTTTGAATTAGTTCCACAACTGAGAAGAAGGGGTGAAAGAGTAATCAGTGATTAAAAAGCATTTACTTTTACTACTACATTTACTACTCACTAAACACTCATGTGTTCCCCTAAAATTTTCAGGTCATTTGCAATTAGTCAGGACTGTGTGACTATTCCTACACAGTGCATCATAAGTGGAAATGACATGGGATACTTCTGGACTGAAAGCATGGAAGAGAAGGCATGAAGTCTCCTGCCCTTCCTTTTTATTCCTCAGTGACAGTGGCAGCACCATCTTGAGATAGTTTAGCCACTAGATGGAAACAGCTGGATTGCCAGATCACTGCTTGGAAGGAGCTACAGAATTTCCATGAGAGAAAAATAAATGTTCATATGTCAAGCCAAAACATGTATTGCGTGTGACTCTTATACATAAATGCATGCACACACACACACACACACAATGCTCATTGAAAAGAAGATTGAATATAAAAATTAAAACTACCATACAAGGCAATCCTCTGTGAGAACAGTAGATATAACAAAATGGGAATTAATGCCCCAAAAGTCTGAAATAATGCAACTATATGATAGAGACTATATTAAAAAGTACATTCTCTCTCTCCTCCTGCCTCTGCCCCTCCCTTCACTTGCTTGTGCTCTCTCTTTTTCTCAAATAATCTTAAAAAAATTAAAACTAGTAAGATATCATCCAATATCACCAAAATGAATAAAATGAAAAAACAAAATAAGTGTTGGCAAAGATATCAAGCAATGGAACTTCCCTCTACTTCTATAGGAATATTAATTGGTAGCGACACTTTGAAAAAGCATTACATAGTAAAATAAAACTGAACAAATGCATATTTTATGTGATAGGCAGAATACTGAATTCCCAGAGATGTCCATATCATTATCTCCAGAACCTGTGTTAGGTTACATGGCAAAGAAGAATTAAGTTTGCAAATTACCTGACATTAAAATAGGGAGATTACTGGAATGTGCTCATTGTTACTGGAGGAAGGCAGATGCAAGCCAAGGAAAGCTGGTGGCTTCTAGAAGCTGGAAAAGGCAAGGAAATGAATTATCTTCTAGAATCTCAGGAATTTCTTTCCAAGGAAAGAAAGGCAGATCCTCTAACATATTGTTCTTAGCCCAGTGAGATTCATGTTGGACTTCTGATCTAGACTGTAAGTTATTAAACTTTTATTGTCTTAGACCTCTTTGTTTATGGTAGTTTGTCACAACATCAAAAAGAATCTATTTTATGACCCAATAATTCTACTCCTAGATATATGCCCACAGGAATGCAGAGATACATTTACAAAAAAAAGACATATATCTGACTGTTCATACAACTTTATTCATAATTACCTCAAATGGTTTACACACATGTACAATGGTTTACACGTTTACATAAATGTACAATGGATCATGTATAATATCTTAATTCAATGGATTACTAAACCACAATGAAAAATGAATGCCCACACAATGCTATAATGGCTCTCACAAACATAATGTTGAATAAAAGAAGCCAAAAGAGTTCAAGTTGAAAATTCCATTTATATTAAACTCAAGACTGGTAAAACTAACATATGATGTTAGAATTATGGTTGCCTTTGCAGAGTCTGCTGACTGAAAAAGGTTGTAAAAGAGGTCTACTGGGTGATGGCAACACTCAATTTCTTGATCTGGGTGGTGGTCTCACAGTGTTGGTTGTGGAAAATGAGTTGACATTTATGATTTATGCATATTTGTATATGTATTCTTTGTTTCAATAACTAGTTTAACTTTAAAAAGACAATGGATTGGTTAGAAGATAGATCAGACACAATAGAGGTATAAATTGAAAATTGAGAAATAAACCTGAGGAAATTCTCCAGAATGCAACTAGAGGATAAAAAGATGTAAAATATACAAAGGAGTGTAAGAATAAGAAAGATCAAATTTATCTATAGTAGTTGCTACATAAAGAAAGAGTATAGAGTGTAGGAAAGGAAATATTCAAAGAGATAATGCTGAGAATTTTCTAGGCCTAATAAAAGATAGGAGTCCTCAGATTTAGAAAGCACAATTAAAAAAAAAAAAAAAAAAAAAAGAAGCCTAGAAATACCAGGATAGAAAGCAGTGAAATAATAAGTTCAAAGTTCTGAGGCAGAAACTGAGTAGTCAACCTAGTTTTTTTTAACTTAGGCATATTAAATATAGCTTCCACAAGGCAAAATTCTCTTTTGAGTGTGCAATCCTATGAGATTTGACAAATGTATACAGTCATGTGGTCTCTACTATAGTCAAAATATAGAATGGTTCCATCACATACACAAAAATTCCCTCATGTCCCTTTGTAATCAACCTCTCCTCCCACCCAGTCCATGGCAACCACTGATTTATTTTTGGTCCCTGATGTTTTCCAAAACATCATATACACAGAATCATACAGAATGTGGTCTTTTCAGGAAGACTATTTCACTCAGTATAATGCATTTGAGATTCATCTAAGCTGTTGTGTGTATCCTGAGTTCATTTTTTATTGCTAAGTAGTATTCCACTTAATACATGTAATTCAGTTTATTTACCCATTCACCAAGTAGAAAGGCACTTGGGTTGTTTCCAGTCAATAAAATTTATGAAAGAAATTACTGTAAATATATGCATATAAAGTTTTGTGTAAATTTTTCTCTTCTTTTGGGTAAATACCTAGAGATGGGATTGCTGGGTCACATATAACAAGTATATATATTCAACTATATGAGGAAATTAATGGTTTTCTGTACCATCTGCTGAGTGCAGATCCTGAGGTGGGGCTTGATCTCACAACCCTGAGATCATGACCTAAGCCAAAATCAAGAGCCAGACAGTTAACTGACTGAGCCACCCAGGCACCCCTAGAATTAATTCTTTATAGCTTCCCAATATAATAAATAGTAACAGAATCCTTTTTCATAGATAAGGAAAATGAAATTCTTGTTTATTATGTCATTTTTCCTAGCAAATAGAAAAACTGGTCTCTAATCTGAGTCTGATTGATTCTGAAGCTGGTCTATGAGGGACTATTGTGCTTGCTTTCTTGAGTTCAAGGCTGTTCTTACTATTGCACAAAAAATGATAAGTGCTTGGCAAAAAAAGAAAAAAAAACAAAACAGAGCAAGGAGGAGTCAGGAGAATAGTTGAGGGTATGGAGGTAGATTGCTATATTAAATAACTTGGTCACCATAGAACTCATTGAATAGTCACAGTATGAGCAAAGGCTTGACTGAGGAGAGGGTGAGATAAGGGGATGTTTAGGGGAAGTTTTCTCTAGGCTCAGGGAAAGTCTGGAGAAAAGCAAGGCATAAGAGTGCTTGGTATATTCAATGAACAGGAAGGAAGTCAGTGGGGCTGGAGTCGAATACACAAGGGGGGAATAATAAGGAAGGAGTTTCAAAAATGTAATGGGACTGTGTGTCAGATCTTGTGGAGTTTAAGACATTATAAGGACTTTGGCTTTGAGTGAAATGGAGAATCATTGTATTATATATATATAATATATATATAGTATTATATATTATATATTGTATTATATATTATATTTAATATATTCATATTTTATTTATATTTATATTTTGTATAATGGGGAATATTGTAGGCAACAATGATAAAAACACCCAATTAAGGAACTATTGCAATAATCAAAGAAAAATGTGATCATGACTTGGAGAAGGGTCATGGAAGTGTTGAGAATTAGCCAGAATCTGAATGTATTTTGAAAATGAAACTGACAGTATTTCCTGATATATTAGCTGTAAAGGTGAGAAAAGTGAAGGAGCCAGGGTTGATTGATTACAAAGTTTTTGGACTGAGAAACTGGAAGGATAGAGTTCACATTCACTGATATGGGGAAGACAACAAACAAGTTTTAGAGGCAAGACCAGAAATTCAGCTCTCTGCAGATTGACCCTGTTATAATAAAAGAAGAGATCTAAAGGTTGTCAATGGCTGAAAGGGGAAGTTTTGCCCAGGTTTTGTCTTTTTAAGACTCGTTTCTTTTTTTCTTTTCAAAAGTTTGACCTAAATTAATTCCTGGGCCGACATGTCCTTGCTAATAGGCGGAGTGATCTCTTGCTCTTCCTTAGCCAGGGAAGAATATAGGTTTTGAACAATAAACATTGATACTAGAGCCTAGATCTGTGATTCACAGGGTTTGTGGCACAGGCAAAGCCATTGAGATGCTCTAGGCCTTAATTCCTCACTGTAAATTAGGGACCATACCTATGTCACTTGATAGTTGTGAGTGTTGGTCATATTTAGTATTGTCCCAAGCCCAATTACCAATGAATGGTAATGATTATCATATTATTATCATTATTATAATTGTTATAATTATTGTTAAAAAGCAAAATAATTATCATGGTAGTATAGTTTGCAAATAGGTCTGGTACAGAAAAGTTTGTTATGGGTTTAAGGAATTTGTCTCCAGTTGAAATAAATGACTAGAAATTGGGCCTGTGGGATGTGATACACCAGGACAGTTGGGGGAGAATATCTAAGAAGGCAGTAGACACAAAGGTCAAACAACAAGAATTACCGTTAGAGTTGTAACAGGACCTGGACTCAAGCTGAGTTCTGAGACCAAATGAAGGAGTAACCCTATCTCTGAGGAAACAGAAGAAAACACAAAACAGATTCAATTTCTCTGAGTGTAATTATGCCAGCTATGAAAATGCATTTACATGTTGTATGTATATGCTGCTATATGTCAGAACTCTGATGCCTCCTAGGCCATAAGAAATAAATAGAAACATTTTTGAGAATTCTTTCTTCAACCCAGTCAACATTCCAATGCAAACTAAGAAAAGAGGTAAAGGGTATGAATTCAAAAAGCAAAATATACTCACTATGGTCTGGATTCTAGCATATCTGCTTGGACCCTGAAAAGACTGTCTCTTCCTCTTTTATTAAATGTCATACTTATTTAAGTATTGCACAAGTTACCAGTACATATGGAGCATAATAAAAGTTGCTTATCATAAATATATTTTATCTTTATTTCAGTGACACAAAATGGCAAATGACTTAGAGCAATGACTTAGAAATCAGGGCCAGAATGTTATTTCCATAGAAAAGGATCATTTAAAAAAAAATCATAACAGTGGCTACAATTGTATAGATGAAGAAACTGAAGCTTAGATGAAATTTTGGGAAATCAAGTTTATTGAGATATTTATAGATAATAAAATATTCCCTTTTTTAAGAGTGTAGTACAGTGAGTTTTGACAAATGTGTATAGTCCTGTAACCAAAACCATAATTAACATAAAGAACATTTCTATTACTGCAAAAAGTTTGTGTCCATTTGTAGTCAATTATCTCCCCTTACCCCTAGTCCCTAGCAATCAGTGATCTGGTTTCTGATCTTTTGCCTTTTCAAAATGTCATACAAATGTAATCAAAAATATATTTTATCTGTATTTCAATGACATAGTGACATAGTGCTTTGGAAATTCAGCTATTTTTTGACCTATATTGATGCTTTATTTTTTTGTTGCTAAATTGTGTTCTATTATTAATGTACCACACATTGGTTATTCATTTAGCAGTTGAGCATCTGAGTTGCTTCTATTGTTTGATTATTATAAAGTCTCCATAAACATTTGCATACACATCTTTTTTGGACATAGGTTTACAATTTTCTTGTTTAAAGTATTAGGAGTGGGGTTTCTGAGTCACGTAGTAAGTGAATGCATAAATTTACTAGAAAGTGCCAGACACTTTACCATTTTGTATTCTTATAATTAACGTGTATGAGGCTTCCAGATACCCTATACCCTCAATAGCACTTTTTAGTTTTATCTATTCTAATGGGTATGTAGTAATATCTCATTATTATTTTATTTTATTATTATTTTTTAAATTTATTTATTTATTTATGATAGAGAGGCAGAGACACAGGAGGAGGGAGAAGCAGGCTCCCTGCCAGGAGCCCGACGTGGGACTCGATCCCAGGACTCCAGGATCACTCTGGGCCAAAGGCAGGTGCTAAACCACTGAGCCACCCAGGGATCCCCTCATTATGATTTTAACTTTCATTTCCTCAGTAACTGATGATATGTAGTTTCTTCTCATGAGTTTGTCATCCATATGTCTTCTTTGGTAAAGCTTTTACTGTTTTTATTTGGTTTCTTGTCTTACTGCATTTTGAGACCTCTTTATATATTCTGGACATGAACCCATTATCAGATACGTGTCACTTACCTCTTTGTGTCACAGTATCTTGCAAAGAACAGATGTTTTTAATTTTGATTCAGTTCATCTTATCAATTTTTTTCTGTTGTGGTCTGTGGTTTACGTAAATTATCTAAGAAATCTTTGCCTAATTCAAGTCAAAAGGATTTTCTCCTACCTTGTTGTCTTCTACAAGTTTTTATACATTTAACACTGACATTTAAATACAGGCCATTTCAAGTTAATTTTGTTTATGATGCAGGAAAAGATCAAGGTTATTTCCTTATTTAGCATATAGAGAGCAAATTGTTCTAGTACCCCTTGCTGAAAAGATAGTCTTTTGTCTGTTGAATTACTTTGGCACTTTGGTTCAAGATCAATGACTGTATATATAGGTCTATTTCTGAACTCCTGATTCTACTCCCTTGATCTGTGTGTCTCTCTTTTAGCTAATACCACACTGTCTTGACTATTATATCCTTATAATAAGTCTACAGTCAGGTTATTTGAATCCTCCAACTTTGTTCTTCTTATCCAAAATTACCTACTTTAGCTATTTATTTCCTTCATTTTTCTATATAAACTTTAGAATTAACCTGTAAATTTCTAAAAAAAAAAAAAAAAAATACCGATGCTGGGATTTTGATTGGGTTTGCATTAAATGTATAGATCAATTTGAGGAGAATTGACAGCTTAACAACATTGAAGTTTTAAATTGATGAATAGAGGTATAGCTATCCATTTATTTATAAGGTTCTCTTGATTTCTCTAATCAACCTTTTGTCATTTTCAACATTTATATTCTATACATAGTTAGTTTTGCCTCTAAGTATTTCATGTTTTTTAATGCTATTGTAAATAGTACTGTCTTTTGTAATTTCAATTTCCAGTTATTCATTACCAGTATCTGAGAAAACAATTTATTTTCATATATTGACCATATATCCTGCAACCTTACTAAACTCACTTATAAGTGGATTCTTTAGGATTTCTTATATAGACAATCACATTGTCTGTCACTGTAAGTTTATGTCTTCCTTTCAAATTTGCATGCCTTTTTACTTTTTCTCATATTATTACATTGGTTAGGACCTCTAGCATAGTGTTGAAAAATGAGTAATGAATGAGACATTCTTGTCTCATTCCTGATCTGAGGAAGAAAGCATTCATTTATTCATCTTAGCTTGTTGTGCCCAAGATTGCGAATCCGAGAAACCACCAAGGAGCTGACACCGATGCTAACACATGAGGGTTTACTTGCAAGCTCGAGCTTGGGTCCAAGTATACCCTACACAGTGGAGCAGGTGGGTTTCAGCTTAGTTTTAAGGGCTGGACTAGGGGACCTCCAGAAGGGGTGGAGGAATTTCTCAAGTTCTGTTTACATTCTGATATGGGGCTTTCAAGGGCATTGAGCTCTGTTCTTATTCTAATAGGGGCTTCCTGCCCTTGGCTTGGGCTCTGTTCTTATTCTAATATGGGGCTTTCTAGGACGTTTAGCTGTAAGCTGTTTTCTTCCTGCAACTTAAGTAATGTAAATTTCAGCTCTTATTCTCAGGGGCCTGGGATGGCTGTACTTGTGCTAATGCTAAACTTTAGGTGGGATGGCCTTAATTTTTCTAGGCCTCCACATTTCCCCCTCTCAGAGGAACCTAAGGAAGGACCCAATCATGGGTCCAGGTTGGTCTCAGAGTGAGCCAGTGGGAATGATTAAGTCATGATTCAAACCAACCTTGTTGCTGTTCTCGCTCCTGTTTACGTCTAGCCAAACCTTTTCTGACTTTTGCCATAGATTCCCGGACTATTCCTGAGTGGTCAGTAAAGAAGCAACACTCCTCATTTGGGGCAACACATACCACCACCACCCCTTGCTTGCAAAAGCCTCTGTACAGTTAAGATGCTCCCATCTTTTTAACCCTTAAAAGACTTTAAAAGCAAGGCTGAATTGGGTGCACATTGGCTAACGGGGAAGCAACATTAGTGGGGTAAGTGAGAACGGCACAGTCTTAGCTTTAGGGGATTGTCCTTGTCCGGTTGGCCTTTCCATTCTGGAACAAAGCCCTTGAGAACAGCATGTTGATCAGCTTGCCGGACGTGGGTGTAGTGGACCCAGGGAGTAATCCCGATGACCTTGAGAGCGGTGGGAGCGGTCAGGATCACGATGTGAGGTCCCTTCCAGCGAGGTTGAAGTGTTAAGTGTCTGGCCTTGGTATCTCCACACGTACACCCAGTCACCCGCCGGTATCGATGGGGGCCTGGAGGTGGCCCAGTCTCGTAGAGGGCCCTCAGCTTAGGCCACACCTGCTCATGGGTTCTTTTTAACATTTGGAGGGAGAAAAGGAGTTGGTGATCAAATTCAGCAAGCATCTCAGGTTTTAAATTGGGGATAATAGGTGGAGGGAAACCGTACATGATCTCGTAGGGAGTCAGTCCCATCTTATATGGGGAGTTCCTCACCCTATATAGGGCGCAGGGGAGGAGAGTCACCCAGTCCCCGCCAGTCTCCAGGGCTAATTTAGTTAAGGTCTCCTTTAATGTTCTGTTCATTGTCTCTACCTGTCCTGAGCTCTGGGGCCTATGTGCACAATGTAATTTCCAATCTGCCCCAAGGACTAGTGCCACTCCCCGTGTTACCTTAGAGACGAATCCTGGGCCATTGTCTGATCCAATCTTAACAGGAAAACCATACCTCAGTAAGATGTCTTCCAGCAGTTTCTTGGTCATGGTCTGTGCTGTTTCATGTTTGGTGGGAAATGCCTCTGTCCATCCTGAAACAGTATCTACAAACACTAGTAAATACCTATATCCGTATTTTCCAGGTTTTACCTCAGTGAAGTCCACTTCCCAGTAGACTCCTGGGCAGTCCCCTTGGAGCCGGGTGACCGGGTTAGATCCATGGGCGGTGGCATTAGTTAACTGGCATGAGGGGCAGCTTTCCACAATCTGCTCGATCTTTGCTCGAGAGTCTTTAATAGTGATCTTTGCATGTCATATGAGGTTTCCCATCTTCCTTGTTCCCATGTGAGTACTCCGATGTATTTTGGATAGGCCTCACCGTCCTAGTTCCTCTGGCAGGATGATGATGGAGTCTGCGGTCCTCCACCAGCCACACAAGCACTGGATCATAGGCAAGCATTTGATCCAGTATAAATCAGCATCAGTATAGTTGGGGGTGTCGGGCAGGGTTGGTGCCCCCGGATCGGGTCTCCATTTCCATGGTTACAGCTGCCCCCGCATATCTGATTCCTTTTCAGATGAAAATGCTGCCGTTCATGTACCAGGTGGTGTCCACATTCGGCAGTTGCTGGTCCTGAAGATCTCTGATTCCGTGCACCTGTGCCAAAATTTCTTGACAGTCATGCAGAGAGGGGTCCCAGTCTGGTTTAGGGAGACGAGAGGCATGGGGTATTGGCGGACCCTGACAGGGTCTGCCCCCGGCTTTAGTTATGGCTGGTTGGTGCCGGGCCAGCCCAATTCCCCCAGTTTCTGCCCACGCTTGGGGAAATTCCTTCAGCCAACAGTCAATGTCAGTCATTGGGGCTGAGGCCCTTTGATGGAGACAATATGCATCTTCTAAACTCAGGACAAGCACCTAAATTGGATGCCCCTCTTTGTTTAGGATTTTTGCCCCTTCGGGGTGGAAGTGAATTTGTGCCCCCATCTTGGTGAGCAAATCCTGACCTAACAATGGGTAGGGGCACTCAGGGATGACCATGAAGGAGTGGGATACCCGGCCCATGCAGAGATCCACAGTTCTTCGGGTAGTCCAGGAGTATACTATTTGGTGCCCGGGGCCCCTTGCACCCATGAAGTCTTGTTTGCCAATTTCCCTTGGGGTTGTAATAAAACCGAATGCTGTGCCGCAGTGTCCACTAGGAATTCAACAGGTTGGCCCTCCACTCTAAGAGTTACCCTGGGCTCGGGGAGGGGTGCCGAACCCGACTCCGCTAATCGTCCAGGTCCTCCATTTCCAAGATCTTGGCAGGGGCCTTAGATCTTTTGTTAGGGCAGTCTTTCACCCAGTGGCCCTCTTCTTTGCAATAAGCACATTGGTTTTCGTTCAGTTTAGGGCGCTCCCGACAGGGACCAGGGCCATCCTCCTTACCTGTCCCTGAAGCCAGCTTCTTGAGGTGCCTCCGTCTTTCCCGTGGGTCGTCCATGGTTGTGGCCAGCAGGATCTTGGCCAGGTTTCGGGTCTACCGGTCACTTAGTTTGGTTAGTTGTTCTTCTGGACTTTCTCTATTATTATAGACTCTTTCTGCTACTATTACTAAGTCCTGCAAGCTCTTCTCTCCTAGTCTCTGTACTCTTTGCAATTTCTTTTTAATGTCCAGAGCAGCCTGGTTAACAAAAGCCATGATAATTGTGGCTTTTGTTTCCGGGGCTTCTGGGTTCATAGGGGTGTACTGCCTAAAAGCCTCTATGACTCAAAGAAGGCTGCTGGACTCTCATCCTTACCCTGTCTCACATCATATACCTTGGCCAGATTGGTAGGCTTGCCTGCAGCAGCCTACCTGCCCCTAGAGTCTGGCGGTGGACCCGAGTCTCTCCTTACCTTCAGTCAAGTTGTGCGCTTTGGGGGGTAAAAAGGGTTTTAGCCAAGGAGAGGAATTCTCGGTCATGTGCTGCCAGGCCAGGATGTTGGGCACCTGGTCAGGGTGGCCATCGGGTTTGTCCCTGAAGATCACGGCCTTATCCTGTAAGATAATAGGTAGGTGGAAAGTTCCTTCTCAGGGCCATCCCACGTCAAAGGTTGGCCATTCTGATATGCAATAAATTTGAAATCTCCGTCTCCTTACGTAAACAGTTATGACCCTTAACAGAGACACAGTAACACAGACAAATGCACAAACAGTTAACAAGGACATAGTAACACATACAAATGTTCCAGTGCAGCCGCGGAGACAAAACAGAAAGTAACTGGAAGGGCTGGCAGCCGGCCCTCCTTACAGATGAGGACCTCCGTCCTTCTTACAGATGAGGACCCCGTCCTCCAGGCAGGGGCAAGGGATGTCTCCTAAAGACCCCCGGTCGACAGCCTGCCAGCGCGTCCGCCTAAGCCAATGTCGACCCAATACAGACTGGAATCCCTACAGGTAAAAGTACAGTTTAGAGCTCTCAGAGCATATGTGCGCAAAAGGTGGAAAAAGTTGAGTGCACTCACCAGGGGTGAAACCCTCCGGATAGGGTCCTGGAGGTCTCTCGGATCCCGGATGAGCCCCCAAATGTTGTGCCCAAGATCGCGAATCCGAGAAACCACCAAGGAGCTGACACCGATGCAAACACATGAGGGTTTACTTGCAAGCTCGAGCTTGGGTCCAAGTGTACCCTACACAGTGGAGCAGGTGGGTTTCAGCTTAGTTTTAAGGGCTGGACTAGGGGACCTCCAGAAGGGGTGGAGGAATTTCTCAAGTTCTGTTTACATTCTGATATGGGGCTTTCAAGGGCATTGAGCTCTGTTCTTATTCTAATAGGGGCTTCCTGCCCTTGGCTTGGGCTCTGTTCTTATTCTAATATGGGGCTTTCTAGGACGTTTAGCTGTAAGCTGTTTTCTTCCTGTAACTGAAGTAATGTAAATTTCAGCTCTTATTCTCAGGGGCCTGGGATGGCTGTACTTGTGCTAATGCTAAACTTTAGGTGGGATGGCCTTAATTTTTCTTGGCCTCCACAAGCTAACTGTAGAGTTTTTTGTAGATGTCGTTTATTAGGCTAAGGAAGTTTTATCTTTCCCATTTTCTGAGAATTTCTATCATAAATAGATATGAAATTTTGTCGATTGTTTTTTCTCCATCTCTCTAGATGATCACATGCTCTTTTTTTCACTCTGTTAATGTTTTACACTCTGCTTTTTCATTTTTACACAACTTTTTTATACTCAGTTAAATGACATTGATTAATTTTCAAGCATTGAACCAACTTTTCATACTTGAAGTAAACTTTAGTTGGTCATGCATGATGTAATATCTTTTTTATTACTAAGTTTCATTTTTCTAATATTTTGTAAAAGATTTTTAATATTTAGGAGGGACATTGGCATATAATTTTTATTTTTTATAATGTCTTTGGTTTTGGTATCATGATAATTCTAACCTCATTAATGAGTTGGAAAGTGTTCTCTTCTATTTCCTTGAAAAGTTGTAAAGTGTAATATTTACCAGGAAAACTATCTAACCTGGATTCTCTTTGTGGGAAGGTTTTTAAACTCTGAATTAAAATTTTAGGGCAGCCTGGGTGGCTCAGCAGTTTAGCGCTGCCTTCAGCCCAGGGCCTGATCCTGGAGACCTGGGATCGAGTCCCATGTCAGGCCCCCTGCATGGAGACTGCTTCTCCCTCTGCCTATGTCTCTGCCTCCCTGCACCTGTCTCCATCTCTCATGAATAAATAAATAAAATCTTTTTAAAAATAAAATAAAATAAATTTTTAATAGATGTAGGGCTAATTAGGTTATTTCTTCTTGAATGAGGTTTTGTAGTCTGTGTTTTTCAAGAAATTTGTCCATTCCATCTAAATTATGAAATGTTTGGCATAAAGCTTTTCATAATATTCTTCTTCATTTAATGTTAGTTGGCTTTATAGAAATGTCTCCTGTTTTAATCCTGGTATTGATGGCTTATGTCCTCTCTTTTTTTTTTTTTTCATGATTAATATTCTAGAGATTTTCAACTTTATTTATCCTTTCAAAGAACAAATTTTTATTTCATTAGTTTTCTCCATTGCATTCCTGTTTCAATTTTGTGATTTTTGCTCTTCATTATTTCCTTCCTCCTGTTTACTTTGGGTTTAACAAACTCTTCTTTATTTAGCTAGTTTCTTAAAGTGAAAACTTAGGTTATGATTTTCATCCTTCTTTCTTATCTAATAAAAGCATTGAATGCCAAAATGTTCCCTTTAAACACTGCTTTAGATTCATTCTACAAATGTTCAGAGGTAGTGTTTCCTTTTCCCTGAATTCAAAATATTTTCTAATTTCTCTTGTGATTTCTTCTTTGACCATGGTTTATTTAGAAAAGCAATGTTTAATTTTTAACATTTTAAATGATTTCCATATATCTTTGGGTCTTTGGCTTCTAATTTAATTCTATTGTGGTCAGAGAATCTTTTTATACAATCTGAATGCTTTAAAAATTATTGTACCTTACTTTATGATCCAGACAATGGTTTATTTTAGTGAATGTTCCAAAGGATTTGAAAATGATGTGCATTCTGCTGTTGTTGGGTGGAGAGTTCTCTAAATGTCAACTAGTCTTATTTGGTTACTAGTGTTTTTAAAGTTTCATAATCTTAAGTGATTTCTTGTCTACTTGTAGCAATTACTGAGATAAGAATGTTGATACCCACAACATAATTGTGGATTGGTCTGTTCTTTTTTTAGCTCTACTACATTTTGTTTTCATGTATTTTGAAGCTCTGTTGTTTGGTACATCCATATTTAGGATTGTTAAGTTCTGTTGTTGAATTAACCCCTTTATCGTTATGAAACATCTCTTTATCCAGGGAAATTATGCTTATTTTATTTTTTGTTTTTTTAAATTTTATTTAAACTCAACTAATTAACATATAGTATACTATTCCTTTCAGAGGTAGAGTTTAGTGATCCATCAGTTGTATATAACACGCAGTGCTCATCACATCAAGTGCCCTTCTTAAGGTCCATCACCCAGCTACCCCATCCCCCCAGCTACCTCCCCTCCAGCAACCCTCAGTTTGTTTCCTAGAGTTGAGTCTCTTATGGTTTGTCTCCCTCTTTGATTTTGTCTTATTTTACTTTTCCCTTCCTTCCTTCCCCTATGATCATCTGTTTTGCTTCTTAAATTCCACGAGTAGAATCATATAATTGTCTTTCTCCGATTGACTTGAAATAATGCTTATTTTAAATTCTACTTTCTCTAATAATAATATAGCTACTCTAGGTTTTCTTGACTAGTGTTCTCATCCTGCATTCTTTTCCATCCTTTTACTGTTACTTTCTTTGTGCCTTTATATTTAAAGAGGATTTATTATAGATATCATTCAGTTGGGTCTTGCCTTGTTTAATCCTATCCCAGAGGTCTCTGGCTTTAAACTGGATTGTTTACACCATTTATATGTAATGTGATTATGGCCATATGGGTTTAAGTCTACCATCTTGCTATTTGCTTAATATTTGTCCCATCTGTTCTTTCTTGCTTTTTTTCCTATTCTCTTATTTTAGATACAGTGAGAAATTTTTATCACTTCATTTTATTTCTTCTACTGGCTTTTAGTTATATATCTTCTACTCTTCAATAATATTATACCACTTTCCCTATAGTATAATATAGAAACCTAGCACAGTATACTCCCATTACCTTCCTCCTGCCCCTTGTGCTATTATTTTCATATCCTATATTTTTGCATATATTATAAACTCCTTGGTACACTGCTGTTATTTTAATTTAAACAATTACATTTTTTAAAGCTTTATTGAGGTGTAATTTAAATACAGTAAATAGTTTTAAATCCAGTTGACTTTTTAGTTTAGTAAATTTATATAGTTGAATGACTATCACCACAGTCCAATCTTAAAACAATTTCATCACCCCCAAAATTCCCTTATACCTGTTAGCAGTTAATTTCCCTTGCCCATCCCACCCTACCTCCATCTCCAGGAAACCACTGATTTGCTTTCTGTATCTTTTTTAATTTTTTATTATTTTTTATTTTTTAATTTTTGCTCTCTGTATCTATACCTTTCCTTTTCTTTATATTTAATGTAAATGGACTCTTACAATATGTAGTTTTATATTTGTATCTGGATCATTATAATTAGCATTATGATTCTGTGCTGCATCCACATAATTGCATGTATTAGGAGTTTGTTTGTTTTGATTAGTAAGTAATATTCCATTGTATGGATATATCATTTTTAGTTTTGGGTTTTTTTTTTTATCCAATCATCAGCTGATAGACATATGGATGGTTTCCAATTTTGAGCTATTGTGAGTAATACTGCTATACAAGACTTCGTGTAGACATATATTTCCCTTTTTCTTTGGCAGGCATTTAGGAGTGAAATTACTGGGTCATATGATAAGTATATATTTAACTTTCAAGAAACCGCCAAGCTGCTATCCAAAGTGGTTGTACCCTTTTTATTCCTGTTAGCCCTGAATGGGGGCTCCGGATTCTCTATATTTTCGTCAAGGCTTAATAATTTCATTCTTTTTGATGTTGGTCATTTTAATGGCTATGCACTGGTGTCTTGTGATTTTAATTTGCATCTCCCTTGTGACTGATTTTGAGCATTTTTCCATATGTCTACTTGTTATTTATATCTCTTCATCTACCTTCTTTGGTGAAGTGTCTCTTTAAGTCTTAGGTTTATTTTTAATTTGGCTATTTGTCTTTTAATTATGGAGCTATAAGAGCTTTTTAAATAAATTCTGAGTACA
Organism: Canis lupus dingo; assembly: GCF_003254725.2. Taxonomy (NCBI): domain Eukaryota; kingdom Metazoa; phylum Chordata; class Mammalia; order Carnivora; family Canidae; genus Canis; species Canis lupus. The sequence continues at coordinate 42,903,133 of NC_064246.1, forward strand.
AGACATTTTGGTAGATTTTACCTGCTGCCAATACCATCCAGTGCATTTGCATGTTAGATATTATATTTTACATCTTTAGAAGTTCCATTTGCTTTTTCTATCTTCCTTTCTTCTGTTTCCTAAATATGCAAGTTATGTTTATATTAGGTGTTAATTATATCATCTCTACCATTTCTGTGTCTGTTTGTTTTCTTTTTTTTTCTTTCTTTTTTTTTGTAACTGATATTTTTCAGGCTTCTTTATGTTCCAGGTGATTTTTAAACGGATGGCAATCATTATGAAATTTACGTTGTTGGGTGCTCTACTGTTTTAAAATGCATGGATTTTATTCTTACAGTTAAGTTACATAGAATTAGTTGGAGCCTTTTGAGACTTGTTTTTAAGCTTTTCTTAGGGTGGGTCCAAAGTGCCTTCAGCTCCGTTGCGAAGGTAATACTCTTCTGATGAGGCTCTTTCAATGTGGCTGGTGAAAAAACACTATCCATGCCCAGTCTTATGTGAACTATGGGAATGATTCAGCCTATTCCTGTCAGATGGTTCTTTCCTGAGACCGATGTATTTTTCTCTCACAAAAAAATACTCAGCCAAAGCCTCAAGGGAATCTCTCAGTAGATCCTAGAATCCTCTTCTGTTCAGCTCCCACCTCTTAAGTACACAATGTTACAACACCAGGCACAGTTGTCTTTCCAATCTCTCTGCCTGCTCAACTTAGAATGTTGAGTTCTCATCCCTGTACTGCAGCCTGGAAATTACCTATAGGAAGTAAGGTGGCATAATTGTATAGCTTACCTGACTTGTTTTCCATTTCAGGGAGTAGTCATATACTTCCTAATTTCCAATGTTTGAAAATCATCTTTTTTATATATTGTTCCAGTTTTCTATAGGCTTGAAGTGGAAAGCTAGATCTAGTTTCTGTTATTCCATCATATCTAGAAGCAGAAGTCTCTATAAGAAGCTTTGGATTACAAGAATTATGTGATCTGATGCATAGTTTAACAATGTGGGCCTGGTGAGTACAGGTTGTCTATAGAAGGTGGGGAGTAATGGAGATAAGGAGTTAGGAGATGATTGCTAGAATCCAGGCCAGAAGTAACAGTCATTTGTTGCAATGGTAGACCTGAAACAAGGTGATTAAATTCTGGACTTGAAGAAAAAATAAATGAGATTTGCTGATTATTTAGATGTTGTGTATGAAAAAAAAGGAAGAAATGAAGGATGACTCTAAGACTTTAATTAACTAGAAAAATGGAGAGGTCATTTAAAACAACAATTTCAGTGTTGGGAAGAAATTCTGAAATGGATGGATTGAAGAAAGAGGAATGAGACACGGTGAGGATAGACAGCTCCCTCAAGGAGTTCAATCAATTACATTCCATCTGTCAAGAGACTCACAATCTAGTTGGGCAGGAGGAATATTCATAAGTAGATAATTATATTAGTGTAAAGGGTGCAGAATAGAGGTTTCTAGCCACAAATCAAATGAAGAAGTCTATAATACAGGGAGGGTATTAATGGAGGGAAGCATAAAATGCTTCACAGAGGTGGAGATGTTTTAGCTGCATGGCAAAGGACTAGGACAGTTTCACCAAAGGAGGTGGGCAAGGGCATTGTAGAAACTGTGAAGAAAATTGGATAACTTGACAGATGGTAAACACGTTCAGGAAATTTTAATTCTCTATGGCTCAGCCAAAGTGGGAATAAAGATTTGCAAAAAAAGTGAAGCAAGAGATAAAGGCAGAGACAAAGATCCTTCTTTACCATGCATGTAGTTTAGACTACCCTTTAGACTACCCTGTAGACTACCCTTTAGACTGCCCTTAACTGATTCAAGTCAGACACCGCACAATCTGGACTCCTCCAGCCGGCTGAAGTCCTCCTCTTAGGAGTCTAGGATCCTGCCAGCTTTGAAAAACTGCTACTCTGCCAAGAGACTGTTGAGGTCAATTTCTTTCTTTTTCTTTGTGGGAGGGGGGGGATTTATTTATTCATGAGAGACACACAGAAAGAGGCAGAGATACAAGCAGAGGGAGAAGCAGGATCCCTGCAGGAGCCCGATGGGGGACTTGATCCCGGGACCCCAGGGTCACACCCTGAGCTGAAGGGAGACGCTCAGCCACTGAGCCACCCGGGCGTCCCTGTTGAGGTCAATTTATAAACGTGCGTGGAGTAGAGACAGGAATGAAAGAGACCTAAGTTCTTCATTTCACCCCAAAAGATTGTCTTATCGACAGGGAAGGGGTTCTGACCATCAAAAGTCTACTCCCCCAACTGAGGGAAAACAGAAAAGAGCTCACATCTACTATCTCAACCCATAAGCTAGGATATACTTTGAGAGGGAGCATGGTGGGGCGGGGGTAGGAGGATGCCTGGGTGGCTCAGTTGGTTGCATGTCCGACTCTTGATTTAGGCTCAGGTCATGACCTCATGGTGGTGAGATCGAGCCCTGCATCAGGCTCCATGCTCGGCAGGGAGTCTGCTTGCAATTCTCTCCTGCCTCTCCCTAGCTTGCTTGTTTGCTGACTAATAAATAAAATCTTTAACAAAAAAGAAGGAGCTCTGGAAGTATTCCCACTATGAGGATTCTCCTTACTTTATAAGTTAAAAATGAACCCAGGAAAAATACAAAAAAAAAAAATAATTGTAAGTAATGGAAATACCTCTAAGGCTCTGGAAAGTGACTGGAGGAGTTGAGCAGGGAAGCCAGTTAAAGAGCCTGGGTTAGAGGCCATTATGGCCAGAACAAATTCAAGGACAGGGAACATTTGGGGCAGGATCTCACAATGTTTTAAGTTGAGGAGTCAAGAAGTCTTGGTGAACTGATGGATGGGATGAATTAAAAGTAATAAAAGGAGAAAGTTAAAGATGATGTTTAGGTTTTTGTCTTGACCATCTGGGTAGATGGTAATGCCATTAGCTAAACTTGGGAATAAAATATTTTACAGAAATGCACTCTCTTTATCCAAGACTAGATAATCACTCAATGAGGCAGTGGCTCCAAGAGTGGGTTAGAAGGTCCTTAACCTCCTACACCAGTGATTTTCATCAATTTCATCCCTTATCTGGTAGCCACATTGAAAACTTAAAACTGTGGAGAAAAAATGATACTACCTATACAAGATAGCTTTTATACAAATCCCCTAATTAATGTGCCTTTATTAGTCCCTAATATACAAATATCCTGGAATTGCAATTGATTCTATGTCAGGTCAGATTGGTCCAAAAGTTTAGGCTTCTCTTCATACACACAAATGATAGGGGTAATACCACTCATTGTAGTATTCACATAACCTGGGGTCAGTTCAATGGTGAAGAAGAAATAATTCTGAACTTCCCAGAAAAGGTCTCCTTCATATTATGGGATCCATCTACAGTACCTTTCTTTATGTTCTCAACTAGTGAACTCATACCACTGGGCCTTTTCATGTGCCATTTTTGTCTCTTGGAATAGTGATCTATTCCACTCCCTATCTTATTGTATCATAGCTAGATTCTTCTTGTCTTCTGAGTTTCCTTCCATGGCCATTTTTTGAGACATTTCCAGCCTCAATTAGTCTTTATCATACCACCTTGTTCATTCCCTTCTCAACACTTTATAATTTTTAATTATATATTTATTTTATTGCTTAATGGACTGTTTTACATCTCTTGCCCAAATAAGACTCCACAAGAGTAACAATCATGTTTTACCTTATCTTCACTATAACATATAACATGACCTTCACCCAAAACGTACACAGTAAATATACTGAATCAATAAATAAGATATAAATAAAAGGCTGATAATTAGGGTTACTATTTAAAACCATTTCATTCAAAGAGTTAAAAATAGATCTGCCCTATGACCCAGCAATTGCACTGCTGGGGATACCCCAAAGATACAGATGCAATGAAACGCCAGGACACCTGCACTCCGATGTTTATAGCAGCAATGTCCACAATAGCCAAACTGTGGAAGGAGCCTCGGTGTCCATCGAAAGATGAATGGATAAAGAAGCTGTGGTCTATGTATACAATAGAATATTACTCAGCCATTAGAAACGACAAATACCCACCATTTGCTTCGACGTGGATGGAACTGGAGGGTATTATGCTGAGTGAAATGAGTCAATGAAAAAATGAGTGGGAAATATCAGAAAGGGAGACGGAACATGAGAGACTCCTAACTCTGCGAAACAAACTAGGGGTGGTGGAAGGGGAGGTGTGGGCGGGGGGTGGGGGTGACTGGGTGATGGGCACTGAGGGGAGCACTTGAGGGGATGAGCACTGGGTGTTATTCTATATGTTGGCAAATTGAACACCAATAAAAAATAAATTTATAGAAAAATAAAACTATTTCATTAATTAGCCAATAGGAGGAGGTATTATTTTGGAGAGGGGGAAATTTCCTGTTTCTGAAATCGTATCACATAGATAACAGCTTTCCCAAAGATTCATCCTGTGTGATTTGGGGAAAACATAATTTCAAGATTGCATTGGTAATTAATGCTAATTGCTATAAGAAACAACCCCCAAATTTCAGTGGGGAGGGGTTAGGTTATTCTCTTATTACAGCTTGTATGGTCATTGCCTTCTGTGTGGTGATTCATAGATTCCTATGTCTTCCTTTCTGTGGCTCCTCCAATCTCTCAGGACACTCACTGATTCTTCACTGGATCCCCTCCATTTGTCTACCAAACGGGCAAAGAGAGAAAGCCTGCCTGATTATGTAAGAGATTTCAAAGACCAAGTCTGGAAATGGTATGCATCACTTCTGCATAAACTCCTTTGGTCAGAATGAAGCATATGGCCCTATCTTAACTGCTAGGAAGGCTAGGGAGGGAGGCTGGGAAATAAAGTCTTCTTCTTGTGTTCCCAGAAAGAAGAAATTGGATCCCTGAGCATCAAGCTAGCTTCTGCCACAATAGGGGACTTCATTTGGTTGTTATCAAGATTAGAGAGTTAATATGCATGAAACACTCAGAATAGGCCCAGCATATCCGGGGCACCCATGATGCCAGGTAAGTTTCAAGAGGAGTTTCTCTGAGTTTGAACTAATCACTGCTTTGCTAAACAAGGGTGGTATTCTAAAGTTTCTGTCAAGCCCAACAGCTGGCTGGAGAGTTTTGTGAGCCCCAGTGCCCAAGGAAGCCAGCCAAGAATGCAGATGCCACCGCCAAGTCTGTGTGGCACATCCTCATGCTTTGTTTAATTTGGTTCCCTGGGTGGGATGAGTTTTATGAGCAGGTGTTTCGGTTAATTAGGTGATTAATACTCCTCAATTTGGAGAGCCATTTCCCCAGTGATAGTTCTTGCTTTGCCCAAATATGAGACAAATCTTCATTGCATAGTTTGTACAGGCTTGTGATTGCACTCACCTGTCTGTCAGGCCTCTCAGGTCAACATTCTGGTGCTAAGGACTAGGAGACTGACCCCACATCTGGCTGAGTCACCACCATCTTGATGCACCAGTTTAGAGAAATAAGAGCTCCTAACTTCATCTGACCTCCTTACAGAACAGGGCAAAGTTGATCTGGGACACATTTCTGATTCTTTTCTGGGGATGCCAATCTGTAGCATTGCTCAAGACTAGTCATTGCCTCTGCACAGGGCCCTCTAGCTTCTAAAGCAAGGTGGCCAACTCATGTCCAAGAGCAAATCTGGCATCAAAGCTTTTTCTCAAATTTGCTCTCTAACCAATAGAAATCTGCCCTAAACTCTCTTATATTCCGCATTCCCAAAACCCTTTCCTCACACTTTTATACCATTCTCTTCCTGCCTCCTTGCCTCTGCTTCCCTCGAATTAAGACCCTTTCACTCTCATTGAACTCATCAAATCTATGTATCTTCCAAAAACCAAATGGCATTCAACACTTCCAATCCAGCCTGAAGTAATTTCTCCTTTTTTAAGAATTTTTGTAGCACTTGCTGACTCACATTAATTAGAATTTAATTTTATACCATATTTTTTTTACCTTCTTTCATATATCTTGAATTTATCTTCCTAATTGGATTGTTGGCAGCTGTGGGCTGTGTCTTCTCCTGGGCATATATGATGTTCCCAATAAATGGCTGTTTGATTGCTAAATTAAGCTAGATGCCACTTACACTTCTAGAAAATGGGTCAAATCCATTTTATTCTACCAGCTGGACCACACAACTGAAAATACATCTACTCATTCCAGTTTCTCACATGTTCCAGCTTTACAATCACAGAGGAACTGAATCTCTTTCTACAGTTCCAGTTGGAAAAATTTCAGGGAAGACTCTAATTGGCTTATGTCAATCATGTGCTTACCCCAAGAAAACCACTTTCTTGAGAGGGAGGAAAGTTCATATAAGAACAAGGAAGTCCTAAATTATAATGACATAGTTGTAGTGAAAGATCAAATAAGAGTCGTCCACTACAGGTGGATCTAGATTTTGGAAGATTCTATTGCTCCATCTTCCTTTCCAGGATAGGTTATTTATTTCAAAGTTAGGTATTCATCCTTCAAACATTTATCTAGTCAGAGTAGATATTGACCTTTGGAGAAGCTCAATAGAGTAACTGGCAGTGAAACTTTACTATTCTTTCTTTCTCAAGAGAGAGAAAAAGAAGCATTTGCATGGAAAAAAATGATATTCTAGGTCCAGCTGATGGTACCTTTACTTAATTTTGCTCCCCTGAAATGACCTAAAATTCACATATGTGAGTTTTCCCCTCCCCCAGTTAGATTTAATAGGAATCACCGTCTTAATCTCAAATCAGAGCTTTCATTCTCCCTCCCCTCTCTGTTCACATATTCCTCACAGATTTGCCTTGATGGCTCAGTGAGGTAGTGTATACGTGTCAGGGCCCCTGGTAGGAAATAGCATAACCCAAAGGAGTAATTTGAAGAAGGTTTAGTAAAAGGACTATTTAGAAAAGTGAGGCAGGATGAAGGAATCAAGAGTTGGGGACTGGCCAAGGTTTAGCAATTGCGGGAGGCTGTTCCTACTCTTACACTTTAAAGAGATAAGGAGATAGGATTGGCAGCTGGAGATCAGGAACTATGACTTTCAGTAAAGGAAGGTAGCCACTGCCACACTTCTGTCATTTGGGGGAAGCACTGGCCTTTTCTCCAGATTTCTGGGCTAGTTCCCCACATGGGCAAACCCAAAGGAATACACGTGATACAGTCCATAGAGGTCAGCCTCCTCGCAAAGAGAACAGGGTGGTGGTGAGCGGAGCAATCTGGAAAATCCACTGGAGAATGACTAGCACAAATGGTAAGTTACAATGGGATGGGAACAAACATACCATAATGGGGAGTGGGGCAGGGAATGTGTATAGGTTTCAAAAAAACCCACTCAAAGTTTCTAGAAGAATGTAGTCTCATTTTCCTCCCCCAAAAGATCAAATAACACTGATCAAAATAAGTAAAACTGCAGCAAGAGAATGTCAAATAAGCTACGTGATTGGAGAGATCATTCATTCACATACTTGTTAGTCATTCATCAATCATCAAAGATGTATTTGCATCTCTAGGCATCAAGCATCAAGCAAAAATGAATTAGGTACTTCTGTATGTTTGAAATTTTTTATAATAAATGTTGGAATTAATAGATTCTATAGATTCTCTGACTTTATGAATCTAATAGACTTGATCAGCAAGGTTTCCTGTTGGAATGGATAGCTCAACTGACTCTGGGCTAGCCAGATAGGGGAGAGCCAGGAAAAATGTTCAGGAGTGATGTTGAGTGGGTGTGGGAGAGTGGGAGGAGATGAGATATAGAATTGCATTATCATGTGTGCGTTTTAGAAAAATCCCTTGATCATCAGGGCCAAGGATGAATTGGTGAAACAAAAGACAAAGGAAGAGAATTGATGTGGAGGTTGGTATGAGCAATGGCCATGCATGAAACCAGGATCTGAACAACAGCAGGAGGCCCAAAGATGAAGAGGGACAGATGCAAGTGATACTCATGGGGAAGAATTAATGGGACTCACGAACTAAATGGCTGTGGTGTGAAACAGAGGGAAGATACTTTGGTGCTGTTTTGCCATCTTGTCATTGCCCTGCTTTTTCAGCTAGCAGCTCCCTAGTTTTCCTTTGAGAGCACTGCTTCCTCCTGCCTAACTGAGTATAACTTCCAGGGAATTGTTATCCATAGATTCTTGTCTTCTTTGGCTAATAAGGTGATTCACACAGCCTGAAGCCAGTCTTTGCATCTTGGGAATTTGGAAATTTGGGCTTGGGCTTGATTCTAGATCCTGCTTTGTCTGCGTCTTTTTAAAAACTTCCTTCTTGGGATCCCTGGGTGGCGCAGCGATTTGGCGCCTGCCTTTGGCCCAGGGCGCGATCCTGGAGACCCGGGATCGAATCCCACGTCAGGCTCCCTGTGCATGGAGCCTGCTTCTCCCTCTGCCTGTGTCTCTGCCTCTCTCTCTCTCTCTCTCTCTCTCTGTGTGACTATCATAAATAAATAAAAATTAAAAAAAAAATAAAATAAAATAAAAACTTCCTTCTTTAGATTCTTCCTCTTTAATTTTGTATGCTACCCAAAGGCCTTCCTAAAAACTATTTTTTAGTTCAGTTAATTATTTTCTATTATTGCAACCAGAAAACCTCAACTGATTACAGTAGCCATGTAAATAGTGGTGACTTCCACTGAGAGATAGAAAACAGGAGGGGGAGAAAATTTGAGGTGGGTTTCTTGGGGGAGGATGGGTGGGCAGTTTGCTTTTGAGACACCTAGAGAAAACTAAAGGAAAAAAATCCAAAAGTTGGCCCCAGAGGCTTATGTGGAACTTTGAAAATCACACTACAAAGTGTAAAAGCCATCTCTGGTGCTTAGACATAAAAAGTCCTACTCAACAAACTGACCTTCTAAGGACTTACTCATCCTTCTCTGAGAGGAGTAATGCTTCAGAATCAGTAGGAGAGAGTGGATGGAGCCTAATTCTAGATACTGGGAGCCCTGGAGCCTGCCTCTGGCTCTTGCACTAATTAGTTCGATAACCTGTACCAGTGCCCTTCCCTCTCTGAGACTCAGTTTCCATGTTATTGAATACAGGGACTGAATTATATTGGGTGTTCTCCAAAAATTTCAAAAGAATTTTAAGTTTGCATGTAGAAGGGTCAGCTACACTGGGAAACTGGGTTCAACAAACCTTAAACTGGTTTCTTTACTGCAGGACTTCTTGGAATCTTTAATATGCTCATTGGTGATACAAATCTCCAAGAGTGGTGAAAGTGAGCATTTTTCACCCTATTTTTGCCCAAGAACTCCCTCCCCCACTTTCTTGAAGAAACATGTAGAACTAGTAGTCATCAGAACACACTTGCAGAAATGCTGGATCAGGTGATTTTCAAGGTTGCTTCAGCCACACTCCCTGATTCTGTAAGGCCATGTCCTGTGTGTACCTCCTGTTTCTTCCACTTGCCTCTTCCTCAGGGATAGCTGACTCCCAGGCTCTGTTCTAAAGTGTTCTCCCAAGGAAAGGCAAGCACGCTTGAATGCCTATGAAGTCACTTAAAGATCTAGTCAGGCTCATGAAATCCTCCAACAGCTTAAATGGAAAACACAGTCCCTGCCCCACCCCCAGCCCCACACTGTGCTCGAGCACAGATCCAGGCCCAGCCTAAAGGGATTGCAAAACATGCTCTAGCGTGCATTTGGGAAAACAAAGAAAACCCCACTCTTTTCTGCTCCAGACAGTCTGAGACGCTTTTGTGCCCTTGGGTCTTTGCCCAGTTCTCTCATCTGCCTCAGTCCTGGTACTAAATTGGTTCAAGGTTTGGAGGAAAGTTTCAGAGGAAAGGATGTTTAGAGTTCTTAAAAGCTGAAGTCACCCTATGGACCAGAGCATACACCCTCTATGGCCACCAGAGGGCGATGACAACAGCATCTGTATAGAAAGCTGCTCCCAAGAATAACAGCAGTAAATCACACCTAATGTGTTTATGAATGATGGAGGGGCTGAAGTGTGTGTGACTGTGTATGCATGTGTACACCTACGTGCAGTTGGGTGCCTGGAGCTATGATTTTGAAAATATGTTAAATAGAATAAAATAAAATCTGCACCTCTACTATAAATTCACAGGATATGGTCAAGTCGTTGAAAATTTCCTTGAAGGAAAATGAGGTAGAAGGAATTAGAATCATATTTATATAAAAGAAAAGGAAAGAGCTCTCAGTGGCATAATTGTTATTGTGGTATGGTACGTGTGATTGTGTGTGGTGTGAGAATATGCATGTACATATGTGTGTATGTGATTGAGTGTGTGTATATGGGTGTGTGTGTGTGTGTGAGAGAGCCTGAGTATAAGCATCTGTGTGCACAAGTATGTGTGCGCACGCATGCACATGCGAATGTTCGGGGCTCATTTAGACTTTTCCACTGTGAGCAGACCTCAAGGAAGTCTGGGCAATACTTCCTCCAGTTCCTGCCATCTCCCTCCAAACAAACAAACAAAATCATTCCTACAACTATTTATGGAGCCTCTAACACACGCGCCCCTCCCCAAGAGCATCTGGAAAAGCTCAGACCTGGCCAATTTAGAGTGCTATGGAAGAATGAAGGCTCTGGGGGCAGGAGGGATGTCTCACATGCGAATCACTGTTTTGCAAAAACACTTTCTCTTCTTTGATGCTCCAAGCAACCCGGTGAGGGGGGCCCAGACAGAGCTGTGGCCCCTTGCTTTGAGGAAACCAAGGCTCAGAGGTGACATGAATGGCCCCGAGTCACCCAGTCAGGAAGCAGACGCTGACTATGATTAGGCATTGTCCATGCAGGGGTCCACGTCCCGGCTGCCGTCACTACTTTGAGCAGCGCAGCTCGCGTTGGGTCTGGGCAGAGCAGGGCAGGCCTGGGTGTAGGGTTTGCCAGCAGAGACCAGAACGACGCGGACAAACATTTTATGTGACACGTGTGACTGTGAGGTCTGTTGGTGTCAATACAATAGGTCCTTTGGGAAGAAGTTGAGGATCTTGGCCAAGATGAGGTGGAATTTTTGAGGATGTTTGTAGAGGGGTTGAGGGCCCAGCTTCCACGGGCCGCGGCGCCCAGGAGTGACCATGAGCGCTGCGGCTTAGGGTACCTAGCAGCCGTGGGTGTGGCCTCCGGCAGGTCGCTCTACCCCTCGAGTTTCGCTTCATCTGTAAAACGGGGTGCTCAGATGCCCCCCTGCAGGACGGTGTTGGGGCCCAAGGAAAGCACACGAGCAGAGCGCCTCGCCCGGCGCCAGAGCAAGGAAAACGTGCCCCCAGCCTGGTCAAGCCTCGGCCGCCGGCCGAGGAGGGGACGGGCCTCACTCCCGGGGCCCTGCGGGCTGAGCCCCTTCCTTCCCTCTCCCTCATCCCCTGCCTCCTCCCCTCCGGCTCCCGGTCGCTCCAGCAAAGTTCCCAACTTAGTCGACATGACGCGCGGCGCAGCCAATGGGAGGCGGAGCTGGCGTTTTTGGGGGGCGGGAGGGGTGGGCCCCGCGTCTCCGGTGTCTGCCCCGCTCAGTGAATGGAGAGCGCGAGAGCCGGCCCGCTCCCCGGCCGCCCCGAGCCCCGGCCGCCGCGCCCCGCAGCTCAGCCCCGCGGCGGACGTCCCCGGGCGCCGCGCCGCACCGCGCTCGCCCTCCGCTCGCCGACCTGGCCCGCGCCCCCGGCAGCGGGCTCGCGGGGCCGGGAGGCGCTCGGCACCTGGGCGCCCCGAGCGATGCGCCGCGGGGCAGCGCCGGCCCCGCGCATGGAGCTGCCGCCGCCGCCGCCGCCGCCGCCCGGCGCGCCCCGCTCCGCCCGCGCCCCGTGCGCCTGAGCGCCGAGCTCGCTCCTCCTCCGCGCCCGGCCCGCCGCCCGCTCCCCCGGCCGCTCGGGCTCCGCGCGTCCTGCCCCGCCGAGGCGGCCTCCCCCGGGCGCGGGCCCCCGCGCACCATGGCCCCCGCGCGCGCCCGCCTGGCGCTGGCCTTGGCGCTGGCGAGCGTCCTGAGCGGGCCGTGGCCCCCGGCCGCCGCCTGCCCCACCAAGTGTACCTGCTCCGCCGCCAGCGTGGACTGCCACGGGCTGGGCCTCCGGGCGGTTCCCCGGGGCGTACCCCGCAACGCCGAGCGCCTGTGAGTACCCCGGCCACCCACCCGGCCCCGCCGAGGGGCCCCGGCCGCCAGACCGCGCCCCCGCGCCCCCGCGCCCCCGCGCCCCCGCGCCTCCCCGCTCGGCCGCCCCGGGTGCAGCCGCTGCCGTCCCCCGCCCCGGGCCGGAGCCCTCGCTCCTGAGCTGGGGTCCGCGGCGTCGCGCCGCTCCAGGGACAGAGCTCTGGAAGCCCCGCCGGGCGGGCACGGCGGAGCAGGGCTGCTCGGGGTGCAGGCGCCGACGCGGGCCCGCTGACAGCGTCCGGCGGCGCAGGCGGGAAGCTGGGCGAGGACGAGCCCCGCAGCCGGCGCGGCCTTACGGGGAGGCGAGGGTCCGCGCCCCGCGCTCACGCGCGCGGCACGGGGCGAAGCGCAGGCCGAGAGGGACGGGGCGCAAGGGCCCCAGCCCCGGGGGGCCCGGACTGGGGTGAGCCACTCTGGCTGCCCCTGCGAGCGAAGTTGGGAGCGTGTGCGAAGGTCCAACTTCGCAGGGACCGGACGAATTCCGAGCGGGCGCTTGCAGAGCCCGCCCTGCCTGGAGCGCAGCCTCGCAGATGCCAAGTTGCAGCCGGGGTGAATTTTTTATGGCTCGGTTATAGATGCCTCCCCACACGGGGCCGGGGAATGGAAATGCTGACAGCCCTTTAAATGAGACCGAGCGCTATAATCTTACAAACCGCACTCAGCCTCGGATCCTGGGTTTGGCAGCGAGAGGAGAGGCGTTCGGAGAGTGGGGTGGATTGACCCTCGTTTTAACCCCAATTGTGCAACCAAATATTTACTTTTCATATGTCAACGTTTTGGAAACATTTATCATTTTGATCCTCGGACCAAATTCAAAACTTGGACTCCGAGGGTGGGCTCTTCCCAGCCCGCAGGAGGGAGACATGGTGGAGGGGGTTGGAACCGGCCTGGGAACACAGCCCAGAAGTGGGTGAGGGTTTGCTCGAGCGTAATGGACTTCCCCATGTCTTGCTCTCTCTCTGTCTCGCTCCCCATTTTAGCCATGGGCGCACTGGGTCTTCCAGTCTGCCTTCTTGACTTTAGGCCGAAAGAGAGTGGCATGAGACTGAATGAATTGTCCTAGAGAGTGTTATTCCTGTTGATCACCTCCCGTCACTCCACTTCTCTTCCTCGAACCCCATGTGTCCCTGGGCAGAGACTCAATAGAACTGCCTTCCTTTTTCCTGGAGCTTTCCTGTGACTCAAAACATTTTTTTTTTTTTTCAAGTGCATTCGTTATTCTGCGTGTTCATGCAATTCTAGAGTGTTGGAGCTGAACCTTCATTAACATATGTAGAAAAGGAGGCTCAGACATTTGAAATGACTTGTCCAAGATAATGGCAGCAAGTTAATTGCAATAAAGGAGCCACAATCCAAGTGTCCACAGCTTAATTCAGACCTTAAATGTTACAGTACCAGTTAAAAATTTGTTGTAGCGGCATTTTTTGGATATCTACCACTCTGCTAGCCATTTTTGGAACAAGGGTGAGTTTGGGCCAAGATCTGTAAATAGACGGTCCTGTGAGGGTTCTGACTGGGCTCGGGTCATAGAAATAGGCTGCCCTAGCTACTGCTTCAGGTAGACCCTGCAAACATTCAGCTTGCTATGACATTAGCTCTCCTGTTTGGAGTCTTGAGACAATCTCTCCTCCATCCTCGAAAACATGGCACATGTTTGGGAAACCAAGGAGAGTGGGCTCTTCTCCTGCTGGCATGTAGGAAGTCTTCTGAAGCTACAGGCACAGCACTGCCAACATGCCACCCACCCACCTTCCCTAGGAGACCCAGGCAGCTTGGAACTGCCCATCTGTTCTACAACTGGAGAAACTGGGTGGAGATTAAGTCCTGGGCATTCCCATGGGGTCCTGCTGCAGTCATGGTCATTCACAGGCATTGGCAGAGTGGGAAGTAGTCTTCAGCATTTGAGTCTCATCCCCCTTGGTTCCAGTCACTGGTGCCTCTTTGACTGATGTGAATGGAGGGACACAGCTGCCAAGGCTGACTCCTCATTCTGATCTTCTACCTCCCCAAGGAGAGTGTGCAGCCTCTAGAAGAAAGCTTGGTCAGGAGTGCTGCAGGGGTGAGGAGCACCCCTCTAACCATCCTTCACCACCTCTCATCCTCTGTCAGTCAACTCAGATGGAACGATTGAGTTCTGCAAACTCTTGGGGGGTATGTTTGGCATTTCTAAGCTATGGGAAAGATTTCTCTGGTGAGGAATTTCTCATTCATTTCTTTCTTCATTCATTCAACAAACATTACTTGAACATCTACTGCATTCCAGTAACTGTATATAAAATCATTGCATATACAGAAGAAAACCAGCAATTCAACTTAAAGAATGTAAGCAAGAGGACAGAAGGAAACTTCCTTTAGTGAGCCTTTGAAACTCCCCAGGACTCATTTCTTCATGGGGGCGCGTATGGCCTGTCAGCATTGGCATCACATGCTCGGGACCTTCCTAAAATCCAGTTTCCTGATCTCTAATGTTTATGTTGTGTTTTATAACAAAGGAGAAGCATTTTCTCCCTTCTCCATTCCTGCGACTTGACCTCCCAGAGAGGCTTTTCTGTAGGAGAGAGAGTTTGTGTGTGTGTGTGTGTGTGTGTGTGTGTGTGTGATTGTTTCTCTGGGGGTTTTTGACTTCTGAGGCCTCATCTGCTCGTGCCACCCCTTAAGGAAAATCTGCATGGGGATAATGTGGTCACCATTTGGGCTTTGCTTCAGGCCTGGAGTGGGGCCTGTTAGATTGTTCATGATTAAGCTGGTATCAGAGTTTGGGGTCTGTGTTCCAGCTTCTTCTCCATAATGTCAGCACATTACACAGAAAGAGAAACTCTCTGTCGTTTATAAACTACTGACAATTTTTTTTTCCTTCAATGAGGAGGTGACACCCACAAGAAAGCTAAATAAACGCAGGGGAGAATTCAGGGTAATTTATTATCCGTGCAGCAAAGATAGAGGACAAGAGGAGAGGAAGTGAATGGTGGTGCCTGAAACAAAACATTTACCATGGAGCACAGAGTAAACAGATGTCGCATTTACCCTTCTGAGTACAAAAGGAGCCCACAGATGTAATTCTTCTCCAACCACAATCTCAGCCTGGAATAAGAGGAGACAGATGAAAACGAACTCTCACAAGGGGCCCCTTCTCCCTGTGCTGCCTAAAGGCAAGCAGAGGCCTACTTCTCACCCGCGGTGAGGTGGTGGCCTGAACAGTGGAGTGGGGCAAGAGTGGACATCTTTGGTTTTTCACTTGGCTCTGGAACATGCTGGAGACTGCTGTATTTAAATAAACATTTCCTGTTTGCGAAGGAAAACGGGCAAAAGGCTGAAACGTGAGAATGTGGTAACTTAATTTTCTCCATCGCTCCAGCTGATGGCAAGCTTCGCCGGTGGTTAGGTCCAATAAAAACCGACACCATGTCACAGGCTTTCCCTCACTTGACCACAGAGGTCTCCAGGTCAAGTGGGAGACTTGCCAAGATGCTCCATGGCCAAGCCCTGCATCCTGGTACTCTTAGCCTCAGAACCAGCCCGGAGGACTAGGGGCAGTTTGGTGAATTGTGGGGCCTCTCTGAGCCACCCATGGTGATGTGGCCTTTCAGAGAAGCACACTGCTTTCCTGGTGAACCTGTGGATTGGATGTGAGCAGTTAAGCGCACCTGCCTCCAGTGTGCTGTGCAACTGAATAGATTGCTCTGCCTTTCTGGGCCTCATTTTCCTGAAAGTAGAATTCTAGTGTAGTATGAATAGATTTCCCTGTATGGTCCTCTTCCCCAGTGCCTACAGCAGTGCTTGGCACATAGTAGGTTTTCAACCAGAATGTGTGGACTGAATGAATAAGTCTCAAAAATACAAGGTTTTCTTTAGTTCTTACAAGTGAAAGATGGGCGATTATGGTTTTGCATTTTTTTATGTATGGCCAAAGGCAACTTACTAGTAATCTGTTATGTGAGTTATTAAGGATTTCTAACATTTGGCTTTTGTGAACTAAAATTATTGCCTTACTAGAGTTACCAAGAACTCCTAATGAGTGATCCACTCTGGAGTCTGGTTGCCAGGCATTGCTTAGCAACCTTGCAAAACTCCTACTGTGCACATGCCCCTGAAAAGAGCTAGAAATCCCAAACGCTTCACTGTAGACCTTTCTAATCAGGAACTCATCAGCATCATCCTGTGCTCTCTGTGGTTTTTGATTGCTGCTCTTCTTGTATTAATTGATGTATTTGTAGGATCATTATTAAGTTTTGCTTTTGCAGATCATCTGGGTCTTGTATATTTCTGCATTTTTTGCATTTTTATTGTTATTTTATTTCTCTCCAGTTCTGTTTGTTGTCACTGAGTTCTTCCTCCCCTGGAAAGTGAGAATGGTAGATCTGAGAGCCATGGAATCTTTTGCATGGACCAAGTGGGCTGTGGCAAGGTTTCAGAACCCCATGCCTACTAGTTTAGGCTGTGGGCTCTGGAGACAGACAGCTTTGGTTTGAATTCTGGCTCTGTTATATCTTTGCTGTTGCGCCCTGGGCAAATTACTCCAGTCTTCTGGGCAGTAGTCTATTTAACGCCTTTGTACCCTCTTTCCACAGCTGTAATATAGGGATGAAAATCACACTGGCCCTGTAAGCATGTTGTGAACGTGGCCTGGGACAAACCATGTAATGCACTCAGCACAGTGCCTGGCACTTTGATTCTCCAGCTGCTACTGCTTACCTGTCAAGTGTGCATTGTAAATGTTCCTCTTGGGGAGAATCAAATGAAATAATGAACAGGGGGACGCCTGAGTGGCTCAGTGGTTGAGCGTCTTGCCTTTGGCTCAGGGCGTGATCCTCGGGGTCCTGGAATCGAGTCCCGCGTCGGGCTCCCCGCATGGAGGCTGCTTCTCCCTCTACCTGGGTCTCTGCCTCTCTCTCTCTCTCTCTCTCTGTCTCTCATGAATAAATACATAGAATCTTAAAAAAAAAAAAAAGAAAAGAAAAGAAATAGTGAACAGGAAGTGCTTAACACAGTACCTGGCACTTAGGCCTCCATCAACTATTAATAGTGGTGACCATGGCTATCATTTCTATTTCTTCATCTCAGGCTCCATCCAGCTGGAAAGTTTGAGATGCCTACTCTCAATGTGTCCCATCGAGGCAAGCTCCTCGCCTGCATGTAGACTGTGCCCAGCAAACTCGTGCCTGGTCCCCTCCCTCTCCTCTCTAGCTAAGCCCAGGTTGGCCTCTGTTCCATAAAAAGGGGATTATGGTTGAAGTGGTTTATATCTTTTCCATGGGCGTGCTGCTTTGTGGTATATTTAAATACGGAATGCATTTTATTTATTTATTTTGGGGGGTTGGATTTTCATGGGGAATATTTGGCCCTGACATTTTTTTTTTCAATGCTCATTCCTTCTGTCTTTCCCTAAATACCTTTTACTGACTTCCCGTGTCTGCCTCTGTTACTGCTTTTACTTGAAACAGCTGTATTTACTAGTATGCTCCACCCTCATTATGTAAGGTGGTCTTAACCCTTTTTAGAACTAACTCTGAAAAGGGAAAAAAAAAAAAAAAAAAAAAAAAACCAAGGCATGGAGGCTTTTCCAGACCATTACTAGTTTCAGATAGGATAGATGCAGAGGGTACTCTGCTAGGGTATATGGTGTTGAGTTTTCAGGACTCTCTATTATTTATCATTCTCCAGCCTTAAATTTATTTTTTTTTAAATTTTTTTTATTTATTTATGATAGTCACAGAGAGAGAAAGAGAGGCAGAGACACAGGCAGAGAGAAGCAGGCTCCATGCACTGGGAGCCCGACGTGGGAATCGATCCTGGGTCTCCAGGATCGCGCCCTAGGCCAAAGGCAGGCGCCAAACCGCTGCGCCACCCAGGGATCCCTCCAGCCTTAAATTTAAATCAGCCTTGTCCAGGTGGGAAGTGCTTATAATGGGAATCTTCTGCTTCTCTATTCTGAAGACCTGGATTGTGTTTTGTAAGTACTGCTGTTGCTGGTCTGCCAAAGGCTGTACTTTTCTTCCCACTCACTGTGGTCTTTGTAGTTCTGTCGCCAGCACTATATTTGATACACCATTCCCTGGGAAACATTCATCAGGAGTGTGTGATTGAACCTCAATAGTGAGTGGATAAGGAGGTAGGAAAAATAACAACCTTTGGGTAAAGACATAGACTTCAGAACTAGATGGGTCCGCTCCTGGTTTCTGTGCCTACCAGCTGGGTGACCTCAGTTTTCTCATTTGTAATGTAGGAATAATAAAAATACCCCCTTCCTATTGAATTTACTCACATGGACTGTCCAGATCACAATGTATCTTCCATGAGTACTCTTGGTACCCTTATCATTATAATTCTTTTTTTTTAAATAAATTTTTATTTATTTATGATAGTCACACACACACAGAGAGAGAGAGAGAGAGGCAGAGACACAGGCAGAGGGAGAAGCAGGCTCCATGCACCGGGAGCCCGACGTGGGACTCGATCCTGGGTCTTCAGGATCGCGCCCTGGGCCAAAGGCAGGTGCCAAACTGCTGCGCCACCCAGGGGTCCCCCTTATCATAATTCTTACTGACTATGGAATTGTTCAAGACAAAGCCTGATTTGAAACCATGTAGATTGTCAGGGTTGAAGGGGTTCCTCTAGTTCAAGTTCTAACCATGTGCAGTTTGATCTTCCACCAGCAGTTTTGGAGAGAGTGAGTGGTCATTCTCCTGTGCTTGATTACATCTAGTGGGGAGGAACTCCGTTCTTCTTAAAGCAATTTATTCCACTTTAGAATACAGTTTTATTTATTTTATTTTTTTTTTAATTTTTTTTTTATTTATTTATGATAGTCACAGAGAGAGAAAGAGAGAGAGGCAGAGAGACACAGGCAGAGGGAGAAGCAGGCTCCATGCACCGGGAGCCCGATGTGGGATTCGATCCGGGGTCTCCAGGATCGCGCCCTGGGCCAAAGGCAGGTGCCAAACCGCTGCGCCACCCAGGGATCCCTAGAATACAGTTTTAACAAGAAAATTTTCTTTGCCTGGGGGTTGAACTTATCTCCCCCTGACTGTTGTTACACAGAGCAAGTATAATCCTTCTTCCAAATGGTAGGATTTCAAAAATGTTACTGCTGTCGTGTTTCTCACTACCCACTTATCTTAGTCTTCTTCTCTCTTCCATACATTTTTATAATTGCCTCAACTATTCTGTGTGTGTTAGACTCTGAGACAGGCCCTCTTCCTATTCCCACTTCTCTTCCTCCAAATAGGTACCAGTTTTCTTTGTTTGCATTAGTTAGAATGAATCCTTCTACTTCCCTGCTATCTGGACTTCTGTCAACATCCTAAAGGGGCATTTTCACTTCAACCACACCTCTGGGTAGGCTTATTTCCACCAGACTGTTCATTGCATCCCCAGTGGCTCTCTGCCCTGTTGCTATTTTATCCTGTGTTCCCCATCCCAGACTTGTGCAATTGACATGTTGGAGTCCAACACTTTGCATTATCCTAATTAAATTTTGGCAAATAGTTTAATTTCATCAGCTTTTCAGCAACATTTTCTGTTTCGATTCTCTCATCTAGTGTGTTACCACTCCTTCCCCCACTCCCTCTGCAGTGCTCCTGAGCTTGCCCTATGGATCTTTATCCAGGTTGTCAATGTAACGGAGTCCTCTCTCCTTGTTTAAAGTCTTTCTATGGCTGGGATGTGGATTACATGAATATATTGTCCTCTTCTTTCTGGCTGGGATGGATAGAAATGTTGAGATCTTACTGGCCCGTAGCATCTCCTTTCCCTGGGGTTCTGTTGTTCATATTTTCTCTGGAATGATTTCCTATTAATCTTAATTCCTCTGTTTGTTAAATATTTTATAAAGTCTTGATTTCTCATAGCACTTTCAGTTGTGACTTGAGCTTCATTCTTGCTTGTCCTATTAGGCTGGTGCCAAAAGCCTCATGAGCATGGGATGAGATGGGATGTGTGTGTATGTGTGTGTGCGTGTGCATGTGTATACAAGTTCTCTCCTGTAAAGTATTGTAGTCTGAGAAATTGGGCTCTTCTGTCAGCAGCAGAGCTCCACTGAGAAGCCTCACTCTTGCAAAGTGATTTTCTGTAATGTCTTGGGTGCCCATTGGCACAGAGCAGCACATTTGCTTGAGTAATGCTGGGAATGAACGTGATGGGGAGTGAAGCATAGAGGTGCACAGACTCTCCCCAAATTTCTAAACAATGATGATGATAATGACAACAACAATCACCGCCACTGCAACAGCTGCTGTTTATTAAGTCCCTCATTGTGCCTGGCACTGCTCTCATCCTTTCTTTAGACACTTTCTCTTACTTAATTTAACAATCATGCAAGGCAGAGACTCATCCTGTCCTCATTTTATAGATAAGGAAACTAAGAGAGGTGAAGTAACTTTCCCGGGTTGGAGCAGTAGAATCAAGGCTCATTCAGGCTGACTGGTGTGTCAGGTCTGTGCTCCATTCACTGATCATGCCATTCCTCAACAAACCTTTGAAGTCAGCCCCCTTTCTTGTCTTCCAAACCCAATCCTCAAATAAGAGAAAGGAGAAAAGAAGGAAAAAATGAGTCCCAATTGAAACAGTGAGCACATGTTTAATGTTTAATCTTTAGTGCTGTGTTCTGGACAGTAGGGGGTACAACCATCATGTCCAGTTTGGGGGAGTAGTCAGCATTCAAATTGGAGCTTGAAGGATGAATAGGGTTCCCATAGATAGTAATGGAAATGTGGTACAGATTTGCAGAAGTTCATAGTTACATGGAACAAAAGAAAGCCTAAGCCCAATTTAAAATGATAGGAACTGTGCTTTAGGAAGATTCATCTAACAAGGGTATATAGAGAAGAAGCCATTAGGTCAGGTCTGAAGAAAAGTATCATTATGGTTATGTGGCTAATTATTATTTTTATTCTGGATTTGAGGGGATAAACCCTCTAAAAAGAATTCTGACAAGGCTTCCTGACCAGTATTTTCCTTCACAAGTATTTGCTTAAATTTTTGCAGGGATTGCCTTCCCCTCCAGTTAGATGTACCACTTGATTTCTCTCAGCCATGATCTTTGGGTTCCCCTACTCTGAGATCGTGTCCTGGTAGAACAGGACATATATATGATGCATCCTGGATGGAGTAAATAGTAAATATGACTTCACTTTTCACAGCCTTATCACTGCTTGTGTGGGCTTAGACTCCTCTTGTCCGAAACACCAGTCTGGGTTCTCGACCCCTGATTCATTCTGCACTTGGCAGTCGTGTGGATTGTGGTTCCTGAAAGTCAGCCAGCACATTGAACCACCCACCTTGACTCCCTCTTGAGTTTTTCGGCCTCCCCAGTTCCTGTCTACTACCTGGCATACCCACTCCTTGTTCCCCTGTGCTCTAGAATTAGTTGTATGCCCTGACTCAGGCTAGTCTACGAGGTGTGGAGTCCTTGGTCCTCTTCTAATACATGTATTTTGTGCATCTCTACCTGAATTTGAGCTGCTCCTGGCCCCTGCCTTGACCCTTCCAGCTTGGCTTCTTGCCTTCTCACTGTCTCCTACCCTCCGTGTAGCTCTCCATAGCCTCGGCACTGAATTCGGATTAAACCTTGGGTCCTGAAATTAGATTTCAGGAGCATCTTTGTGGCCTGGACCTTCGCTGGAGACTGGGGACTCCCAGCTTGTGGTTGTGTTCCAGAAACAATTTCATTTTCATGGCCACCTGAAGCCTTTTACTCATGCCCAGAGTGAAGTGTAAAGATGGTCCTCGGCTGGACTCTGTGAATGATAAATTACTTTCAATATGCTACTGAGTTCCCTGTGATCCAAACAGAATACAGCAGAGTTTTCTGCAATTGAAAAGCTCAGCAATGATGACTTCATTAAAGAGATGTCCTGTTCAGAAATGCGGTGCAGAAGTTTCTAACCTATTTAGCACTTTGCTGATACTCTTTCTTCTTCTCCTTATCTCTGCCCAGCTCTAGAATGTAGGTAGGTGAGTGTTTTATACATGGGGTTTCTAACTGGTATTAATGAGAAACCAATGAGGAGTACAATTTGATATAACCTTAAAGGAGTAAAAGGACCAAAGTAGAATCCTGGTTTCCATAACCCCCCTCCTTTTTCTTTTAATTGTGGACCTTATACAAGTTTCTTTCTGAGTCTCAGTTTTCTCATCTGTAACCTTCAGAATGGTAGGACTAGCCCTTCTCCCACGGGGCTGACACAAGGTTTATATGATATCAGATGTCTGCCGATGCCTCCCAAATTTAGTGCTCTGTGAATACTTTAATGAGTCCTTCTGTGATATCAGATTTTAGCCACTAAATCCTGTATCTGAAAGATGATCTTCTGCATTTTTAGAAGAGGAAACTCAATGAGTTCAAAGTCACCCCCCCATGCCTTCAAACTCTCACTAGGTTTTCCTTTTCACTTATTAAGGTGCATCTTTTACAAATGCAAGTAAAGCACTCCACCAGCCAAGTCGGCAACGCAACTTCTAAACTTCAAGTTTAGAAGACTTTTTGCCTGAGTAATTAAGAAATGGCTGTTTCCAAGAAAGTAGAACTATATAAGGGTCTGCATGAAGTATGGAGATATTTAAAGGAGCTATTTATTGAGTGCCTACTATGTGCCAGGAACAAGGATGAATAAAGCAAGCAAAATGTCCTCGTAACTAGAATAGCTCAAAATAATACGGAATGCAGTCTGGGCTGTTGCTTCTCACCAAATGACTGACAAGGCAAAGGGCCACCATGCTAGATTCAGGGAGGATGGGCGGGCGGGGGCAGGGGAATGCTAGAACAATGAGGGAGGCGACACCAAGCCCTCAGGAACCACTGATGAAAGCAAGTCCCACTCATCCCTTTTAGTGGGTACAAATATGCAGAAAAACTCACACATCATAAAAAAAAAAAACAGTACAAGTGGAATTAAAAAAACTCATGGGGAACATATTAATCTGAGAACAATTGTATCCAAGAAAGCATTCAAGTATGCCTCTGCAGCTAGCTGGCAAACAGCACAAGTTCTGCATTTTATTAGAGCCCTAACTCTGTGTAGAACACTGACCTTATTTGCGAAGCATTTCATAAACACTGACACTCAGCGCAGCAGCACTTGAGGCCATGGGGAGATACAGGGCCTCCTCTGGGTGGCCAGCTTGCCCGCCTGGGCACTTGCACATGTAACTAGACCACTGGACCTTGTTTTCCCATCGTGTTAATCCCTCCTCTTCTCTCATAGGGTTAAAAAGCAAGTAGGGATCTTCCCAGGGGAAAACGAAACTGGGGGCTTTGTGCAAAACTAAGCTCTGAGGGGAAGGGTCTGAGAACTCTGATTTGGCCCCATTTGTTGTTGGAGATCTCACCTTGCACCTGGGAAACTGGTGATGTGTATGTGTGTGTACAGGAGGTGGTTCTCAGGCAGCATTCACTTGGGCTTTTGGAATGGAAGACCCGTGGCTTGCAATAGCCCTAAGAAATGTGTGCACCACATCTCCTCCTACTAGAAGCTGGCAGTTTTTTTCCCATCTGCTGCCAGCTTAAAAGTCCTGAATTTCTGCCATGGAACTCAGTTCTGTCCCTTCCACCCCCCTCATTTCCTTCCCTAGCCAAGTGATTTTTAGGCTTTTGAGGTATCTCTGGAGATCGTCTGGTCTACCTCTTCCCCACTGAGCCAACCCAACTGGACATATAAATGTCTTAGAGAAGTCAGAGGAGGAGATCTCAGGTTTGTGGTGGGAGCTGACCTCCTGACAAGTTTGCCTCTTCTCTCTTTTTTTTTTTTTTTTTTTAGATTTTATTTATCATGAGAGACACACAGAGACATAGGCAGAGAGAGAAGCAGGCTCCTCACAGGGAGCCTGACATGGGACTTGATCCCAGACCCCAGGATCACACCCTGAGCCAAAGGCAGACGCTCAACTGATGAGCCACCCAGGCATCCCAGTTTGCCTCTTTTCATTTCAGCCTCACTCACAGCATTGGTCCTGAATAAAGATCTCTCAGCTTTAGGAAGCCTCTGCCAATCTGGGAACCTAGGGAGACAGAAGAAAGACCAAATCTAGTACAAAAAAAACAAAAAACAAGGAATATTACAGAGCCAGAGGGGAGAGGCACAAGATGGGTGACTTGGGATTGCAAGTTATATCCTCAAGACCCTAAGCACCATGGTAGCTTGTTTAAAGTCTAGGAAGGGACAACCTTAGATAGGAAAACTCCAAGGGATGGAATGCTGGGAACCAGGCCTGGAGCAGGAATCCAAAATGGGAAGGCCAATTACTTCATGGGAGTTTTTAATGAGTCTAGTGGCCCCCCCCTACTAATTACTTCATACCACAAGATGGTAACCAATCTGCTCTGTTTACTCTGTTTAGGCGTACATTTTAATACCTTCTGAAGCATTTCCCTTAAGCTTCCTCCTGCCATGTGCCCTCCTTGTATGTTCTAGAAATTTTGCAGACTTAAATCTCCTCTGCGTTCTTTCTCGACTGGAGCTGCATGCTGATTCAAGCCATATTCAGCCAGGAAGCTCTCTTCCCGTCTTTAAAACAAGAAACATCTCCTTCTGAGAAGACTGCACTACAGTTTTCTTTGTCTGTGTTGCTAACGAACAAAGAGGCCCCATTGCAAAACAGCATTTCACGAGCAGAGCGGGGCTGATAGCACCTCTTGCCAAATGTGACTGTGTGTAGTTGTGTGGGGGGGAAAACAGCTTTGTCAAGAGGAGAGCTGAGGGAGGCAGCTCTGGGGAATTTTTAGCAACTGCAGCATGGTGTAGTGGAAAGAATGCTTGCATGGGAATTTGGAGACCTGGCTGTACCTCTGACACACTATGTGACCTCAGACAAATCACTTGACCTCTCTGGGCCTCAGTTTCCTCATCTCTAAAGGGGATGAAGGGAGTAGGCTGGATGATCTCCAAGTATCCTTTCAGCCCTATACATCCTCACTTCTGGGGGCTGGGATTTGAGGTTTAGACCTGAGCCAACATCCAACCAACCCAAGAGACTTTCTAGAGGCAATAGAATGGCCAGGACAGCTGCTTCAGGGAGTGGCTGGTCCTTGATTAAGGCTCAAATAATTAGCTCAGCTCCGCAGTTAGCCTTCTGAAATTAAGAAAGAAAAAGATGTTTAGTTTCAAAAATAGCAGTTGGTGTTTCTTAAAACTGATTCGCTTTGGGCTTTATAGACTATGCACAGACACAATTTCCCTTCCTTTACAGCAGACCGATGTAGTTACCGATACTGGAGTTAGCATGATCTGGGCTTGAATGCCATAGCTAATCAGGTAATCTTGGGCATACTCGTTAATAGTAATATTAAATAGTAATAGTAATATTGGGTTGCTGGAAGTTTGAAGTGAGGTAACACATATCAAGCTTAGAGGACAGTTCCTCACCTTAAATAACCAGTCAAAAGCCATTATTCTTATTACATACTGGTGCTTAACAGATTGCCCCAAAACTTAGAGTCGTAAAGCAACAGTCATTTTATTGGTTGTTGCTCCATGCTTCTTTGAATCAGGATTTGGGACATGGCTCAGATGGGATGACTTGTCTCTGCTTCCTGATGTCCCAGACATCAGCTGCAGAGTTTGGGGATGATTGGGGGACACTTAAATGGCTGGGTGCTAGAATCATTTGCAGGCTGACCACTCACACATCTGCCAAATAGGCTGGGTTGACTTAAAAGGTTGGCCTTGGCTGGGATTGTTGACCAGAGCCCCTACCTGTCACCTCTCTGTGTGGCCTGAGCTTGCTTGCATCCTCAGAGTGTTCTAACTTCTTGCATGGAGGCTCAGAGCTCCAAAAACAAAGCACCAGTAAACAACTGAGAGGTCGCATGACTTTTCACAAACTAGGCTTAGAAGCAACCAAGTGTCCCTTCTGTTGTATTTTTTTGTTCTCAGCAGCACACGTTAGCCCAGATTCATAGGTCAGGATCACCTCTCGAAAGAAGTCCCAAAGAATTTGCAGCTATGTTTTAAAACCTCTACAGCTATATGATTCTCATTGTAACTAATCTCTTAGCTAGATAAAAAGCTACTTGAGGGGAGAAGCTATTCATTTCTCTATAGGGGCTTAATAGAACACTTGTGAACATAAGACTAAGTCAACACGTTTAAAAAAAAAATTAAATTGCCTTGGGTAGGTAGGAGGTTTAGTGGAAAGACCCTGAGCCAAAGAGAGTGGGATTCAAAAATATGTATTCAAAAATGAGCACTTTGGCAAATTATTTGTCTTTCTAAACCCAACTTCCTTACTACTCCCTGCCCCATGGAGGCACTAATACCTATCTCAAGATTGTTGGAAGAATTAGGGATAATATATGCAAAATGGCCAACACATAGTTGATGCTAAGAACATTGTGAAGCATTGTGACACTGTGGCAAACACACAAATATTCAACATGACAGGCTGGCTTCAAATCCCACCATTTACTGTGTGACTACAGATAAGTCCTTTCATCTCTTTGATGGATAAAATGGATAATAGTACGTTCCTTTTAGGTTTATTGTAAGGATGATTAATACATTATCTAAAGCTTCTAGCTTAGTCCCTGACACATAGAAGGGACTTAATACCTAGCACCTATACATTGAACAGTCACAGTTAAAATCACTATTCTTTTTTTATATATTGATTCATTCATGAATTGATGTATTGAACAGTCATTTATTTAATACTCATAGCTCATAATAGACTCACTTCTCAAGTCTGTGCATGCTAGGGTCTATGGACTATGCTCTATGGGAAGATCTATTCATGGATGGAGAACTGGTCCTTTGGCATGGAGCTCACAGGTGCGGGCCAGTTGCTTGGGACAGGATTCTATTAGAACATAGGTGCAGTAGAGTTTTAATTGCCCCTGTTGACTTTTGACTCCAGAATGCCCCCTGGCTTCCTCCAGTTACAGCCGTTTTGCTCAGATATCCACATGTGTCCTTTCCTCTTTGGGTCTCATTTCTTCTTTACTGCCATGTAACTACAGGCAACGTGCAAGCTCTTTGTGTCTGTTTTTGTTGTGGTCTTTTTTAAAAAAAGGGTTGTTTTCTTAGTTTGTATATGTCAAACTGTACCAGTCTTGTCTGTGTGGTGCCAACCAGGACACCCAGTTTACTTTTTCCAGGTAGTTCCTGGGACCTGAGGCTGTGTTAGGAGCTGTTGACTAGAAGCTCCTCCCTTCCTTCCTGAAAAATCTCCCAAAAGCCCAAACCTTAGCCTTTTTTAAAAAAAAAAACTAGTCTAGATAATCTGATAAAATAAATTGTCCTTGTCCTTTAGAAAATTATACAGACTCACAATATTTTGCAAATGATTTTGAAGCCATTCATGGCCAACTGCCCAGATGGTGTATTTCTTCTGAATGACTGTTTCACGGGCTTCTGGGCTTCTGTTAAATTCTACTTGAGGATCATAGTGCACCTGATTTATATATTACTAAGGTCTTCTCACTTTTCCAAATCTGCACATCCTCCATCAGGATAGACATATAGTGTGTTTGGCTGCCAAGGATTCAGTCTTCCTTCCTAGCCAAGTATCATCTTCACCCACAGGATAGAGTTGGGCTGGTTTGTCATTGGGGGCCTTGCCCAACACTGGTCAGGAGATGAGTTCATGCCCCAAGTTGGGTCCATCTAGTACTTCCTCCCTGGAAATGGAATCTTGACCAAAGGGGCAAAGAGATTAGACATGAGGCCTACCATTTCATATAAGCACTTCTGCAATGACCAGAAATGTCCGCTTTCCTTTTTCTCCAGACCTGTTCTTAAGATTCCCTTTGAACCCAGGAGTTCCTGATAGCTTTCTTTCTTATCTTTTTTTTTTTTTTTTAAGATTTTATTTATTTATTCATGAGAGGGAGAGTCAGAGACACAGGCAGAGGGAGAAGCAGGCTCCATGCAGGGAGCCTGATCCTGATAGCTTTCTAGTGAATTCCCTTTTGCTTGAGTTCATAAACTTGCCACCAGATAACTCTGAGAAAGCCGCAGACAACAAATTTCTGGGGAGAAAGTGGCATAATAAGAAAGATTATGACTGGCATTGGGAAAAAGGCAGACCCGGGTTTGAATCACAGTTTTACCATTCACCAGCTGGGTACCCTTAGGCAACTTCATTTTTCTCTTAGGATGTCAGCATCATTGCAAAATAAAGATAGTGAGTCCTGAAACCTTGATTCTCAAACTTGGCTGTGCCTTAAAATCACCTGGGGAGATTTTAAAATTACCAGTGCCTAGGTCCCATCTCTCGAGATTCTGTTGAATGATTTTGGGGTGCTTTCCTGGGTGTTGTGATTTTATAAAGCTCCCAGGTATTTCTAATGTGCAGCAGCACTGGAGAAAATTGACCTAAAGAAATTCTTCAAATTACAGAGAAGATTAAATGATACTAAGTTCTGTAGAACCCTTAGCATAATGGAGAGATTGATAAAAGTCATTCTCCTTTTCTTTCCTTTCTTAAGGTGAACCAGAATCACTTGCCTTTGCTTCTAGCACCATTTTCTTTGTTTGGAGTAGTCATAGCCATGCATGACAAGCACAGTGCAATATAACCCTGCTTACTTATACCATTTGAGGGGAAGGCCAATCATAGATGTAGCCAGAATTATAGAATATACAAAAATGTGATTACCATCACATCCATGGAATAGCTAGGATGAGTTCAGCAGTGCTTTGTGAGAGCATTCTATGGAGTAACTGCTTTAATGAGAAATAAAATTGATTTATAATTACCATGGCAACAGCAAAATAGAGTGATGTCTTCCCGAGGGATCTGGACCAGGACCCAAGAGATGTGCGAGATCGGCTCTGCAACTTGCTGAGTGACCTTGGCTCAGGCAGTTCATTTCTCAAATTCTCAGTTTCCCCATGGCCCATTTTCCAATGGGTGCAGCTTCAACAGAATTTTTTAAGGAAATATGTTGATGTGACAGTTGTGAAGACACTGATGAAAAGATTCCATAGGAAGCAGAGTGAAAGCAGGGCCTTGAGCCTCTTAGAGAAGATAATTATAGATATCACTTTTCCCATCTGCTGTCTCCCCTCTCTCTCTACCCCACAGCCTCTCCCATATCTTACCATGTAGGAACCTATCCAAACCTCTATCTTTATAAAGTGCTTTCTATAGAGAAGGTGCAAAGGGAAACCTCCATCTTAGCCCAGGGTTTCTCTACCCAAGGACTATTAATATTTGGGGCTCGGTATTCTTTGGTTGTTGGGAGTTGTCCTGTTCATCTTTAGATAGATACTTAGTAGCATCCCTGACCTCTACCCACTAGATTCCAGTCTCGGCCCCTTGCTAGTCTGACAACCAAAAGGTGTCTTCAGACATTGCCACATGCCCCAGGGGGGACAAAACCATTCCTGGTTGAGAAACCCTATTCTAGCCCAGTCTCAATGAAGTGGGTTTAAATGAACAAAACAGCATAAATGCAGTGAATGCACAGTGGTTAACCTCTATAGTGGTCTCACAGATTTTCTCAAATGCCGGTGAGCCAGACAGCTATCAGGAATCCTTATATCCATTGTTACAGATGGGGGTTCTGAGTTACAGAAAAATTAATGGTAAAAGTAATAACCACTGGCTACCATTTATTGAGTGTTTATTATGTGTTATGTGTATGGCTAAGTGCTTTATATATGACATTGCCTCAATTAATAGTTACATTGACAGTTTGCAAACAGTGGCCAGTAGGCTAAATCAAGCCTTCCAATGTGTTGTACTTGGCTCACATGGCATTGGCTCATATAATTGGTCTTTTTAATATGTCAGTTTCTTGCCAACATTTTAAGATTGGGTGGGTTCCTATAAAAATCTACCTCTAGCTTCTTTTTAAAAAATTGGTAAATTTGATAATGGGCAGGGTGGTTCACTTGGCTCAAAGGCAGTAATCGGCTGGCTTCTACATGAGGCATGTCTCCATTGCACCACAGTCTCCACCACTCCCTGTTGTAACTCCAGCTGTATGTTCAGTGCCATTTGGTATCATATTATTTTCCTTTTGCTTAGCCCAACTCCCCTCATTGATATCATCTGCCTGGTTTCTCTGGGTTGTTATATTTGTGGCTTCCTTCCTCACATCTACACTGTATTTTATATATTACTGTTCCCATTGTAAAGATGGTAAAACTGAAGCCCAACCAAAGGAAAGCTCTTATCCAAATTCACATAACAAATAAGCTGGGAGAGAAATCTGAGCCTCCTACCTTGCCAGCATAGCCTTTCCTGCCATCACAGTAGCTGCTGGTAGAGTCTCCCTGCATCCTGGGATGCTCCAGCTAGATATTCTCTGCATCTTAGGGTTTCCTTGGGGAATCAAATCTCACTGTCCTTTTGCTCACCAGGAAACTGCATATCACCAGCATAGGAAGAGTATCCTCTGAGTGTAGCTCCCAAGCTACGTTTCTACTGTGTCTGTGCCACTCTTTGGTCTGTGTCCAAGGGCTGCTCCACACACTCCCACATAGCTGAGGGGCCAGCTGGTGTGTGTGCTTCTGCCTAAGATGAGGCTGCTTGCCTGCGGGGAGGCTGTGATTGCTTTAGGAAATTAAGTGGGAGTGATTAATTAGGAAATGTACTGAGGACTCTGGAAAGAAATAGCTGAAAAAAGAAAAAAAATTGGAACTCTAAATACAGAATGCTTCTGGCCACATGGCTAAGGATACTGTGTTCAGTGGAACTGAAGGCATTTGATCCTGTTATTTCTGGTTCTGCTGCTTTGATATACCCCCCTTGTACAAGGATGCTGGAAGGAACTACAGAATCAGCTGCCTCAACCTCTTCTTTCACCAAATGGCAGCAAGAGCTCAGAGAGGCCACCAGAGGAAGCTGGCAGCTTCTAAGGAACAGCAAGGCTTGAGACTCAGAAAGACCTGATGTATCATCCTGGGCAGATCTCTGAGTCTCGGGCTTCACACTGTGAAACCAAGGTAGCATTAACCATTGCCAAGGTTTGTTGCAAAGAATTAGTGAACAAGAGCATGCACAATGACTGCTTAAAGTAATATATGCCAGGCACTGGTCTATCACATTACCATGTTTTCTTATATTTTACAACAATTCTGTGAGGTTGGTCCTGTTATTAGCTCATTTTATAGATGAACAAAAGCACTAAGAGGATACATTATTTACTCAATGTCCCATAGCTAGTAAGTGGCACAGCCAAGATTCCTATGCAATCTGGGTCCAGAATCCACCTTAACCACTACACATTCTGCCTCATATACATATTATAAATGTATAGGTGACATTGTATAATCAATATAATAGGGCATTTATGTATGATACAATTATATATAAAATAATTAATATATAATGTGCTATATTAGAACCCTATGGAATTGCGATTCTTATTAGTAGAAAAGGTTGAATAGTAGTGATTTTGTAGAGTTCATCCTAATAAATTATGTGTAAGTCACAGAAACTTTTCTTTCTCTCACCTTCACCAAGTTCTTAACTTTGAACCTCAGTTTCCCCTTCCATAAAGTGGGGCTAATATCCCTAACATGGTGCTGCTATACCATATCAGTCAGACCGTGTATGGAAGGCACCTAGCACAGTGCTCGAGAATAGGATCCATTGTTTTTTTTTTTTTTTTTTTTTAATAGTCACAGCCATGGCTCCCCACACACCTGCAGGGTCTTGCTATGTAATAGTCCTTCTTTCGTCCCCAGTGGTTTGGCTTTTGGCTTGAGGGTGTCCATGTCCAATAAAACTTTTAAGTTATAGGCAAAGTATTAGGCTCAGGGGTTATTTTTCATTCCATGGACTTTGATATTTTCAATATGCTTCAGTCTAATATAAAGCTTCCTGTCAGGCCAAGCTGAATGTGTTGCCTTCCACTCACTTAAGAATTATGGTGCTGCCAGCATGAAATACCACCCTGCCTAGTCTCATGGCTCCCTCCTTCTGTGTTTTCCTTTGGGTCCACATGGTAAAGCCCCCTGCTCTTCTTACTGAATTTTTGTCAGTCTTCTCTTTGGAAACTCTTCTCAACTTGAGTCCCATCTGTAGGTTTTATGAAAGTTCTTTCTGATCTCTTGTGGTGTGGGCTTTGTGTCTTTGCAGGAAAGCTGTGTGGTGATAGCCCCATTGTCTCCCCAAACCTTTGCCAAAATGAAGAAATAAGATTGAGCCCCCATCTCAAATCCTGGCTCTGCATCTGGATGGGTATTCTGAATCCTTCCAGTCAGTCTGGAAGATCATTAGGAGACCAAGTGATGATCCCAGAACCTTTCTGCTTTCCCAGGAGTCTTGGAGACTGAAGGAAGTAGCTGAAGTAGGGCAGAGGAGGGAGGTTGTCTGTGCAACATCACAGTGTATCAGGCACGGTGCTAAATTCTTCTTAGGGTTTCATTTAATCCTCACAAGACTAGGATTAGGGCCAAATTGAGGCACAGAAAGGATTTACAGTTTGCCTATGGTCACACATGGAACAAACATTAGAGCTGAAATTCAGGCCCATCTACTAGACCTGTAGCTTTGGTTTCTTCACTACCACACCCTATGGCTCATAGTCTTTTTTTTTTTTTGAGCTTCTACCAAGTGGGCTTCCTTGATTCTGAAGTAGTATGTTCTACTGGAAACAAGTGTGAGTGTGGAAACAACTGCAGAACGATGGTGCAGATGGTCCCCGAATTAAAGCCCTGAGATACTATGCTCTCATTTGCTGCCTGGGTCTCTTTTATGGAGCTGTGCTTCCTTGTGCAAGTTTCAAATCCTGTGAACAGAGAATCAGGAACAAATTGTATGGGACATCAAGTCTAAAGGAGTGATTCGGTACTATAAACAGAAGAGCCCATTCATTCATTTGGCAAAGCTGTACTCTGTACTCTGTGCACCTGGGGTATTCTGGTG
This sequence comes from Canis lupus dingo, assembly GCF_003254725.2. NCBI lineage: Eukaryota > Metazoa > Chordata > Mammalia > Carnivora > Canidae > Canis > Canis lupus. Next base: position 42,936,030 of record NC_064246.1, read on the forward strand.
ATCAAGCCATTTCTTACCTCCTCAGGTTGCTCTTACAGAAAACCACCACATCACACCTACTAGGATGGTTATAATCAGAACAACAAAACAAAGACCAAAAACCCAGCAAGCAACAAAGTGTTGCTGAAAATGTGGAGAAATTAAAATACAATGTAAAATGGTTTCTGTGAAAAGCAGTATGGCCGTTCCTCAAAAAGTTAAACATAGGATTACTATATGATCCTGCAATTCCACTAATAAGTTTACGCTCAAAGGAATTGAAAGGGGGGGACTCAAACAAATACTTATGCCACTACTCATTGCAGCATTATTCACAATAGACAAAAGGTAGAAACAATCCAGGTGTCCATCAACAGATGAATGAATAAGCAAACATAATATATGCATACAATGGAATGTTATTCAGTCTTAAAAAGGAATGGAGAGTTCTGACACATGTTATAGGGATGAACCTTGAAAACATTATGTTAGGCAAAATAAGCTAGACACAAAAGGAGTCATACTGCATGATGTCACTTACATGAAATACCCAGAATTGGCAGTCATAGAGACAGAAAGTAGATTAGAGGTTATCAGGGACTGGGAGTGGGATGAGGTGGGGAATAGGAAGTTAGTACTTAATAGGTATAGAGTGTCTGTTTGGAATGATGGAAAAGATTCAGAAATAGTGGTTATGGTTATACAATATTGTGAATGTACTTAATGCCACTGAACTATATACTTAAAAATAGTTAAAATTATAAACTTTATGTTGTGTATATTTTGCCACAAATATAGTAAGAAACCATCTTATCATAAGAGAAGCAAAAAGTCTTTTTTGTAACAGAGCAAAGTCTTAGTGAAATCTCTTTCTTATTCATCTTAGCACCTGGGCCTTACACGTAGTATGGGGCCTGGTATATAGTGGATGCATATTCCTTTTTTTGCTGAACCTAACTAGGAACAGACTAATTCCATTTGTAGTTGAAAATGGCCGTGAGCCTGTTGAGTGTAAATTTTACTACCATGGCAACTGTGGACCACAAAGACAATAAATATGAAAATGCAGTAATATTTTTGGCAGGTGGGGTCAGCCGGAGGTAACAGGGCCCATTGCAGGTAAATATAAGATTTGAGGGAGAGTGAATTGTTAGTAATCTTTATAAAAACTCAGATTCTCAACCGGGCCATATTCTCTTTGTTCTGATTGAGGGCATTCAGGCAGCTTTCTGGACCAGTGGAACCAAAGGGAGTGAAAAGATGGAGTCTATGTTGGGATTGGATTCTAGGAATCTTTGTTCAAGTCTCTCAAGGGTAGACAGAAGGCCAACCATACCTCTCTCCATTTATTCATGACATAGCTCAAATCCTCAGGAAGAGGTGTTGTGGGTCTCCACATCTCCTTGGCTGTTAGCAGAGTCATAGCCGCTATCTAAGGGGTAGAAGCAAGACCACAATTTGGCACTTAAGAAGATAGACTGGAAGGAGAGAAGAGGGATTGATCCTGCTATGTTGTTTCATGGGCAGAATGCTTCTTTTAGAAGGAAGAAAATGGTTTCTAAAACCTGATGCCTGTTTTGTGTTACATTTAGTTGTGCTGCTTCTGTGAACAGAGGCTTAGATAATCATTTTTGGATTGGGAAGGAAAGTCATTACCTCTTCTCTCCTTTAACACCTTTTCCCTCTTGATTGATATAAGCACACAGACATGTGATATGCACATTGAATCATTATTAGCAAGCAGGGAGCAGTCTTGGAATCCAGGAGCCCGGTCTCCTGCAGTGTCCACTGTCCTGTCCCCAGCCCACCTATGACTTCTTTCTTTCAGACTCCGAATTGCGAGCTATATCCCCTTCTCATGTGTTGAGCAACACTATGAAAGAGCCTGGCCCTCTGACACTGCTGCTGGGCCAACCCCATCTAGAAAGGTCCTTAGACAGTCTTTGGAGGAAGTCTGGAGCTGATTTCATGAAGAGTAGCAAGACCATGGGGCTTGGAATTAGGGCTAAATTTGAATCTAGGCTTTGAAATTTGATAGTTGTATAACTTTGATGAATTACTAAACTTCAGCTTCCTCATCTGTAAAATAGGCACAAGGATACCTGTGTCTCAGGGTTCTTGTGTACAGCCCCGTTATACATGAGCAGCACCCGCACACAACCTGCAAGTACGTAGCTGCTCAGTACTTGGCAGCTACTGCTATTATGAAGATACCAAGCAGCTATTTTGTGTTGTTTGGATCTGGCACTAGAGTGCACTGATGCTGGTCTGCCTGAAAAATCAGAGCTAGCTATAGTTTAGCAGAGGTCACAGTAGCGCCCAACTGAATGCCATGATACAAAGAACTAACATTTAGAGATCACTCACTGTATTTAAAGCACCAAGTTAATTACCTTATGTGAATTATGTTCAGTCCTCACAACTCTATAATGTTGTTACTATTATTATACCCATTTTTTAGAAGATAAAACTGAGGCTTAGTGAGGTTAAATGACTATTCCAAGACCACTCAACTAGTAGGTAATTGAGCCCAGACAGTTTGACTTCAGAACCCAGGTACATAAGCAACACACTGGCTGCTGTGGGCAGGAAGACCTTCCTTGGGATTGCTTTGCAAGCTGAGCCAAGAAGATGCTAGTCTCAAGATCTGTCATATGTTTTGGCCGCTCAGTCTTAGAAGCCTTTAACTTATCTTGAAAATCTCCCCATTTGCCCATTAAATGAAGTCCCTATTCTTTGTTGCTTTTCCAGGCTTGCCAAATCCAGTCCTTGTCAATCATGCATTAATTTTTTTCCTTCTTTCATTATATCAACATTCATTTCCTCAACAGTTCCCATGGACCATGACTATTAGTGCTGGAGGTCATTTATTGGATGCTTGATAGGCCTTAGGTACTGTCCTAGTGGTTTTTACACATTATCTTAGGTACTCATAATATATCTCATTTAGAGACTTCATTTCTACTTACCACTTACTCGAGCTACAGTTGACAAAGAGAGGCCATAAGGAAGTTAAATTAGTTGTTTAAGATTCCAAGAAGTATGACAGAGCTGGGAGTCAAAACCTTTCATCAACACTTGACCTAAGGGATCTTTCCTTCCTCAATGCCTGTAGCATTAACTAGTCCTCTGAATTAGCATTCCTAAACTTGAGGAAGCATCAGAATCACCTAGAGGGCTTGTTTAAACTTGGATCTATGGCCTTACCTCCTGAAGTTCTCATTCAATAGGTTGGGATGAGACTGAAGAATGTGCATTTCTAATGATGTTGATGCTCCTGGCTGGGAAACACCACTTTGGGAACCATTTCTAGTACAAGCTCTTCAAGGACAGGGATCCTATCTTTGTTGTTCTTCTAGCATTACACAGTGCCTGGCACAAAGTAGTTGCTTGATATGCATTTGTCATTTTGAATAGTTTTTTTTTTTTTTTAAGATTTTATTTGAGAGAAAGAGCCAGAGAGAAAGAGAGAGAGAACGCCCAAGAGTGAGCATGGGGGGTGGGGGAGCAGAGGTAGAGGGAGAAGCAGATTCCCCAATGAGCAGGGAGCCTGACATGGGGCTCAATTCCAGGTCCCTGGGATCATGACCTGGGCTGAAGGCAGATGTGTAATCTACTGAGCCACCCAAGGGCCCCTGTCATTTTGAACTGTTTGATCACATATTCATTTCTCCTTTGTATACCATGTTGTGTTTCTATTTCTTAGTATGCAAATTCCTAGGCTTTGCCATTTAGGATTTAAACTCCTGGAGGTCGGGAATTTCACCTTACACTTCTTAGCACCCTTTGCAGAGCCAGCCTTGCACACACTGGGAATTAAGTAAATGCAGTCGATTGGTAGTTGATTCAGTTACCAACCTGGCTAAAACCCAATTTGCAAGGTACTTGAACTCTGGGAGTATGGCTCTTGAGACAATCTCTAGATACCTAGAAGAGGGCCCAATATATATGGTTGGTGCTCAATAGTGTTTGTTGAATGAATATCATCAATCTTTGTGGCTTTGTGGGCAACAAACTCAGGTTTCCTTGATATCTTGAGCCCAGTTACAGCTTGGGAGCTCACCCTCAAAGCATATTTTGGTGGATGGAATTTTCCAGGGTTTTCAGCTCACCTGTAGTGTGATTCTTAATCCTAGCTACACATTGGAATCACCTGGAGGGCTTTAAAATAATACTTATGCTGATATCTACCCTTAGAGATTCTAATTTCATTGTTCTCAGTGTGGCCTGGACAGCAAGTTTTTTATAGCTCCTGGGTGATTCTATTGTGCAGCCAAGACTGGGAATCCTGATCTAAAGCATTTGGCCGCATATATTTCTCTTGAGCGTTTATAGAAGGCTGTGCATGTATGTGAATATGGGGGCACATATGTGCAGAGAAGTGCAGAGCTATGCACTCCTTGAGTGGCACAGGGTGGACATAGGGTGCAGGAATTGGAAGTCAAGCCTTAAGTAAAAACTTGGCAAAGCCAGAGAGTATTTGAGGGCATTTGAGCAGGCCTGCCTCTATCTTCTATGGCTGCCTTTAGGTGACTGCTGATTGCCACATTCCCTGGCTGAGGAGGCTCTGTTTCAAGGCTGAATGCAGGTGGTGTGGCTTTTGCAAGGCCCTTTTGTTCACCCTCAGTTCAGAAGGGGCCATCCTCCCAGGGGCTGAGGTGTGGGGCTTAGTATTTGGCATCATGCACATCAGCGCTGAGTTTATTCTTGGGTTTCTTGCTGGAAAAGCACACGGCTACTTGAGATCCACAAACTGGCTGAGAGCAATGGGAAAGGTCATGCCTGGGCCCCCACCCTAGCAGGTTGCTTGACTCAGCACAATCCTGGTGTAATTAAGCATGACAAGAAGGAAAAGGGGAAAGGGCTGGTGGTTACCAATGCGCGCTCAGCCCAGGCCCCCAGGGACCAAAGAATTCAGAAGTGCCAGCTGTTCTCAATTTCATTGGAGCCAAGATTTGGCTCACCTACAGCCATCTCCACCAACTTGTTCCTGGGTATTTGGGGTGTGGTTCAGTAGACCTGTAGCATCAAGTATCCTAGCGAATTGGTTGGGTGAGTAATTCTTTATTTCTGTCCCTTCTCTTCTCTTTCCTCATGTGTCAGAATCTGTAAGAGACACCATCACATTAGTACATTCAAATCACCCACTGTTGTTTGAGAAGTTGCATTGGATAAGGCACTGTGGTAGGCACTGGAGCTAGGACTGGTTCATAAGACTTGGTTACACTAGTGGGAAGGATTTAGTCATGATAAAGTCTAGGATCAAATCCAGTCACCAACTTCAGCCAGATAGGTAATATAAATGGGTGAATTGGGCTGTCCATGAAGATATAGGGAGTGATGAGGGCTGATAAGGGCCATAAATGGGGACCACATGCCCAGCAAAAAGTCATTATTTAAAAACTCTCTTTGCCAAGCAAACAAAACAGGGTCTTTATAGTGGGATTCACTGGTGGGGAGCCAATGTGACACCCACTTCTGACCACTTAGGTGGGTGAGCACTCAGCTAAAGGACCACAGGCTCCCTCATGTCTATGTGAGGGTCTAAAAACCCAAATTCCAGAATGAACTCATGATCCTGAAGATATTCCCTTCTGGAGCCAAGTTCCATCTGCAGTTGTTGTTAGGGAGCTTACATTGACTGAGCACCTGAGAAAGACTCTAGAATGCAACTGGCCAATTTGGGAATTCACCTGGGCTGGTGGGTCAGTGTGGAGATAATTGATCAGGCTGCAAATGTGATAGGTAAAAACTGTAGTGACTCTGCCCTCCAAATATTATTGGCTTATCTCTCCTCTTCTGTCCGTTTGGGAACTTGAGGAAGAAGGGACAGAATGCGATCCTGAGCACTCTTGTCCATGTTTCCTTCAATTTAGACTTAGGAGAGCTTAGTATACTTCTGCCCTGTTCCCATTCAGCTTCCTTCTGGTCTTCCTTTTCTTACCTGCCTGCTTTCATTAGCACTGTGCTCATTTGCCTGTCACTGGACTGTGGATTCAGATTTCCCAGGGGGATGCCCTGGAGGCTTTGCCTGTGGCCTCAGCTTCCTGACCTCTACCCTGTAATGTTAGGGTCAATGGCAAGGTTTCTGTAGATCAAGAAGCCTGTATCAGAGCCTCAAAGGTCCTTCTTTCGAAAGGCTTATGAAGAAACACAGACTTGGGCTTGTGAACTTGGGTGGCAAGTCCCTTTCTCGGGGGTTTGAAGCACTAGATAGCTTCTAATGCTTACTTGCTTTTGACCTGATACTATTTTTAGCATTATTCTCCAGATATATGGGACTCTCCCACTGTTGTTTTCTTTTTATTTGTTCATTCATGTGCTTGTATTTTCCACAGTGAGCGTGTTGCAGTGAAATGGTTTCTGGAAAGCTCCTTGCCTTCTTTCTAAAACAATTTACCCCTTTGCAGTGCCCCACACACCCAACACCATGGCCCCAAGCCACGTCAGAGTGAAAAAACCACAGACTGAAATTGCAACCATTGAGGAAAGAGGAGTCTTTAATTTGGGCTTAAAATAGCCCACAGCCTGAGAGTTTGGGGGACCAGGAGCAAGGTGTAATAGCAGGAATGGGCATAGGAGACCCACCCCAGGATGACTGAGTGGGGCTATGGGCTGAGACAAAGGCAGTCCTATAGGTTTGGAAGTCTGGGTTGGAGTCCCCCACAGCTCATTTAATATTGTCTTCTTGAGTCTCTTTTCATAATGGAAGACAATAATGACATGACAATAAAAATACATGGCGACTACTTACTACATCTAGAATGGTGTATCTACTCCCCATCTTTCTTCAAAACTCTGTGCATTCATCATTGTCAGAGCCACCATGCTGCTGAACTCCTGGGCTGCCATGTACGTTATATGCTTCAGGGTTGCCATTCTCACTGTATACTCTCTAACAACATCCCCTAGAGTTGTACAGGCACCAGTACTGGTGATAATAAGAGCAAAGAGATGTTGAGTATTTATGGGCTAGATATTCTCCTGTCCTCTTGATATGCATAAATTAGATTAATTCTCAACCCAACCCAAGGAGGAAGACATTGTGATTATCTACATTTCACAGATAAGGAAGTAGAGGCACAGAGAATTTAAATAACTTCCTGCATCATGATGCTAATTCAGCCATGTGTAGAGTAACCTTTAGTCTGACCCTGCAGCCCACACTTAACCATTATACATCACCCTTCATGTTAATATTGTGGTTTTTATTCTTGTTATTGTAATGCTGCCTGTCTTAGCTTGGAATGCTATAACAAAATACCAAAGACTGACTGGCTTAACAATAGACATTTATTTCTCATAGTCAAGGAGGCTGGAAATCTGAGATCAAGGTGCCAACATGGTTGAGTTCTAATGAAAGCTGTCTTCCTGGCTTGCAGATGGCTGCCTTCTCTCTTGTGTCCTCACATGCGAAAGAAAGTGGTCTGATGTCCCTTCCTCTTCTTAAAGGGCACTCATCTCATCATGGAGCTCTACCTTCATGATGACATCTAAACATAATTAACCTTCCAAGGCATCACCTCCAAATATCATCACGCTGAGAATTAGGACTTCAACATAAGAATCATGTGGAGACACAAACATTCAGTTATAACAATGATATTTCCTTGTTTTCAGACCTACTGGGCTATGTAAGCTCCTAGATCAGGGGTCAGCAAACATTCTCTGTAAAGGACCATGTAGTACATATTTAGGCCTTGGGGGCCATACAGTCTCAATAACAACTACTCAACTCTGCCCGTGTAGCACGAAAGCAGCCATAGACAATCTATAAATGGATGAGTATGGCTGTGTTCCAGAAAAACTGTATTTATGGCTACTGAAATTTGAATTTCATATATTTTTATGTATCATGAAATATTATTCTTCTTTTGATTTTTCAACCATTTAAAAATATAAAAACCATTCTTAGCTCATGGGCCATACAAAAAACAGGCAGTGGATTCAATCTGGCCTGTGGGCCATAGTTTACTGACCTGTGTTCTGGAGCACAGGGATTTGGAGGGTTAGGGGTTTATTTTAAATCCATGCCTTCCCAGGATCCCCCTTGACTCTGACCCTCAGTCTCCATCCATAAATGCTGATTGAATAAATTACTGCATAGTAGGCTCTCTCTCAGGTATACTAGATGATTCCGGGATACTGCTGATTTTCAAAGAATGAGTACAAAGTTTCCTTTTCTTAAAACAAGATTGGAAATCCAGTATTTGTCACAATTGCTAGAAGAGGGAAGGAGCCTGCCCTTCAGGGATTTTTGCAGAACAGTGAAAAGAGAATGTTTTTTTCTACATAAAGTGTAGAGATTTATTCTTTGCAAATAGACCTACAGAACGTCGTGATTCATAATAAGAAACAGATTTCCCCCTGAAGATAAATGGAATGTCCCCACCTCCCAAACTGAGAAGAGAATTGTTTCCTCTTTACAAAGGAAACAAATTGGATTCTCAAAGGAATAATCAGAGAAGTTTTTAAAATTGTCATAATAAGCAAGATATGGTTTCATGAATGATGAAAGGGATATTTGCTCTTTGGGTCTGGACATGCAGGACTGGTTGGAGAATCACATGAGCCCTTCTCTTTCCCAACCTAGTTCTTGTCCCTAGGCATTTTATCAGTGCCAGATGGGGGAGAGTGGCTCCCGCCTGAATGGTGTCGGTGGGTCCATTGCTGTCCCAGTGGCTTACTATAAAGATATCCTCTTCCTTTCCAGCTCTTCTTCTTCAGCACACTATTGGAAAAAGGTCCTTATTTCTCAGCCAAACTTCCTGATAGCTAAATTCATTTGGTCCATGGGAGATGGCATTACAAATGGGAGACTTGCCTGAGCAAAGGCATGGTGCTAGAAATAAGCCTGGTGGATGTGAGGGACCTGCCTGGATAGATGAGTTCTTTGGGCTACATGTAGAGACAGGCAGGGCACAAGGCTGAGGCCTATTGCCTTGCCGAAGAGAGAGAAGCATGATGATGCTGTTGGGCATGGATTCCAAGAGTTGGTATACAAGTAAGAGTGTCTGGGTAAGGGAGGAACTATAGTCATTTGATCCAAAAGCCTTAATTTTCCCCTTCTTTGCTGGATCCTGGGCATGTGGAGGGGAGTTCCACACAACCCTTGCCCTCTGGTTGTTCTCGATAAAGTAGACACATTCCATTCCTTTAATTTCTTCAATTTCCTGGAACATAGAGGAACAGAAAGCAGGGAGCCCTGACAATCCAGCCTGCCCTCCAGAATCATTACGTTGTGGATAATACTTAGATGTATGAACTGGGGAAAGTTACTTAACCTCTAGGGAGCTCAGTTTTCTGTGAAATGGGGATAATAATAGTACCCACCTCTTAGAATTGTTATGAGCACAAAAAGGAGATGAATGGTGCCTGACACTTAGTGAGAACTCAACACATGTCAAATTATTAGTATTAGTATTATGCTTCCCAGCAGTTATAATTTCCTACATTTATACAACTCTCTTTTAATTTATAAAACCCTTCTCTTGAATATTTTATCATCTCCAAAGCACACTGAGGTTCAGTAGGTTCTATTAACCCTTACTGCAGATGAGCAAAGTGGCTTGCCCCAACCATACAATTATTTATGGAACTGTGTTGTGAGCCTGGAGGCTGCAGCCCGTGGTCTGGTTGTTGTCAATTCTGTGCCATTCTGCCTTGCAGGGGTATAGGGTCATGTCAGCCCCACAGGTCATGTCCAGATATGTAAGAATTGTTCCCTGCTCAAAAAGTTTATAGTCTAGTTGAGATTTGAAGAGCCTTGCTCTAGGAAGTAGAGAGCCTACATCCGAGTAGAAGCCATTTTTACTATCTGTAGCAAGAGAAAGCAGGCCAGAAATGGACTGGCCAAGTCTTCTATGGTACCATTAGATGACACCCATAATCTTTTTATGCTGAACCTGCAAAGACCTGTCTCTGATTTCCTGCATGTCACTCAGCAAATTCCCTCCATGTGTGAAATGAGCAATGGAGCCAACTCTCTGGTGGATGGTGTTAGCTCCAAGTTGCATCACATTCCACCCCCTCCTCCTTCGCAACAGACCTTAACATTATTCTGTGATTACTTCGCATCATCCTTCCCAAATGTGCATCAAATTAAAGAGTTATTAGGGCATGGCAGGACATGTTTATGGGGAAGAATTTCCTTTAAAGTCACAGCTCAGCCTGAACTCACTTTATTAGTGTTTATACAAAGTATGTAGTCTGTTCCAATGTGATCCATGTTTATATTCCTGCAGCAATCATTGCATTCCTTGGGCTGCTCCTTCCTGTTTTCATAACGTGAATACTGCACCTATATTAAAAGTTAATAGTGTGTGTGCTCTATGACTGTCGGGTTTGGAGATGTGCACCATTCAGAGAGTGACACTTAACCACAACATGTCCTGCAAACAGTATAGACTTTGAAGTGGACAAGAAGGGGCATTCCTTAAGAATGAAGACATTGTAGACAGTTCCCCTTATGAATACTCTGTCACTCACCTCTGTTGTAGCTTATTGTGGCTCTGGCTAGGATGACCATTTGTGCTAATTTGCTCAGAACTGTCTCAACTGCTGCCTTTTTTTCCTGATATAATCATTAATGGCATCCTCTTTGACGCACAGAAACATTCAAGTGTGGGTGTGAAATTATATGTTCACTCTAGTTCTAACTGGTGCTCAGATTTATTGGTGTGAATGAAATATTAACACTGACTTTGGATTTCAAGTCATGGTCAATGAAAAGTAAATGTAACTCAGTTAAAAGTATTGATAAAGAACTAGGTCCAGATCATTCAGTCATTCAACAAATGTTTATTTGTGCTTTTTATGTGCCAGAGATTGTGTTGGACCCCGCGGATTCAAATGTAAATAAGATATGGCCACAACTCCCAAGACGTTGTTTATTGGTTTAGCTAAAACTTTGAGTATGTTAAGGAAATTCTCTAATCAGATCATTTCAATTTGCCTTTCACCCTTCAGAACTCTGTATTTATTTCTTGCAAATTGATTGCTAAGTTCTTGGGCCCTGACATCTGGCAGTATAGATATAAATGCCCTTGGTGTACTTATGAGATTGTGATCATAGATAAGGGTCCTAATCTCCCTGTCCCTCCATTTGTTCATTCATAAAGTGGGACTAATAATAAAAGCGTCAACCTTGCAGGCTGGTTGTAAGGATTACAAGAGGCACTGAATATGAAATACTTAGAATAGTGCTTGGCACATGGTAAACACTCAACACACATTGGCTCTTGCATAATAATTACTCACTCTACAGATATTTATTTAGACTGTAATGTGGGCTGGCTGCAGCTTTTCTGCCTCTGTTGACTAGAACTTAGGTGGCCTTCTTAAAAACATAATTTAAGGTAGTGTGTTAATGGAGTTCAAAGCCTTTGAGAATTTTCATGGGTGGAAATTCAGGGTAAGTGAGATCCTGACTCTGGGGGAATCAGTTTATTTTCCTCCTTTCAAATATTGGGGGTGAGTAGCTTTCCCAAGATCATACTATGGGTTAGAACAGAGCACAGAGAAAAATCACAGATGCTTAGCTTCTAGGCTTTCCCACTCTAAAACTACCATGTGCATGGAGTCATCACAGATAAGGCTATGCTGCAAAAACAAATAAATCCAGATGTAGCAGTGGCAAAACAATAAAATTGTATTACTTCCTTATACCAGAGTCCAGTGCAGTTGGTCTGGGTAGTAGGCTATGCTGCATAGGCTCACTCAGGAACCCAGGTTCCTTCCATTGTAGGACACCACCATTTTTGACACCTGGCCTACACATGTTGAGGAAGACAAAGGGAGAGAGTATAATGTGAAAGATGTTTTATGGCTTTACCTGGAAATGGCTTATATCATTTCCATCTACATTTCTTTAATCAAAGATCAGTCATATGGTTGCACCTAGATGTAAGGGGTGCCAGGAAATTTAATCTTTCTGTTTGCCTAAGAGAAAAATGAAATGGTTTGGTGAACCCATAGTAGCATTGTTCCTGCCATATCATGTACCTGACATTTCCTGACACATTTCACAGGCTGACCCAAACCTCTTGAGATTTAGGTCTCCTAATTTCCAGATATTTGTGGAACCATTTTTTTTTTTTTTTCCAAATGCTCTCATATAAAGGGTAGAGAAGAGATTTAAGAATAGGCCTTTTGGGAAGAATTTGGAAGGGTTTGAGATTTCTGGGTGTGGTAAAGTGGACATACAGACTAACCCTTTTGGGATGGTAGTCGTTACCTGGAGGTTATTGCTCAGAAATAAGTTGCCTTAAGCCAACATAGGAAGAATTTGGGAATGATTTAGTTGTTATTTTTTTTGTTTTCTGAAGCTCAGGGCTGGAATACTCTGGGGGGTATCATGAAGGAGATATCTTTCTGTGGACACTTATTGAAGGATGTGCTTGAGTGGACTAGGAGGATATAGGGGAAAGAGCTGTGGATTAGACTCCATGCCCCTTCAAGGTTAGTAAAGTGCTGAGGTCCCAACTAACCTATTCTGCATCTTTCTGTGCTCACATTTTGTATGAATAGTAATCAACAAATTGATGGTAATGATTACCTATTGAGTATTTACTACATGACCAACCCTGGCTAAATCACTTTATCATCTCATTTAACCCTCACAACATCCTAGGAAGTAGGTACTGTTATTATAGCCATTTTACAGATGAGAAAACGGAAGCTTAGAGAGGAGTTAAGGAATCTGCCTAAAACCATTACCACTGTCTGGTAAAATTTGAGCCCAGGATTCCTGATTCTAGCACGTGCTTTCTTAAGCACTATGCTCTAGAGCAGAGAGCTCAAACTCCAATGCCTGTTAAGTGCCAAGCCGGTGGCATAAGTGAGGGAAGCAGACGAATGGGACTGATGAATAACAAAATCCATTCCTAATCCAAAATGGGCAGTTGCCTCTTAGCTCCAGTTTCTAGTGGCCATGAAAGCCCAGGGGGTCACATCATCTGATTTTTTAGAGACAATCTAGAATTCTAGATTTATATGAGAAATGCTTCCAAATTGGCAATTAATTTATAAATGCTAAAGTCATACTGCAGACCAGACTAAATATGTCTGCAGGCCAGAATTGGCCCATGGGCTACCAGTTTGCAAATTCTACTTTACAGCCTACAGCAAAGAGCTAGATATGTCCCCTGTATGCCCTTCATGCTAGAGCATGAAACTGAACAGAGCGAGATGGGCCAGCAGGGAGCCCTCCTGCTGCAGGGAGAGGAAGAGTGGAGATCCATGCTCACCCCTCCTCCTTGCAGAGCCCTCACCACCCCCACATCCAACCATCCAGGTTGCCCTCTGTCTGGCTTTTCTCCTCCCTGCAGGTAGCTGTCTGCAAAGTACTGGCTGCAAACTTTTGCAGGTGTAAAATTATATATGCGAGAGTGTTGCCAAGCCAGAAATTTAGCCCAGGGAGGCTTAGTTCCCAAACAACTGAGGTAGTGTGAAGCCAGTTTTTAAAATCAAACTCAGTCATTTCTCTCCTGCATGCATGTATGTTTTTAAACTTGTATGTGGTTATGTAACTGATGAGGATGAAGTAAAAAAATCAGAGAATGATTCAGTAATGTCTCTGTTGTTCAGTAAGACGTGAGATGGAAGCACTGTGAGGGGGATCCACAGTGAATGTGGCTGCGTGTGACCTAGTAGGCTGGTGATTTGATGATTCTTGAACACATACTGCTTTTTCTCCTCCATCTGGGAAGATTAATGGATGGCTGGGGAGAGAAAGCAAAGAAAGGAAGACACCCATATAGGTAGAGTCATCTGAGCAGCTTCTAAGAGGTGCCCTTGGGCTCATCAAAGAACATCTTCTTTTTGCCAGATTTCCAGGTCTTAAATGATTTTAGCTCTGCTGGTCACTTTAGCCATGAGAAGAGTCCTATTTCAACTGGGCCGTTTCTTTCAATATTCTGTTTGGAGGGTGGGGAAGAAGGGAGAGCACATGAGTAATACATATTTACTGTGGAAAACATTGATGGTCCTAAGAAGCAAAATGTAAAATATTTAAGAACAAAACTCTTCACCCCAGCATCCAAAGAACACTAGTGTACATTTCTCTGAGTGTCTCCGAGGGACCTCACTTCATCCAAGGTGTCTGGGAGGAAGTGAGGGGAGTATGATCTGTGGTTTTGGCTCCCACGGAGCTTCACGCTCCTTTGGGAGACAAGGCAAACACACAGGAAACAGACAGCATACACGAGGTGGAGGGAAATGTGATGAAAGGCCAAAATGGATTGTGCAGAGGCTAAATGGTGCAGAAGTTCAGAAGTTCAGACAAGGGAGAGATCAGTTCAGGATGGAGAAGCTGGGAAAGCTGCAGAGAGGAGGCTTGGTATGGGGTATGGGGGAGGGGGCTTCACAAAGCCTGAAGAGAGGCTGAGTGTTTCATGAGGCAACCGAAACAAAGTACCACAAACTGGGTGCAGAGATGCATTCTGTCACACTTCTTGGACCTAGAAGTCCAAAATCAAGGAGTCAGTATGGCCATGCACATTCTGGTATCGGTAGCAGAGGGATCCTTCCTTGCCTCTTCCTAGCTTGGTGGCTGCTGATCCTTGGTATTCACTGACTTGCAGCTGCCTTACTCCAGTATCTGCTTCTGGTGTCCCCTGGCATTCTCCTTGTGTCTCTGTCTCATTGTCTTATGAGAACTCTAGTCATACTGGGTTAGGGCCACCCTAATGGCCTCATTTGAAAATAATTCCATTTGCAAAGACCCTATTTCGAGATAAGGTCACTTTTACAGAAACTGGCAGTTAGGACTTCAACATATCTTTTGGAGGGACACCCATAATAACATAGTGGTAGGATTTGGATGGAGAAAGGAAGTTGAGGGCTTGAGAGGCCAGCAAGTAGCAGGAACATAAGTGTTCTTGAAGAATCCCAAATCTGGAAAGTCCTCAGTAGAGGTCTTGGACTGAAAGAAGAAAGAAGTAAATAAGACAGGCTAAGAACAGGCATGAGACCCACCTGGTTGCAGTGCTGTTGCACTGTGAATGACATTGGCATATGGGGGAAATGAATCTGGTTGTAGGGGGCAGGTTTGATGTCAGGGGAAAGAGGTTGAGGGCTGTTAAACCAGTTTCTTCCCTGCTTGATCTCTTCTGTGGTTCTGAGTGCTGAAGGCATGAAGGCTGCCCCATGGGTGCTCCATAGTCTGGGTGTCACCTACCTCTGTGATCCGATTTGATATTATTCTGCTCCAGTCACCTGACCTTTTCTGTTGCTTAGACAAATGCTTTCTCCAAATGCTTTCTCTCCTCAGGGCCTTTGTGATTCTGTTCCTGTGCTTGAAAATGTTTCCCTTCAACCTTTCACCTTGTCTGTTCCTTCTTTCCCTTTAAGTCTCAGACCAAAGATCTCTCCCTAAGAGAGGCCCCACCTGACCACCCTAGCTAGTGCCCCTACTTCCTCTCATTCCCACTTCTATTCCCTTCACCTCCCCCTGAAATGATTTTCTAGTTATTTCTTTATAATCTTTAGTTATGTTGTTAATTTGTGGTTGCCTCTGTCCCCCTATGTTAGTTTTGTATTGATGTGTAACAGTCTTACCATAAACTTGACTTAAAACAACTCCTTTATTTATTACTTTACAGTTAGCTAGTGGCCTTTGCTTCAAGGTCTCACAAAGCTATTAGTTGGGGAATGTGGTCTTATATGAAAGCTCAACTGGGATGGATCCATACCAAAGCTCTTGAGGTTGTTGGCAGAATTGCAGTCTGTTAGATTGAAGACTTCAGGCTCTTGGTGGTTGTCCTCAGTTCCTCATTGGTTGTGGAGGCTGCCCACAGTTCCTTGCCATGTGGGCCTCCCTAATATGGCCCCTTTGGGTCATTACAGATTACAAGGGAAAGAGTCTCCTAGCAGGATGGGCATTATAGTTGTATATGATATAATCACAGAAATGCCATCTTGTCACCTTTGCCATATTATATTGATGAGAAGCAATGGTCAGTAGGTTCTGCTTTGCTCAAGCAGAAGGGATAATGCAACGGTGCTCATACCAGCAGACAGGATCATATAAGCCACCCTAGAGTCTGCCTGCCACAATCACCAAAAAATAAAAGTTCCCTGAAAGGAACAGGTATTTTTGTTGTTCAATATGCTATCCCTAGCCATAAACACAGTACCACGTCCAGAGTAAGTGTGTAATAAAGGCCTATTTTAGGAATAAAGGAAGGATAAAGAGAGTAAGGGAGAGAGGGAGGAAGGAAGGGATGAAGGAGGGAAGGAAGGAAAGATGGAAAGAAGGAATGTCCTGCTTTCCCCTGTAATGTGCTTTAACAGCAAACACATCTGCTTGCAGTTGTCCTAAAGCAATGTCGCTGGGCTTTTATACATGCTGTTTCTTTTACCTCAAATCCTTTACCTCTGTCTCACATATTCCCATGCCAACCAACCTAACTATGGCCAACTCGTTCTTGAAGTCTCAATTAAAACACTACCTTTTCCTAGAAACTTCTCCTCACCCTTAAAATGTGATTACTCTCTACCATAAGCTTTTGTTTATACCTCTGGCACAGTATAGAACAGGGGTCTGTAAACTATAGCTCTCAGACGAAATCTGGCCTTTAGTCTGTTTTGTAAATAAAGTTTTATTGGAGCACAGCCATACCCGTTAGTTTGTGTATTGTCTATGGCTGCTTTCATGCGGTAGAGCCGAGCTGAATAGTTGTGATAAAAAAAAAAAAAAATACACACACATATATATATATGGCTGGCAAAACTTAAATTATTTACTATCTGGCTCTTTACAGAAAAAAGTTCAATACTTTGTGTAGACTATTTAGCACATCTGTGGGAGTTGACCATTTATTTATTTCTTACCCCCACTATAGTCTGAGTTGCTCAATGCCAGAGACCACACCAGTCTTATTTACACCTGTATCCCAGCATTTAGAACAGTACCTAAAACTTAGAGGTTAAGAAAATTTATTAAAAAAAAGAAAGAAAATTTATTGAATGAATGAGGGATGCATTAGTCAGAAAATGAAAATACATGGAAAAACTCAAATTAGGATTATTTAAAGAGGGTGGGTTTACAAAGGGACTATTTCAGTAGTTGGGTGTGGTTCAGGGAACCAGGACTAGAAGCAATAGAGCTGTTACTACCCCTAAGGCAGAAGAGATTAGAGGAGTCAAAGTGTTCTAGAACCAGGAAGTGGTCAGCCATGAAGAGGAGCTATGACCTTTGATGGAGATATTAATCTGGACGTCCTCTCAGGGGGGGAACCAGGAGAATAAATACACTCTCTTCACTCTGTTCCCTTCCCTTATCTCCTGTCCAACCAAAGTGAAACAGAAGGGCACAGCAGCCAGCCCTGTGATGTGGCTCATTCAGGTTAGCCTTCCCAGGATAGAAAACAAATAACTGAAACAGAGACCAAAGTTCCTTCACTAAGTTTTTCTGGTTTGGTTGGAACTTCTCCTTTGGTGGTGGTAAACAAGGAGACCACAAGACCACAAGACATCTTAATCCTGGCCCCTCTTACACTCTTCTAAGCAGAATTCCTAATTAGGCTTTGAGACCTTAACATGAACGTATCATGCCATCCTTGTTCAGAAGCTTGCTGTCCTTGTTCTCAGACTCTTCACTTCTCTGTGATTCCCATCATGGCCCCTACTGCTACCACCCCATAATAATGTACTTCCTTCCCATCTGCTCCAGGTCTTCTGAGCTCCTGTTCTCACATCTATCTCAAATCTCTGATTGCTCACTCTCCATGGAATCTAGACCACTTCTCTTAACATCTGATTTTATATATTCTTACATTGTTCTGTAAATAGGTGGTAAGTCTCAGTCCATCTCTTCAACTAGACTCCAAGCTGAGGGCAAGACCAAGCCATGTTTTTAAGCCCATTAGATCTGGACTCCCAAAATACAAGAAGTATAGATCTTAAAATTATCAGGACTTTATAGGTCATGTCAACCAGCTTCCTACCCATCACAAGTACATCATGTCCAGAGATTAATTACTAATCTCTGCTTATATACCCCCTGTGATAGAGAATTACTTCATTGTAAGGCAGCCCTTCCAAATTCAATACCTTATACTGAAATGTTATCTTCTTTCCTGAAATCCAGAGCATCACTCTGTATACACTTGCTATGTGGGGGCAGGTGGTCTTAGAGTCTGATCTGAACTGATTATGTATTCTCTAACTCTGTAAGTTGCACCATCATAGAGAAACATCCTTTTTTAACACCAACCCTAACTACCACCTCTGTATCCTCTCCCCACAAGTTGTTGGCTGTGTGTGAAAAATTAACTACTCTGAATGCTGTTTTTCTTTTAAGATTTTATTTATTTATTCATGAGAGACAGAGAGAGAAAGAGAGGCAGAGGGAGAAGCAGGCTCCCCCAAGGAGCAGGGAGCCTGATACAGAACTCGATCCCAGGACCCCAGGATCACAACCTTAGCCAAAGGCAGACGCTTAACAGATTGAGCCACCCAGGTGCCACTCAAATGCTGTTTAGGAAATATTTCTTCACACAGTTTCTCTCTTGAGCCTCATGATAATCCTATAGAGCTGGTGTTCTTGGTCATATTTTATGGAAGTCTCAACAACAATATGAACAACTAGGGTTAAATAAGTTTAAGTGACATACCCAAAGTCACCCAGCTAAGACGGAAGAGGGGACTCAAATCTACATCTTGTGGATTTGGTATTGAAGCCATTTTATCCACACTGCACTGTTTTTACTGCTCCCTCTTCCCAGATGTGCCACAGCAAAAAGAACATTTTGCTGGAATGCCACAGAATGAATCAAAAGAAGGATGTGAATATACGTGTGCCAAGTTAGGGACAGTGGTCTGCCCCAGGACATTTTTGTTTCATTTTTTCCAATGTTGTTTTGAATTCTTCATCCTCCCCCACCCCACCCAAGGTGTCAAACAGATGTGAAAATACCACAAAGCTGCAACTCACAGCATTGGTTTATGATTCACTGATTGGAATGAGGAAAAATAATGCAAGAGATTACCATGGTGATGCCTTTTTATGGAGACAGTATGGTAGATGATGAGCAACATGGCAGAAACCAGACATGGGCAAAAACAGAAAAGCACCCCTTCCTCTCTGGCTTACAGGGGGTCTCAGCACTCCCACTGGCCCAGACCTCACTGGGAGACAGAAAAGGAAATGGGCCATTTTGGCTGGAGTGGGAAGCAGTGAAGCCAGCAGGAGGGTGGGATGGGATGGGAAATTCTATTCTATACTGTTCTGTTCTATTTATTTATTCATTCATTTATTCATTCATTTTTCTTTCAGCAATTAACCTGATGCAGTAGAAGATGCTTAGACTCTAGCTGTAGATGGGGAATATGATGTAATAAAAAACATGTCCTTTGCATTCAGAGAGCCCAAGTTTACATCCTAGCCTTTGGCACTTACTGGTTGTGTGACTTCATGGCAAGTTGCTTTATTGGTAAAATCTAAGCTGGACTGGGGTGAGGGAAATGATGCTTCAGGTTCCTTATGGGGAAAATGGGATAATAATAGTACCTACCTCATATGATTGCTGTCTGGATAAGAGAAAATAAACATACAGTTTTTAGCACAATGCCTGGTGCATAGTTTGGGCCCAGCAAGCATCAGCTCTTAGTAAGGCTTATCTTCAGTATTTTTATCTGTTTAAGAAAGATAATAACACCTACCTTTCAGAACCATTGCAAAGAAACAGAAAAAAAAAAAAAAAAAGATGAAAAGCTCCTGACTCAAAATGCATTGTCAGTGTAGACTTCTATAACAAATAGGCTGACCATTTCAGTGGCTTAAGAATGATTTCTTGAATGTGTCTGAGTTTTATATAGGTAAATGGAGAGACGGGGGAGGGAAGGTCTCTATTCCATGTAGTCTTTCAGGGACTCAGGATCTTTCTGTCTGCCATTCATGGAGTCCTCCACTGGATTTACTGAATTCAGCCCAGGATGAGGAAAGAGAAATAGCATGGAGGATTGGGCAGGAAGTGTTATGTGTCAGGCCTGAAGGCAGCTAATATTGCCTCTGCCCGTGTAATAATGAGAACTCACATGGTTGCACTTCCCAGCTAGAGTAGCTGAGTAATGTATGCTATCTGTGTATACCAGACAAAGGGTAAATGGTTTGGTGGACAACTTGCTGGTCTCTGCCACAATGTTCGATGAATGGTACCCACTATTACGATTATTAATATAACACCAGGGTAATTCTCATGGTAGCCTAAGGCTCACTTGGAGAGATGGACAACCCTAATTATGCAATCTTTACTCTTGAGAACCTAAGAGAAGGGCCAGTGCTCACTGTTTTTGGCTCCCATGAGACATCTTTGACCATGATGACAAGACTGAATATCTCAAGGGTGACAGACAAGTGTAGAAAAGACATGCCATTGAGAGTCATTTGAAGGGAGTTCCATTGTTAATGTTAAACATTCAAAAGGTGTCTTTCTCTTCCTTTCTCTTCCACCTCTCTCTTTTGTTGCCAAACAAATCACTCCGAAACTTAATGGCTTAAGACACAGTGCTTATTTTAGTATTTCCCCCTCACAGTTTCTGTGGGCAGGAATTCAGGAGTAGTTCAGCTGGGTGAAATGGCTTAGTTTCTCGTAAGTTATAGCCAGATGGTAGTTGAAGCTTCAATCTCTCTCTCTTTTTTTTTAATAAATTTATTTTTTATTGGTGTTCAATTTGCCAACTTACAGAATAACACCCAGTGCTCATCCCATCAAGTGCCCCCCTCAGTGCCCGTCACCCATTCACCTCCACCCCCTGCCCTCCTCCCCTTCCACCACCCCTAGTTTGTTTCCCAGAGTTAGGAGTCTTTATGTTCTGTCTCCCTTTCTGATATTTCCCACACATTTCTTCTCCCTTCCCTTATATTCCCTTTCACTATTATTTATATTCCCCAAATGAATGAGACCATATAATGTTTGTCCTTCTCCGATTGACTTACTTCACTCAGCATAATACCCTCCAGTTCCATCCACGTTGAAGCAAATGGTGGGTATTTGTCATTTCTAATGGCTGAGTAATATTCCATTGTATACATAAACCACATCTTCTTTATCCATTCATCTTTCGATGGACACCAAGGTTCCTTCCACAGTTTGGCTATTGTGGACTTTGCTGCTAGAAACATCGGGGTGCAGGTGTCTCGGCGTTTCATTGCATCTGTATCTTTGGGGTAAATCCCCAACAGTTTGAAGCTTGAATCTCAAAGGTGTTTGCACTTACATGCCTGACCTCTAGGCTGGAAAGAATCAAACACGCAGGGACCTCTCAAACATCCAGCACCTCAAACATCCGGCACCTCTCTGTCTCTCTCTGTCTCTCTCTGATC
Source organism: Canis lupus dingo (assembly GCF_003254725.2). Taxonomy (NCBI): domain Eukaryota; kingdom Metazoa; phylum Chordata; class Mammalia; order Carnivora; family Canidae; genus Canis; species Canis lupus. The sequence goes on from NC_064246.1 coordinate 42,957,337, forward strand.
TTCTTACAAAGTCTTTCCAGTGTCGTCTCTAGCCTTCTGGTCTTCCAACATGGCACCTCAGTGCTCCCATGCAAATGCTCCTAGAGAGAGCCAGGCAGTCACTTACTACTGCCTCTTCTAATCCAGCCTCAGAAATTCCGCAACATCATTCCTGCCCCCAGGCTTTTCTAAGCAGTCAAAGTGAGGTCTGCTCACTTTCAAGGGAAAGGGACATAGACTCTACCTCTCAATGGCAGGCTCGTCAAAGAAACAACTTGCAAACATGTTTTGATACCACCTCACTTCCTTACCCCACGGCAGGGGCTTCCCATCTAGTGATCATGCTTGCAGATGGTTCAAAACTCATGATAGGCTAAGATATACTGATTCCCTTAAGGGCCAAAGCTGATGGCTGAGAAATCAGGCTGAAGTTTCAGAGCAGCTTGGACTGAGACAAGGGGGGTTGGGGGAGTGATGAGCACATAAGGTAGTGTAGCCTCCTCTCAGTGTCCATTTAATTAATTCCCATTTTCAGCCAAGCATGCTTGTAATCAGGGTTTTGTGCTTACCATTCCAAGATTGCAAGTAGGAGAGGCTTACATAAAGCAGCAAGGCTCAGAGAATTTAAGTAAAATACTGAAACCCACACAGCTGGGAATAGGAAGTGGAGAAGAGACTTGAACCCTGACTTGTCTTACCTCAAAACCCAGGAACATGTTCTCTGACCTCCTCCCCGGCAGTTGGGCAGTGTGTGTGCTGGCTGGGCAGAGGACGATAAAGAAATAGGTGTCATAGAAATGTGAAAGAGAAGAGCAGTGTGAGGGGGCTACTTGTGGCAGCATCTTACTACTTATTAGTTGCAAAATGCACCCCTCTTTCATCTACAAGAAGATAGTCGTCTTGGGATCCCAGGATTCATCTGTAGGTGCAGAATTTGGGGTGGTATAGGCCGCTGCTCTTAATGCACTGAAATTTCAGAGTGGAAGTGGGGGGGTGCAGGTAAGAAGGATGTAGTTCAACTAATTATAGTAACAATAGCTGCCACGATTAAGTCTTTAACAAATGCCAGGTAAACACTGTGTGTCATCTCATTTGGCTTTCATAAAAATCCTTGAGGTTGAGGTGATTACCAACATTTTGTGGATAGAGAAGCTGAGCCTCAGAGATGAAGTGAACTGCCCATAGGTCACTCAGTAGGTGGCAGAGCAGGAATCCAAACTCAGGGCTGCTTTCCTCTAAAGCTCTGCTTCCCAAACACAGACTGTGTGCCTGGTGCATCCCTCCAACCCATCCACCACCACCACCCCCTGCCTGTCCCAAGTCCTCAGCTTTTCAGCAGCACACTTTGTGCCCCTTTATATAATAATATTAATTGAGAATATTGGTGCCACAGCCACCAGCACAAGCTGCTGAGATACCAGGCTGTGTCCTGGTAATTAAATGTTTAGTTGCATTGTCATATCTGCAGTTTTCAATGTCCCCAAACATCAATCCCAATTGAGACAGGAGGTGAGAAGAATACTCATGGTGAGTATGAGCATGCACATATGCCTATCTGTCTGATCCTCACACAGGCAACCTTTCTTTATTTCCCTGTGTAATTCTTGCTCTTCCTTTACTGGCACTCAGCTTAGTCTGAGAAGTCTACACACTGCCTGTCTCCATCACAGGCTAGTTAAGAAACAACCTGATTGCTATTGTAGGTAGTGGAAAACTGAATGAGGAAGGAAAGTGGTTACCAGGTGAGGCTACCCAAGGATTCACTTGATTTTTATTTTGATATTATTTTCAGTATCAGGAGAATAATCCCTTCTCATACAAAGTGCTCGAATCTGAAGATTGTTTCCCTGTTCCTTGTATGCAGCTGTGGATTTCACAGGTCCATCTGAGACATGACTGCAGGATGTCAACTTTAGGACCTGGCTAAGAAAACCTAAGAAATAGTGACTGTGTGGATGAGGATCTGTCATGGGGAAAATGACCTCCTGAGTTCCTGAATGTTCAGGAGAAAAGCAAAGCCAGTTTACAAGTAATTTGTTGAAACTCCAGCATGGCTAGAACCTTGAACAGATTCTCAAGAAGGCATGGTAGATAGGAATTAATCAATCAACATCCATTATTAAGAATTATAACATTGTTCATGGTCCCTTTTTTTGCATCTAGTCTTCTTAGATAATTTTAATGAACACAGAATATGTATACAGTTGTTCATAGGTTCATTCTTGATTTTGGTTTTCTCTAACTCTAGTTTTCTAATACCCATGGTGCCCCTTTTCCCCAACACAAATACCCCATAATGCTTTAAGTTCTTCCATAGCAAATTCTTCTCTTTGGGACCATTTTTAGGACTATAAACCCAATAGTTGTGGCAGGAGCAATCCATGTAACTGTCTTTACCTAATGTATGATATTAACAAAATTCCCCCTACTGTATGTCAGGCACATACTCTTTATATTGGGCTATGAAAGTTAAACTTTGCTAATGGACCAGGAGTTGCAAACTAGTTGGAAAATAAATACTTAGGTAGATAACAAAGTCACTCAAGATTCTCTTGGTTTCAAGTGATAGAAAATTCAACTCAAACTGTTTTAAGACAAAATATAGGGGATATGGGATAAATTGGCTCATATAATTTCAAAATACAGAAGTATCTGGCTTCAGGCCTGGGTAGATCCACATACTCATAGGATAGCATCAGGAATCACTTTCTCCTTATCTCTTGACTCTGGAAAACTCTCGATGGTGACAAGATGGATTCTGGCAATGTTAAACAGCTTGGAAACCCAGTGGGGAAAGAGCTGTTGGGAATTTGAGTCATGATACATTCCTGAAACAAGTACTGTGGTCAGAGGGAAGATGCTTATAAGCCTAGCCTAGATTAGGTCTGGACCTGGGAAGAGAGGTTGGCCTCACTTATGTGACATGATCTGAGAGTTCGGGGAGGGGACTCCAAAGAAAAAGTTGTTAGTCAAAGTGGGGCAACAGAAGCCAGGCAGCTAAATGTAGCAGGGCTCTACTATATACATAATGAATAGCTTATTCCATACAGTCTCCTTAAGGTTGGTTGGGCATGCTCAAGGGATGACATTAATCATTGGAATTACCTTCTGCTTGACAAGCAACATTCCTTCAAGCCAGTCTGGGTTGAATAGACCATAAGTGTAACCTCCAAAAATCTGACCCAAATTTGCTCTCTATTACAGTGACCTGGACAGAAATAATATTACCAGGATTACCAAGATGGACTTCGCTGGACTCAAGAACCTCCGAGTCTTGTAAGTAACACATGATTCTTGAACATCATTTTCATTTTTAGCTCTTTGGCCTTGTGAAAATGTTTTGTTGCCCTGACATCACACCCCTATGCACTGGGTGACAGGAATTTACCATTCTGCAGCAGAAAACCCTTCATTAGTGTACCCAGGTTTTTCAGGTATCTTATTCTGTGTCTCTCTGCTGCTGGCTGGGCTAGCCTGGTGGAAGAAGTCAGTTCCAGTGACAAGGAAAACAGAAGGCTCTACATGAATAAATCAACATGCCCAGCTTCTAGGATGACAGCAATGTCAGCTTGACTAACCATGCTACTCTTCCACAGAGATTATAATTTCTTCTCCAGCCTGTGCATTAAAAGAGCAATCAGAACGAAAGTTATTTATCTTGTTGCTTTATGGAGTGGAGGGGAAAAGGGAGGGAGTCAGACAGGGTCAGAGCCCCTGCTGTACACCCACAGCTGAACAGACAGGTAGCAAAATTTGAGATGGGTATTGGCACAACAGGGGAGCAAGGAATATCAGATTTCCTTGCTAAATATTGAATATCTTTACTCATCCCGAAGTCTGTAAGTGATAAGAATGCCTAAATGCTTGTCCATTAGCAAAGCTCAGACATTTAGAGGTACAAGAGAGGAGTAATCGGAGCCTCTTTCCTACTTTACTCAGAGGTTGATTTTGACCCCGTAAGTATGGCTCCAGACCAGGAGTACCATCTGGACAGTCTGGCCACTGCCTTGGTGTCTGCTGTGTCATGGAATCTTGGATGGCAGATCTCTACTAGAAGCAGCAGCTAAAGTCTTAGTAGCTGAAGCCACCTCCTTCTTTTTACTAATAGCCCTGTATAATACAAATAATTTTATTAGGGACAGTAAGTACCTGGTTCTGGTCCTGCCTCAGAATTAACTGCCCATGTAATCTTGGATGAATCACTCTACCTCTTTGGGCTTCAGTTTTCTCATCTGTAAGATAAGAAATGACAGTATATTAGTTTGCTAGGGCTGCTATAACAAAGTACCACACAGTGGGTGGCTTAAACAAAAAATATTACTGTCTCAGAGTTTCTGAGGCCAGAAATCCAAAATCAGGGAGTCAGCATAGTTGGTTCCTTTTGAGGACTGAGAGGGAGGATCTGATCCAGCCTGTCTTCTAGCTTCTGGTGGCCTCAGGAATCCCTGGCTTCTAGATGGTTATCTTCTCCCTGAGTCTCACATTGTCTTCCTTCTGTGCATGTCTCTGTTCACATTTTCCTTTGTTATGAGGATATCAGTCAAATTAGTGCACACCCTAATAACCCCTTTTTAACTGAATTACTTTAGTGAGAACCTTATCTTTTTTTTTTTTTAAGGTTTTATTTATTTATTCATGATAGAGAGAGAGAGAGAGAGAGGCAGGGACACAGGCAGAGGAAGAAGCAGGCTCCATGCCAGGAGCCTGACGCGGGACTTGATACCGGGACTCCAGGATTGCGCCTTGGGCCAAAGGCAGGCGCCAAACCGCTGAGCCACCCAGGGATCCCCGAGAACCTTATCTTTGATAAGGTCACATTATGATAGCCTGGGGATTAGACATTAACATATGAATTTGAGGGGGATATAATTCCACTCATAACAAATGGCCAGAAGTCCTCCGAACTCTCATAGTTGCACATTTAATGCTTTATGGTTTTAACATTTTCATGAAATCTGTTTATTCTCACTGCAACCTGTGGGATATTACTTGTGTAGCGTTGTTTTTCCTCAATGAGAAGTAGATAGTGGTGATGATGATGATGACTAACAACATATGTATGGTACTTTTCACAGACCAAGTTCTGTGTTATGTGGCTATTAATCCCTGTCTCCCTAGAGGAAACAGAGGCACAGTTGTCCCAACTTCACATGGCAGGTAACTATGCTAAGGAGAAATCAGAACCCAGAATATGTGCTTTCTAACCTCTGTGCAGAACTGCTGTCCACTTGTATTATAGAAATTTTAGAAAACTAAGAAGCAATAGTCTACCCATTTTATAAATGCAGCCCTGATGTGCATTACCTGATATGTACTGAACACCAGTGTGTGGGGACTCTGGGGTCTAAATGTTGGGCCTCCAAATAGCAGATGTTTTCTCCTTGATATATTCTCCAGTCTATGGCATGTTCACACTCCTTCACCATTATCAGGAAGAACGTGGAGGGGCAGAAGGGGGCGACTCTACCCTCTGCTGAGTCTTTTGCCCTTAGCAGTTATGTGTCTGTCAAATGGCTGGAAGTTCTCATGAGATGTGTGTGGGTCAGAATTGAGACAGGGATGGGTTGAGGGAATTCCATAGCTCAGTTTTAGGGTAACTTTTATTGAAGAGATAGAGGCAGTAAACTCCCGATTCCAGGTCATTTGACAGCTTGAAGAACAAACATTTAACCTCTCTGTTTCCATTTCTCCCCCTGCATGTGTGAGAGATTTCCTTTCATACAAGTCAGAAATTTCACCTAATGCTTCATTTTCTAACCAAGTCAGAAAGAAAACCCTTTGATTTTCTTACCATTACATCAGAAAGGCTAATAAAAATTCCAATTTCCATATCTGCTGTCTGCAAATAGAAAGTTTAAAATAATCACAAAAGATCATATTAATATCCTCTGGATGGTCTACAAAACATTCCTTTGACTCCAGTTTATCTTTCATTTAATTGGCACATTTTTCTTGTTTTGATAAGCAACACCAAAACACTCCTTCTTCCCCCACTTTATAGACTCTGTTAATATACTGTGTTTCGTTATCTTCCTTATCAACTCAAAGACAATCCTATTCAAGTGGCCCTTTATTCTGTGAAAGAATCTGCTAGGTGGGATAGCTGAAATGCTTTCTCACACTAGTAAAATACTTAGACATTTAAACCATATTTTCCCTCAATCTATTCTTTTTAGTTGAGTAACCTAGACAACTATCTTTTTTGAAAAGCTTTCATCACACCTTGGCACATTCCCTATATCTGTTTCTTATTTACAATTTATAGTGAAGCCAGAAAAGACTCAATAGTCTTGAATAATTTGTGCTTGCCACCTATTTCCATGCAGAATTGTTAATACAGTTCAGGAGTGTGGGCAAAAGCAGATAAAATGGATATTGGGGAACTTTGGTCTCATCCAAAGGCAATTTTCCCCAAATAAAGTACATTCAAGGAGAAGATATAAGAATTGCCCATAACAATTCTTTCCCTACAGGGTGGAGTAAGAAAAGATCCCTTCTGGTGTTATCAATTATATTCTCTTTCTTACTAGTCTGTTGCAAGAACTCTGCTATGCCCACAATGTGGGAGCCAGCTTTATCCCACATGGGGTTAATAAAAGAATTAAACTCCTCCCTACCATCATCACATGAGGCGGTTTCCGATTCTGATTCAGTGTTAAAACTAAAAAAATAACAATGCTAAAAGAGCTGAAAATGAACACAGTCTGTGTGTCTCTAACTCAGAATAGAGTCAAACAATGGACAGCCCTTCTGGACATCCAACCTTTGCTGGAATCCCTGACCTTGCTGCATCTGGTCAGTAAAATGAGAATGATATCAATTACATTAGCTCAAGCTTCTGAATTGCATCTCAACCTAGAAGTCTGGATGAAAGGTTCACAGCTTTTTCATTGATTCATTTATTCATTCATTCATCAGATGTTGATTATGTGTTGCCCCTTTAAAAGTCAGGTATTAGGCTGGACTCTGATAGTTCTAAGAAGTAAATCTAGAAAAGGACCCTAGCTACCTGACTATAGTCAGGATTCCAGCAGGAAAGAGATGACACTCACTCAAGACAAATAAGGAGAGCTAAATAAAGAGTTATTTACAAAGAAATGGGCAAAGTTAAGAGAAACTGAGAAGATATGCCATAGTTTCTTCAGGCTAGCAGCAAGGAACCACAATAGTCCTCTAGGCCTCAAGGAACAATAGGGGAAAGTGGTTATCTGAGCCCACAAAGGTAGGAACTACCTGATAGGATCTGTAGTCTTAGTTAGAGGGACACAGTCAATCTGAAGTTACTTGGCAGGGAAGGAGGTAGGAATAAATCCCCCAATATCAGTCCATCTCATCATCTCATTTTCCACTGGTGACTTCCATTGGCTAAAGTGATAAAAATTAGCCTCCCCACACCTGAGCATAGTTGAGGAGGGGCAGCTATTGAATACACATATATTTGCTTTTTTTTTTTTTTTTTTACTCCCCTTTCTGAAAGAAGCTAGTAGTGTTAGATTAATTAGTATAGAACTAAAAGATTCATCATAGGAGGTTGGAGTTAAACTCCTTCAGAAACCCAGAGAGAATATCACACTCAGGCACTCTAGTATTGTTCTTTGTTATAATTGGGAACTTATGACAACAAGCACTGTGATGGATTGATTGATAGTAAAAACAGCTAAACAAATCCCCAGTCACTAATATTGAACTGATTCCCTGTTTAGCGAGATGTGCTAGTGTGAGTCTATTGGCATTCCAAGGCCCTCCTTGCCATATGGCAAAATAGAGAGGAAGACAAGGGAAGGTAAAGAACATTAATAAGCCTCTAATTGTACTTCAGATCCTGGGCTAGAGAATTTACACACTTTATTCCATTTTTGTCCTCATAAGGACTTATGAGACTTTTTTTTTTTTTAATTTACAAATGAGGAAACAGTCTCTGAGAGGTTGACTGGGTGTTACACCATCAGCTGATAAGAAAGCAGGGAAGGGTTTAATGCCCGATTTGGCAAGCACACCAGACTGGGAGTTAGTCTTTCCTAGCTGGCTGTGTGACTTTATACAAATAATTTCTCCTTAGGCAAGGCTCTCAGCCTCCCTATTCCATGGTATCCATATGTGTTAAGTGAGGAGCCTGTAGGGGGCCAGAGTGACATGAACGTATGTAGTAAAGTGGGGGTGAGGACTGTGGCAGACTGAGGAGCCTGTGTGCCTTGCCTGACCCCATACTCAGTTCCTACCAGTTGGTGGTATTTGGAAATACAGGAGCTGATTTTTGTTTTCTTTTCTTTTTTTTTAAAGATTTATTTATTCATAAGACACACACACACACACACACACACACACACAGAGGGGAGGGGGGCAGAGACACAGGCAGAGGGAGAAGTAGGCTCCATGCAGGGAGCTCGACGTGGAACTCGATCCTGGGTCTCCAGGATCATGCCCTGGGCTGAAGGCGGCGCTAAACTGCTGAGCCACCCGGGCTGCCCAGGAGCTGATTTTTCAGAAGGAGTTTCTTTTGTGATAATGTGTATGTGTGTATATATGTGTGCGTGATATTGATTTTTAATGGTTTGCAAAAAACTTACAAAAAAAAATGTAAAATGTCATTGAACTCAAACAAAATACCCTTATCACTCTGATAGTTTGAGTCAGACACTCCGTATGTCCTAGACTGGCCTTTTCCTTGATAGAAAATCAATGTTACGTGGCCCAAAGACATCTACAGTTTTTCATTATTCAGAAGCCTTTATTAAGTGGCTGCTGTGCTAGGCAACTGTGTTAAGGCTGAGTATGATAATGAACAGAAATTCCTACCCCCTTAGTCCTTAGGCATAGTGGGGAAGATGGACTTGAAAATAAACTGAAGGACCCAAGTGTTAAGCCCAAGAAGTACAGGGGTTATAAAATGCCTTGGAGGTGCTAGGCTAACATGGATAGAATCATTTTGAAATGAAGGTCAAGCTTCCTTAAAGCTGCCTTCTATCCTTCTGCTTTTTCCTTCAGGCGCTCAGAGGACCTCTTCTGTGTAGTCCAGGGCACCTACAGCCTTTCCTAAACTGCACCTTCCAAAGACACTTCCTTCAAACACAACTACATCTCTCTACATCTCATTCAACCAGCGGGATTGGCCCGGGATAGAAACTGGGCAACCTCATTGCTTTTCTTCCCTACTGTTCATCTAATCCAGTTTAAGCTGCCATTTTTTTTTTTTTAAGTTAGGGAAACAAATGTTTCATTGTATACTCAATTCCTAGGATATGCCACATGCATGAATCAACCTCAGTTAAGCAGAGTGTTTAGGTTTTTAATCATCTGCATGGAGAATATTGGAGGTCAGCAGAGTCCGTGGCTGGACTAGCTTTTGTGACCATCACCCTCAGCCAGGCCCTGGGCAAGGAGAATTCCTGGCACAGGCAGTTGTCCAACAGTAGGAACACCCTTTCTAGTAGGTGACCCAGAGTCAGAGTACACAGAGAAGGCCCTTTTTAATGAAGTATTTTTGCATCCTTAGAGGAGGGAGCTCCAAGGGAAGAGATACTGAATATATGTGTGTTTTTTATAAGAAGCAGCTTTTACCTCTTCCTTTTCTGTGCAACATCCTGCAGTGCTTGGGGGGACATTTGCTGAGAACATTCTTAAAATAGAGGCATGGAAACCAATCTGTCAGGTAGAAAGTGTGCAGGCGGCGAAACCCTGGTTACCGTGACACCAAGCTGGCATGTGAATTATCTTGTCCCACTAGACTGATCCCAGCTGGGGGGTAGGGGGCATGGCAGAGTGTCATGGGAGGGGCTGAGTGACCAGGTCTGCAGGGCCTGAAACCTAGCATGAAGACCCCTGAGGCCCGCTTGTCCTTGACCACTGCTGTTTCTGTGGTCCTAGGCATCTGGAAGACAACCAGGTCAGCGTCATCGAGAGAGGCGCCTTCCAGGATCTGAAGCAGCTGGAGCGATTGTAAGTACAGTACAACCTCCTTTCTTGAAAAAAAAAAAAAAAAAAAAAAATCTCCTTTCTTGAAAAGTCATCATCTTCTTCTTTTTTTTTTTTTTTTTTTTTTTTTTTTTTTTGGTAAATTGACTTCATTGCAACCTTGCCAAAAAAAAGTCTTCAACATTTAATGAAATGTTTGCTTATTTTATTTAAAGTACATCAGATACATGTTAAAGAGACACTGAGATCCTTTTAAATTCTTTTTCTTTATTTTTTAAACTCTTTCTCTTTAAAAGATACTAGAATTGGCATCCAGGATCTATATTTCTTCTTCTTGGGCTTGAGCTGTTGCTTTTGGTATCTGTACATGGGGCTGGTTCTTGCCCAAGCCTTGTCCCTTTTGCAGGAGATGGAAGCCAGCAGTTGGTTATCCCTGTCATGGAGGCCAGTGTTAGATACTCGCTATTCCCCTGCATGGGTAGCAGGTTCCCTCCTCAGGCCCTCTCCTCCTGGAGCCGCCTCTGCCCCTCACAAGAGAGGAAAGATGGGAGAGTGGGCAGTACCGTCAGCGTGCCTGTATCTCCTCTGAGCATCAGCCTGTGTCAGGAAGCCCACATGTTTCCACGAGAGTATGTGGTGCCAGGGTTTAAAAATAGGCTGCTATTCTGACTATCAGAGGGAGAGACAAAGAGGGGTGGGAATGGAGATGGATGGAGCCTCCATTTATTTTGATGATTAATGCAATTGCAGAAAACTCTTGGGTCACTCAGATGGGGCTGCTGTTCAGATGGTTAAGTGGGCAGCTTCACCTTTCCTCAGTTAATCATATCTGGCAGCATATAACATCTGGATATTTGCTTCCTGCCCTCTAAGTGGAGCTTGTCCCAAAGAGCACTTAGTCATGCTGGTGGGCGGCTCTCTTCCATGTTTCCCTCCACATCCCAGTTGGCCTGACATTTAAGCCTCTTTCTCCTGCAGTTGGGGGACAGAGGTGCAACAGTTCACTGCTCCACCAGCCTCCCTGGTAGGATCCTGTCCTGTTGCCAAATCTCATCTACAGAGATGAGAGTTGGGTAAGGTGGAGGGCCTGCCACCAACATGTTAGCTTTGTGATCTGCCATCTTTTCCCCTGGAGTCATTGCATCTGGGGTGACATGGTTATTATCTAGCAAAACCCTGTATTCCCCCTCCTTTGTGTGAACTGTCTCATTTGTTGTTCTCCATCTAGGTCAAAGGTCAATGTATGTTCTATGGTTGATTTAAAAATGTAACATTCATTTCTTATAAAGGAAAAGAGTTCTAAAAATAATACATGCTGCCTCTATTTACACTTATATTCTTAAGTCTCTTGAAACTTAAATTCTTATTTAAACCAAGGGAAAAATAAAAGTATTTGTTGAACTTGTTTCCTTTGTATGAGATATTAAACATTTCTTTTTTGTTTTTGATATTAAACATTTCTATGGAAGAGTAAATATGTAGTCCTTTGTGAAAAGGCCACCTCTTGCTTAGTCTTCTGATTAAAAGGGTAAATAAACTCCTAATTTATTCATTTCATGATTATTGGGAGGGAACTAATTGATAATTGAGTACCTTGGGGATACTAGGAAGTATGCCGATGTTTTATAAGCTATCTGTTATTTTATCCCCATGAAATTCCTATGAGGTGTTATTAACCTCATTTTGCAGATGAAGAAACAGAGGCCCAGGGAGATGAAGCCAAAGAATTGTCAGAGAGGTGGGGGGAGGGGGGAGGAGTCAAAATTCAAAGCCACATCTGTCTGACATCAAAGCCCACACCCTTTCATACTTCTGTGCTCTGGACATTAGATGAAGTGTGATCTTTAGCAATGGCCCTGCAAATGGCCTCTCACATACCCACTTAACTCCAGGGAATATCAGTGAAATATGCTGGCAAAAGGTACTTTTCTCTGGTTTGGTGAATGCAGCAGAAACACCATGCATGTCTACAAGACTGAGAGGCTTACAATTGCAGGGAAACCTGGCTGTTTCTCTACTTTGTGTGTTAGGAGGCTAGCTGCTGGACTAGATAAACTCTCAAATCTCACAGCTTAACACAGTAGAAGTTTATTTCTTATTCGTATCAAACCCAGTAAGGGCATTCTTGGTTGCTGGGTCTCTCTCCTCCAAGGAGAGACTCAGGAACACAGGGTCCTTTCACTCCTTGACTCTGCCATCTTTAAACCGTGGCTTCCAAGGTACCAGTGTGTATCTGAATCAAGCCACTGGAAGGGAAAACAGTGTGAAGAATTGTGCATGGGAGGCTTTTATGGCTGGGACCTGGAAATTGTACATACGACTTCCACAATTACATACCTTGGATTAGAAATTATTCACATGGCCACAGTAAACTGCAGAAGAGGCTGGGAAAGATAATCAAGCCAAATGCCCAGTAAATAGAGGAAACAGAATTAGGGAATAGCTAACCAGTTTCTGACTTATACTGCAACTGATCTAAAGAAGTACTTGAATGGGAAGAAGAGTGAAAGTATAGGTGGCTGGACAGTATGCGCAGTTGGATGGGTCCCCTTAGTTAAGGCTTTCCAATGTCAACAAGAGAAGGTATATGCGACATTATTCTGATGTGTTAATCTGGTGTTGGTTATCCAGTCTCTCCCCAAACAGACTGATAGCTATAGAATGGGAAAATAAAACATATTTGCTGTTAACAACTAAAGAAATAGATGGCTGATTGTACCATCTGTAGCCCTCACTCCTGACTTACCTTACTTGTGTCTCTATATTTGGTAGTAGATTCATCTTTATCGATCATACTCTGAAATACAGCCTGGAAATTATATGGGTTTTGATAATTCATTCCTGGAGTATTGATTTTCATTATGGATGGTATTTATTGGTTTGATCTCTTCAGCCTTAATGGGAAAGGGGAGAGAATTCTGTCCTTTAGTTCTCAGAGTTCTACATTCTTCCATAAAAGGGCCTCTGCTGCAGACTGAGTCAGGTGCCTCTCCTAACATACAACAATGATTGTCCTTATCACAGCACTTATCATACCATCTGTTAAGTCCCTATTTGCCTGATTGTCTCTAACCAAACCATGAGTATGTTGAAATCAGAAATGTTTCATGAAGTCTTAATCTCAAAGCTTTACACAAGGCATGATAGTAAATACTTATCAAATACTTGGGGTTTTGTTCTATACTAGTGGTTCTGAACTGAGACCAATTCCTCCCCACCCCCACCCAGAGGACATTTGGTAATGTCTGGGGATATTTTTGGCGGTCACAACTAGAGTGTGTTACTGGTATATAATGGGTAGAGGTCAGGAATGCTGCTAAACAGCCTCTAACACACAGGATAGCTCCTACAACAGAAAATTATCTGGTCCAAACCATTAACAGCACTGAGGGTGTGAAGCTCTGCTTCTTATCTGTTATGTATCAGATAGCATCATAGACACTTGACATATGCCATCTGTTTAATCCATACAACAATATTATGAGGTTAGAAATTCTGTGTCCCTGATGTGACAATATAAAATTCAAAGCATTGACTTTAAAGTATTGTTGCTAAATATGTCTCCCCTACATCTAATTTAGCTACATCTCACTTCTGGTTTCACCAAAGTAGGCAGGATGGAGTACTAAATTAAATGAAACCAAGAGGAATATTCAAATCCCATAGATGGAACATTCTACAAGAAAGCTGTGTTGGTCTCTTCAAAAAATCAACGTCCTGGAAAGATGGGAATTGACTATTGTAGATTAAAAGCTTAAGATAGGAACAGTAGCAAAATTTGGGAGGGTCAATGGAGTCTAAGTGTTCTAAGATCTTTGAATTATCCCAGAAATGATAATAGCACTACTGCTTATTGCCTTATTAAATCAAGGATGCATGTTGCAATCTGTAGGATAGCTTCTAAAAAGAACAGTTTAAAAAATATAATAACCTAATAGAGGGAGAAAGGATGGAGAATGATTCAAAGAAAAATATAGTTAATTCAAATAAGGAATAAAAGAAAAGGAAAAGGAATTTAGAACGAATTAAACAAAGAGAAAACAAATAGTAAGGTGATGATCTTAAATACAAAAATATCATAATTATTGTGTATATAAATGGATTAATCCTCTACCTAAAAGACCGTGGATAAAAACCAACAATAATTATATGCTTTTTATAAAGACAAACATTAAACAAGAAGATAGAGAAAAAAATAAAAGGATAGAAAAGATACCATGAAAATACTAACCAAAAGAAGGATGGTGTGGATTTATTAATACTACTTAAAATAGACTTTTTAAAAAAAAAATAACGTTATTGGAGATAAAGAGGGCTATTTCAAAATGATAAAGGATTAAATACACCAGAAAAATACGAGAATTTGTATCTGTCTAAAAACATAGCCTGACAATACGTAAAGCAAATATTGACAGAATTAAAAGGATAGACAAGTTTACATTCATAGTTAAGATTCATTCTTGTAATTAATAGGATAAGCATATATAATCATTAGTAACAATATGGCCTATTATAATATTAGTAACAGTATGGAACAATATGACAGAGTTTGCAAACCTGACCTAATTGATTCTTAGAAAACACTGCAATCAAAAAATGTAGATTGAACATTTTTTTTCAACTACATGTGAAATCTTTATCAAGCACTGGTTTACAAAGCATGTCTTAAAAAATATGAAAAGGTTGAAATCATATGGAGTATTTTCTCTGGCCACTGCAGAAATATTCAAGAAGTCAATAAGAAAACAGTAACTAGAAAATTTCAAATATTTGGAAATTGAGTAATATACTTCAAAATAAAATCTGAGTCAAAGAACATATCATAAGGGAAATTGGAAGATATATTTTCTGAATGTTAATAAACACACAGTATATCACGATGTATGGATTGTAGCCAAAGCTATGCTCAGAGGAAAATGGATACCCTTTAAGTTACATTATTCAATTTATGATGTATGTATGCTATCATACAGTTTTAAAAGAAGTAAGGATAAAATCTTGATGGAAGTACCCATTTTAAGAAGCTAGAAAAAAACAAAAAAGTAGGAGTGAAATCAGTAAGAGCAGAAGTATATGAAATAGAAGCATATACATAATTTTTAAGAATATTGAAAAGCGAAACTTTCACTCTTTTTTTTTTTTAATTTTTTAATTTATTTATGATAGTCACAGAGAGAGAGAGAGAGAGAGAGAGAGAGAGAGGCAGAGACATAGGCCGAGGGAGAAGCAGGCTCCATGCACCGGGAGCCTGATGTGGGATTCGATCCCGGGTCTCCAGGATCGCGCCCTGGGCCAAAGGCAGGCGCCAAACCGCTGCGCCACCCAGGGATCCCGAAACTTTCACTCTTGACACAATAAAATTACAAAAACTAGCAAGACTGATCAGAAAACAAAAAAAAAAAAACCAAAAACAAAAAAAAAGGAAGGCCAAATTGCCAGCATGAGGGATAAAAGGGAGGACACATCGATGGATTTTACAGATTAAAGGGATGATAAGAATAGGTTTCGAACTTTAGTTCAATGATTTTAAAGATTAAGTGTAATTGAAAACTGAAGCAAGAAAGGATAGAAAATCTATATAGTCCTATTAAAGAAATTAAATCTTTAATTAAAATATTCCTTGGGGTGACTGGGTGACAGGCACTGAGGGGGGCACTTGATGGGATGAACACAGGATGATATGCTATATGTTGGCAAATTGAACTCCAATAAACAAAAAAATTAATTAATTAATTCACCATGGGATGCCTGGGTGGCTCAGTGGTTGAGCACCTGCCTTTGGCTCAGGGTATGATCCTGGAGTCCTGGGATGGAGTCCCACATCGGGCTTCCTGCATGGAGTCTGCTTCTCCCTCTGCCTGTGTCTCTGCCTCCCTCTCTCTGTGTGTCTCTAATGAATAAATAAATAAAATCTTAAAAAATAAATATTCCACCCAAAATAATCTAGGCTGAGATGGCTTCACTACTGAATCATACCAAAATTTTAAGGAAAGAATAATATCAATTTAACATAAATTCATTCTATTAAAAAGAATAGATATTTTTCATTTGAACAATATAATTTTTATAGCAAAATCCAATAGCTTTTCAAAAAAAAGTATAAACCAACATATTTCATGAATATTTATGTGAATTTCCTAGCAAGATATTAGTAAAGTGAATTAGTGGTACATGAAAAAGATACATTACAACCAAATTTGGATTATTCAAGGAAGACCAGGTTGGCTTAATATTTGAAAATCCTGTCCCCAATTAAAAAATACTGAACAACTAAGATGGCAAAACCAAAGACATACACTACATCTACAATAAAACTAGTTGACGCAGTATCTTAGTAAAGCCCCTGCACCCTCAATAAAAGTAGACAGGGAAAAACAACTGATGGTTACATGACTGTTGTGCTATCTCATCTATGTAGAACAAAGCAGAGGGAGGCTAACTAAAATTCTTATGACTCTGAGAACAGGAGATTGCTTAAATAACCAATATGTACTCATTGGAAAACACAGTGACCAACCTGAGAAAAGCACCAAAAAATGGAAGGGAGTTGGATTAGATCCAATTCATGGTAAGTACAAAGGAACCATGATGTGATAATGACTGATAGTTCTTGGAGTATTGTGGAACCTATAAATTCTTCAAACTAACAAAAACAAGGCTCTTTTTCAAAGAAAGGCCTAACATTGATAAGAAACTCCTGAGAGTAGTTGATCAGAACAGGAACAATAGTAGAAAAGAAAACTTCTTGATGAAAGATTTAGAAATCACCAGAAGAGTTAGATCTTAGAAAATACAAGGCCATGTTTTTCATTAGTTTGTGGAAAAAAAAAAAAAAAAAGAATGAACTCTAGACTCCTGAATCTAAAAAATTATCACTTCCTACCCCTTTCTCATAAAACTACAAAAATTTCTTTCATTTAAGAAATAAGCAACCAAAAAGATTATGGTTGAAGCTCATACAAAGTGTTTTTTTCATAAAAAAATTAAAAATGAGTAAGAAGTATAATAACCTTTCTAGAAACAATGAAAGCATGCAAGAAAGAGGAACCCACAGAACAGATGAAAACTATAATAGAATAGTTCAAAACTAGCTACACAAATTTAAACTATAAAAGCTACACTTATAAACTATAAAAGTACAACATAAATTTGAATTTTAAAAGCTCAGAAATTAGATAATTAGAGAAAAATAGAATATGAAAGGAGGGACAAAGAACTCAGGGATCAATTTTGAAATAAAAGAACTAATTTTAAAATAAATATTGTCAATTCTGAAGAATGAACTTGGAAGAATCACACTATCCAACTTCAGGACCTGGTATAAAGCTACAGTAATCAAGACAGCATGGCATTGGTGAAATAATAGACAAATGAATTAACAGAACTGAATTAAAAAAAACCTGAAATAGACCTATTCAAATATAGTTAACTGACTTTTGACAAAGGTGCAAAGACGATTCAATGGAGAAAAAAGTCTTTTCAACAAATGATACTGGGACAATTGGATGTTCATATATAAGAAATTGAACCTAGGCACAAACCTTACATCTTACACAGAATTTAATTCAAAGTGAATCATAGACCCAAATGTAAAACTATTAAATTTCTAGGAGAGACAAGAGAAAAAAATATACATGACCTTGGTTTTGGGAATGTGTTTCTCAACATAACAGCAAAAGCATGATCCATAAAAGAAAAAAAAATTCTCAATTGAACTTTATTAAAAACTTCTCCAGAAAAGGCACTGTTAAGGAAGAATGAAAAGTCGCAGACTGGAATTAAATTTTTGTGAAAAATAGGACACCTCGGTGGCTCAGCAGTTGATCATCTGCCTTCGGCTCAGGGTGTGATCCTGGGGTCTGGGATCGAGTTCTGCATTGGGTTCCTTACAGGGAGTCTACTTTTCCCTCTGCCTATGTCTCTACCACCCCCCCCCCGCCCCACCTGTGTCTCTCATGAATAAATTTAAAAATCTTAAAAAAATATTTTGCAAAATGCATATCTGATTTGCATATAAAATATACAAAGAACGTTCAAAATTCAACAATTTTGAACCCCACAAAGAGAAAGAAATGGGAGAAAAGATTTTAACAACTACTTCAAATAAGATATATAGATGGAAAATAAGCATATGAAATTTCTCACTATCACTTCTTATTAGGATAATGCAAGATAAACAACAATGAAATAGCATTGTCCCCTTTAATTACAATGGCTAAAATACTAAAGACTGATAGTACTAATTGCTGGTGAGAACGTAGAGTAACAGGAACTCTCACTTATTGCTGGTGAGAATGCAAAATGCTATACCCACTTTAGATGACAGCTCATCAGTTTCTTGCAAACCTAAACACAGTTGGATCTTATAGGTGGTTTAGTGGTTAGGGATTTAGGGCAGAAGAGGGGATAAAGGGTTGAATAGGTGAAGCCATGGGAAAGGAGTGGCTTAAGATGGTGAAATTATGCTGTATGATACTGAAATAGTGAATATATGACATTTGCATTGATCAAAGCCCATAGAATTTTATAACATACAGAGTGAATCTTAATGCATGAACATTTCTAAAATTATTTAGAAAATTGGAGGATCCCAAGATGGCATATGGACTGTGATGAATGTATGAATCAATCTCTTGAAGGTGATAGGGGAAAGGTGCTGACCTAAGTAGATTTGGAAATGAATCTATGAGACTAAATGCAAAAGGAACCACACATAAAAACTGTACTGTGGTTGACAAAGTTGTTTCCCATAGGAATATGAGTTAACATTTACTGTACATATGTATTGGAATTGAACAACAGATGGTGGATGGTATAGACAGGTTTGTTATTGCTGAAATCGATGGTTACAAAGAGACAATGAAGAAAACTATAATGATCCTTGTAGCAATGGATTAGAGTTGCAGACATCAGTATGAACAAATGTTTAGCCTAAGATAGATATGTTCACTTAATATAGATGGATATATACATAGAAATATATTGATATGTAAATATACGTAGGTTTGTATTTAAGCAAATATTTCCTTGCTCTCTTAGCTGGAGAGCCTAGAAGTGATAACCCCACAATAGCAATGAGCACACCTAGTACCCAGATCTTGGTTTCTAATACCATTCTCCAATAAAAGGAGCTAAGGCTCTTAGAGAATGGGATGATTCTAGGACTGGGCATGAGATAGATTGTGCCAGAAAGGAATGCTCAAAACAAAACAAAACCCATAATTAGGGAATATGTTAAAAGGACATAGGAGCAAACTGAAAGCGCTCTTAATGGCCAAAGCTGAAACAATTTCAGCTATAAATAAACAAATCAGTATTGGATTATATCCAAAGTATAAAATGTCCATGAGTCCACAATGACATAAATAAATGATTGGATAAATAAATGAATGGGGAGAGGAGAAATCTTCCCTGAAGAAGAATTCTAAGTGATTTATGTAGATTTTCTGCCCCTAAGGAGGTGGGGCATAACTCTCTACTCCTTAAATGTAGGCTTTGCATGGTGATTTCCTTCAAAAGCGTACTGTATGAAAAGGGGAGGGCAGAGAATAGAAATTCCACGGTGGAGAAATATGACACACGCTACTACCTCAGTCAGATGATCAAGGTCAATATCCAACATGCTAAGTCATGTTAATAGTATGTACCTTTGATATGATGTAATGAAAATAGCAGTTTACATCTGTGATGTCCATCTCAAAACCCATAACTACATTCTAATGAGGAAAACATCAAACGAATTATGAGGGACATTCATAAAAACATCTGAACAGCCCTCATCAAAACTGTCAAAGTCATCAAAAACAAGAAAAGCCAGTGAAGCTGTCAGAGCCAAAAGGAACATAAGGAGACATGATGACTAAATGTAATGTGGCATCCTGGATGGTATCCTCAAACAGAAAAAAAAATATATAGTTAAAAACTAAGGAAATCCGAATAAAGTATTGAGTTTAGTTAATAATAATGTCTCAATATTGGCTTAATTGTGGCAAATATACTATACTAATATAAAATGGTAATGATAGAGGAAACTGGACATGGGATGTATGAGATTGCTCTGTACTGTCTTCCCAACTTTTATGTATATCTAAATCTATTCCACTATGCAAAGTTTATTTTTTAAAAAGTTGACTGTACCAAACCCTACTTGAATTACAGATTCATAAGCAAAGTAAATGTTGTTATTGTTTTACACCAAAAATACATGCAAACATACTAATCTAGATACAATTTTTGGGCAGATAAATGCTTTAAGAGAAATGGAAAATGGATTTTTTTTTAATCAATAAGAAGTTAACATAGAGGTTTAGAGGATTTAAGAGAAAGTGATAGATACAGAAATCAAAGACAGTCTATCACATATATAGTGCAAATCTCTGAGGAAGAAAACTGAAACAGTTACTCTGGAAAACTCTGGCAATGTCATCTCCAGCTGAACATACACATACCCCATGACCCGGCAATTCTACTCCTGGATATACTTCCCATAAAAAGACCTACACAAGAATGTTCATAGGAGCACTGTTTGTAATAGCTCTAAAGTAGAAACAGGCCAAATGCTCATCAGCATGAAAAAAATAATTGGTCTCTTCATACAATGGAAAGCATAATGGAAAATGAAATTACCCCAAGACAAAACCAAACAAAACAAAACAAAACAAAACCAAAAGCTGCAATGTGTTAAATCTGCAATGTGATAACAATGTGATAAATCTCAGAAACAGAATGAGTGATAAAAACCAAACATAAAAGAATATATGCTACCTGATTTCATTTACATAATCTTCAAAACAGATACAACTAATCTATGATATTAAAAGCCAGGATAATATTTACAATTAGAGGGCTGTAAATAGAAGAGAGCACTAAAGGGTATCTGGGGTGTATCATCATCTGTTTCTGGATCTGGGTAGAGGTTTTGTGGATCTGTTCAACTAGGTGAAAATGCTTCTAGCCATAAAATTTAGATTTGTTCTTTTTTCTATGTGTATGTTATATTTAAAAAAATATTTTAAAAGGAGACTTTACAGACAGATACAACCACCAAAATCTGGCTCTTAATTGAAGCCTAATTTGAAGAAACTAATGCATAAAATAAAATTTTGAGACAAATGGGGAAATCTGAGCATGGATCAGATATCATGAACATGATATCAGGAAATTGTTTATTAATTTTGCTAAGTGTGATAATGGTACTCTAGTTATGTAGGAAAACCTCTTAATTTTTTTGAGATGCATGCAGAAGTGTTTACGGATCAAGTTTCCTGATTTCTATACTTTATGGTTCCATACGTAAATAGTTCAAAAAGAACACAGAGCAAAACAAATACAGCAAAATGAAAATAATTGTTGAATCTAAGTGGTGGGCTTACAAATTTCAAAATACATATTTTTCTGTATATTTCAACATTTTTTTACTAAAATTTTTTAAATGTATTTTTTAAAAATTATCATGTACTTTTCAGAGAGAAAAAAATCCTGAAGTTCTGAAATTAAAGTAACTTGCCATGCTGAGATTTAAATCCAGGACTATTCCGAATTCAGGTGCTAGGAAAAGAAAACATAACTGTCAGGAACTGGAAGGAGATTGTGATATTGTATTATCTAATTTCCTCATTTTACAGACAAGGAAACAGGCTAGAGAGGAATTTGACTTCTATGAAATGTTAATGCAGCATGCAATGTTTGAGGGGTTTGAGTTGCCTTGGTGTTAGCTCAGTTTTTCCGAAGAGCAGAACACAATAGCGTTCTTAGCTCTAAGCCAGAGTTCCCATTTACTCTTTAATTAGATGTGAAGTAAATTAGATTATATATTTAAATGCATATGTGTGGCAAATATATATTTTTAAATTATTGCAAGACTTATTTTGTTTCTGGTAAGATAGAACCCTGCTTGTCCCACCAGAACTAAGATGTGTTATGTTGCTTGAGCCAATCATTTAGAGGCCAGACACTCCCAACAGCCCATGAATGTGGCTTTTTCTTCCTTTGGCCTCATTTGTATCAACATCAAACACTGACCATTGTTATTAACTCAGAATTATGGACAGGGTTTTCTTTGTGCAATTTATCGCCTGTGGTGTCTACACTTAAATTACTCTCCGTCCATGAAAAAAAACCCCAGTGTCTGTGTGGGTGTATAGCTGCCAACACCAGAAACACCACTGCTGACAGATTTTTGATTGGTTTATGTTATTATTCCTTATTTAAAAAAAAAAACATAACTTCTGTCTTGGAATATGTTCTCCATTGGTCCCTTAAGAACTGCAAGACAGTGTTAAGGGAACCCTTAAAACTAGGGAAATGTTAGGGGAAAAATAAAAGCTGGAGAAAATGTTCACCACCATGTGAAGAATCAGACAGGCCTAGAGGCTTGTGTAGGCCAGCTCTGCTTGATTCTCTCCCACCAAGCCCTTTCCTCTTTGGCTACATTGAAGAACCAAGGCAGATGAGGAAGAGGTTGTTGGGAGACTTAAGCCTAAACTCTTCAACTCTCACTATAACTTCAAAGAGTAGGAGGATAGGGCCATCTTCCTGGAGAACAAGATTTAGGATTATAAAAGAAGTGTAGTGAAGTAGTAAGGAACGTGGGTTCTAGGGTCCTGGCCCACACTTATTTGCTTTGTGACCTTGGACAAATTAATGAGTCTCTCTCAGCCTCAGCTGCCTCATCTGTAAAATATATATCAGCCCTATTGGGGTTGTTGTGAAAATTAAAAGCATGCATGTGAAGAATTTAGGACAGTGCCTGATTTGTAGTAAATGCTTATTTCACTGTAGTCTCTGGGAAAAGAAAAAAAAAAAAGATTATGTGTTCCTGGAGAACCTCTAAGTCGGGTATTTTCAAACTTTTTCCAGCAACTACCTCTCCTACTCCACCCCACAGCAGCTCACCCATCTCCAGACAATTTCAGATAACACACATCTATACATCTATTAAGCATCTGCTATGCCACCATGTATTATGTCAGTATTAGAGTTTTTGAGACAAATATAGAACCCTTGCCTTCAAGCTGTTTATAGTCTACTTAGGAAGACAAACATGTAAACACAACCTTTCAACACAGCAGATAGTGAACCCTTGAGAGTACAGAGGAAGACCGCCTCTATTGGTCAGACCAGGAAAAGCTTTACCCAGGAGGCATCACTTGAACAGAGGCTTGAAGATCAAATAGAAGTACAAATCATGACCACCAGTTTGGCAAAGAATAATACATCTGGGGTCATTCAGGATGGAAGCAAGAATAGCAAGAGCTAAAAGTTTCTACAGGCCCTTAGATCTGCCAGTTTAGTTGGAGTGAATGTGTGGTGGATACTTAGTCTAAGGATTTAAAGATTAAGGACATGGACTTAAAAAGTAGACATACAAATGGCCAACAGACACATGAAAAAATGCTTAATATCATTCAGCATCAGAGAACTACAAATCAAAACCACAATGGGATACCACCTCACACCGGTCAGAGTGGCAAAAATTAGCAACTCCGCACACAACAGATGTTGGCGAGGGATGTGGAGAAAGGGGAACGCTCTTACACCGTTGGTGGGATTGCAAACTGGTACAGCCACTCTGGAAAACAATATGGAGTTTCCTCAAAAAGTTAAAAATAGAGCTACCCTTTGACACAGCAAAAACTCTACCAGGTATTTATCCGAAGGATACAAACATAGTGATTCGAAGGGGGATATGTACCCCAATGTTTATAGCAGCAATGGCCATAGTAGCCAAACTAATGGAAAGAGCCCAGATGTCCATCAACAGATGAATGGTTAAAGAAGATGTGAGATACATATAATATCACATATATATTTATATGTATACACACACACAAACACACACACAATGGAATACTACTCAGCCATCGAAAAGAATGAAATCCTGCCATTTACAATGACATGGATGGAACTAGACAGTATTATGCTAAACGAAATAAGCTAGTCAGAGAAAGACAAATATTGTATGATTTCACTCATGTGAAATTTAAGAAAACAGATGGATATAGGGGAAAGCTAGGAAAGGCAAAATCAGATGAAATCAGAAAGGGGACAAACTGGGCAGCTGGGTGGCTCAGTTGGTTAAGCATCTGCCTTCAGCTCAGGTCATGATCCCAGCATCCTGAGATCTAGTCCTGCATTGGGCTTCCTGTTCAGCAGGGTGTCTGCTTCTCCCTCTACCCCTCCCACTGCTCATGCTGTCTCTCATGCTCTCTCTCAAATAAATAATCTTTAGAGAGGGAGATAAACAATAAACTAGAGAAAACAAACTGAGGGTTGTTAGAGGGTACGTGGGTGGGCAGATGGGGTAAATGGGTGATGAGCATTAAGGAGGGCACTTGATGTAATGAGCACTGGGTATTATATGCAACTGATGAATCACTAAACTCTACCTCTGAAAATAATAATACACTATATGTTAAATAAATTGATTTTAAGTAAAAAAAAAAAAAACCCACAGTAGAAAAAAAAAAGAACATGGACTCAAAGTTAGGATAGACTTGGATTTAAACCAGGTTAAATCTTCCCATTTCTCTTACCAGCCAAGAGACCTTGTGCAAGTTTCTCAGTAGCTTCTGAGTGCCATTATTAAACGAGGATAATCATTATTGAGTAGAGTTGCCTTTATTTTTATTTTTAAAATTTTTATTATTTATTAATTATTATTATTTTTTAAAGTAGGCTCCCCTCCCAGTGTGGGGCTTAAACTCATGACCCTGAGATTAAGAGTTGAGCGCTCCATTGACTGAGCCAGCCAGGCTTCGTTGACTTTTACCCAGGGGCTTGTTTCTAAAGTTGGTGTGAAAGATAAAAATGGAAAGTATTCAAATTATTGACAATTCTATCTGCCATAAACAAGACATGTAGGGACTGTTTTATACTGAAAAACACCATTAACCACTGGAATCCCCATCAACAAAATGCTCACGGTGAGCAGCACATCAGGACTGAGATTAAGGGAAGGGCAGGCTCTCATCTCTCATCCAAGTCCTTTGGGAGAACAGGTTCATTGAAAAGAATGGTTGGTAGGACCTTCTGTACCTTGTATTTCTCACCTTCTTCTATTCTTTTAATTTTTGCTGAATGCCTATATGTGGGTTCACCTGTGAGTCAAATGCACATGTGGCAGGATTCCACTAACTCACTTCATGGCTCTCATGAGATGACCCATGGGAAGGGCTTCACGCAGTGACTGGCACAATTATCACTCAGTGTACTGAGGCGTTCTCCCCGGCTCTCCTTCCCTTCATCATCATCACAGGCTAAGAGTGATGGATAAAGAAAAAAGCAATTTACTTGACCAAAAGGACTGCAATTTTACTTTTTGATTTGTTTCCAAAGACCCTACACCAAATACATACCAACATGGCTTCCTGTTCTTGTTTTCCCATTAAAAATTGCCTAAGCATGTTTTCTCATTTGGAAAACAGGCTTAATAGTATTTTCTATCTGATAAAGAGTAAGGGCATTGTCAGAAAAATATGTATCCAATAAATGATCAAAAGAATTAATGCGTTAGGTTCATTTGTTTTATTCTCTTTATATTATGCTGTTTTGTTAGAAGTAGAGAAATATCTGAAAGATCAGTTTTCTCCTTTCAAAGTATAACAAGTAGAACTGCTCTAAATCTGGGAATATGTCAGCCAAGTTTTGAATCTCAAAATGCTTATGTCTCTCTCTCTCTCTCTCTGTCCCTGGGGTGTGTGTGTGTGTGTGTGTGTGTGTGTGTGTGTGTGTGTGTTGGGCTTCTCCAAGATGTGGAGGTTTGGAATGAAAATGGTAATTGACCTTTAACGAGAGGGCTGAGAGAACTGCTTCTGTATATTATATGGCTGTGAGCTGGATTTTAAATGTTTGATTAAGTTATTAGAGTGTTTTGCTTTGGCATAAAATACTATAAATTTACGATTGCTGGCCAAAGTGGTTAGTCAGTGGAGAAGAATAAATTGTTTTGAGAGGTGCTTCAAAACCTGGATTTTATTCTCTTGGAAAGACAGGGTTTAAAATAAATCATGTAATACAAATGAGAATTTCCATAATTAAGGTCCAAACCAGGAAGATCCCTAGGAGCTTTGGGATGGTAAAATGAAGAACTGTATTTCAGGATTCTTTCATTTTCTTTTCTTGTCTCTTTAAATTGATGTTTTGAGTGTGCTAAGTTTGTTTTTAGAGACCCAGAGATCAAACAGCACAAAATGAGCATTTATTAAATATTTGTTGTTAAACAATTTTTCTCTGAGATGTAAGGACTTCAGAGAAACTTTGAAAAAAAGTGTCCAGGACAGCTTAACTTACTTACAGTGCTTCACACGTTAGAGGCCCCTGTCACCTGCGCCCATGTCATTTCTGGAGAATTCATGTCTGGTAGTCCTCACTCCCTCTCACCCAGTAATGTCACTCCCTGACAGCTTTTGTGTTTTCAGAGCATATCCTCTTATTTCTGTCATTTAGAAAATCTCTCTTAAATGACAATTTCCCTCCCCTGGGGGCTCTTTCTGACTTCTGGCCTCCGACCTTCTCCCCAAGATTCTTCTACCTGGTTCCTCAAAGTCCCCAGCCTCCCTTCAGTGCTTGCTAGGCTTCTCCCAGGAGTGCCTAAGTAAATAAAATGTGATTGCATGTTTGTGATTGGTTCTTGTACTGCTTTATTTATTTGGTATAGGTATTCACTAGAGAGCTTTCTACCATACAGTATTCCAATATACCATTTATAATTGATTAAGTAGGGCAATTGTGGTCATTTCTCGAAAAGTATGCCATCAAGCCCTCTGTTGGGAACCTGGGCACATACTCTGATGTTGTTTCTATGGGATCACAAGGAAAAAGTGAGGACTGCAGCCCTTGTAGAAGATTATGAAGTGCTACCCAAATTGTACTGCTAAACCACTGATTTTCATTGGAGATTAGCTAAGTGATTAAGAGCACAGGCTGTGTCCTCAGGCTACCTTTCTGGGAATCTCAGGTTCTCTACTGGCCAGCAGTGTAGCCTTAGGCAAGTACCTTAATCTCTCAACTCTACAAAGGGGTAGTAGAATTACCTACCCCAGAGATATTGAGAGGATTGAATGAAATAATGCATGTTTTATGCCTAGCAAAGCGCCTGACACAAAACAGAGTGGTTAATACATATTAACTATTCATTAATACATATTAACTATTCATTAACTATATACACACACACACACACACACAAACTGTCACTTATATCTGATCATGATGATGATCATGTTGCACTCATTACCTAGTGAGGCCCTATGCTTATCCCAGTGAGGAACCCATTTGTGGAACACCTCTTCTAGAACTGCCTTCACATCTCCTCTGGCAGTGACAGACCTGGCACAGAGTAGGTGTTCTGGAGACATTTGTTGAATGCTCGCTCAGCAGCATGTTTCTTTGAACATCCTTCTTCATAGCAAATATTTTTTTTTGAAATATAATTTATGTAAAAGAAAATATATACATTTTGAGTGTTATGTAATTACTTGTTGGGATATGCTTTTATTTAAAAACCGGGTAATCCATTTGGAGCCAGGTCGAGTAATTATATGTCAGTAAGGAGAAATCTCCTCTTTTTTTTTTTTTTGTATATTTTTTTATTGGAGTTTGATTTGCCAACATTAGCATAACACCCGTCACTCATCCTGTCAAGTGCCCCCCTCAGTGCCCGTCACCCAGTCACCCCATCCCCCCTCCTACCTCCTCCCGTTCCACTACCCCTTGTTCATTTCCCAAAACCTCCTCTCATAGTAATTTTCTGTATACCATCTGATCTCTGTAGTGATGTCTTGTTATGGGTCTGGCTTTCACTCATTATTTAATCCTTACTGTAACCCTAGGGAGTATTTGTTATTAGCCTCCCATCTACCAGTAAGGAAATGCGTCCAGGGAGATTAAATGATTTGACCAAAGTCTCAATCTATGAGAAGTGGAGGCAAGATTTGAAAGCAGCTCTCCATGCCTCTGTAGCAGATGACATTGTCATTGCCTGATCCTGTGTATCTTCTTAAGACCTACGTGGGGAGGACAAGATGTGGTTACGAATCAAAGACTGCTTGTTCTGCGTGCCTTGTAAACAGGCTCTGAAGGTAGCACCAAAGGTGGAGAGCTCATCTCTCAGCCCTTGCTGTTCTCTGCAGCCTCCTCCCCTTCCCTCTCAGACTCCTGCAGATGGTCTGAGAGACAAGCGCAGGCCTTGCTACAGAAATGGATCTCTGAGTCAGCCCTTGGGAAAAAGAAATCTCTTTGCTGGTTTTATTTTTCTTGGTTGATTTATTTGACAAGGACCCATTCTGTACATCCATTTTGGAATTTCAAAATCTTTTTTTTATCTTCAAAGGTCTGTCTTAAAAAGCTGAAGAAAATAAAAGAGAGGCTATGTATGCTACTCACTGTGTGATGCTTTCTAAACCAGGGCTCTACCTTTTTATTTTCTGACCCTGAGATCATACAGGTTGCAGAACAGGGGCTGAGCAGAGCTAAATCCCAGCAGGTAGGAGTCCGATTTTCACTAATCCCTAAAGACACATCTCTATCACTGTTGTTTGACTTGTCAGGACACCTACGTTGCAAAACCCCACAGAGGAAGAGCACATGAATTATTCACTTTCTAACAGAGCTTCTCTGATGAGATTAGGTGTTACAGCCAACCAGCAAGAGGAATGTTCCCAGCTCTGATGGATGCAGATACATACAATTGCTGTTGATCTTCTTTACCTGGAGGTCTATGAAACCCCACTCTGAGGCCTTCAGCAGAGATTCTAGCCCAGTGTTCCTGGGATCACAGTTTTGGCAACAAGTCATTTACAGAGGAATCCCTCATCCTGGCACATGGCATGTCAGATACAATCAGAACAGGCACCAAGATTCCCTGGGAACTTTCTCCACTTTAACATGTGTTTCAGCTGAGAGAAAAGCCCAAGGGGGGGGGTGGTGGTGGTGGTGAGGAACCTCAGGCTGATTTTATAGTTGCCTTTAATAACCAATTCAGCCTAAATTTATTAGGTCACAATGCCCCTTTGAACTGTGGCATGGAATTTTCCATGCATAGTCTGGTTTCTCCAGTGAGAAGCAGACTTTCCCATTCAGTTTTGTGTCCTTGTTGAGTGAAAGTCCATGCCTTGACCATATTGGTTAAGAACAAGCTTTGATCAAGGATAGGCTAGGATGATCATTTCACCATGGCCCTTGATGCTTATATCTAGTGACAGTGGCTGAAGCACTACACCTACCCATGTGGATTACCATGCATATACCAACTCTACATGAAAAGTCTGGATCTACGTACACTTTTCTTCCTGAAGACAGCAGGGTTCTGTGTTATTTTTTTTGCAAGCTCTGCTTCCCTGCATGCTTTCGTATTTTGCTCAGGATAAATTATGACATAACTTTGTCAGTTTCCTTAGCCCCTTCTAATTGAACCAAGAAGTTCAGATGAAGATGTTTTTTGAATTGTTTCCAAATCTCTAGGTCTAGAAAGCAGGGAAATAATTTGCTTAGATCCTGGAATGTCTTTTTTTCCCTCATCACAATCTTGAGAAGTAGAATTTGGTTAAATGGTACCCGAGATCAATTCAAATGAGCAAATTGATGTTGGGGACTTACCGTGTACAGCATCCTTTGCTAACGATGATGGGTGATAGAGTTCAAGATACAATGGAGTCTGTTGACTTCTGAGTGATGATTTGCCTTCCAAGTGTGCCAGCATGTAAGAGTCATAACATTTTTTATTTTCATGAAGTTTTTGTGATGTGTATTAGATAAATAGCTCTTCAAAGGTGTGGTCTTATGGGTAATTTTGCTATGAATGAGAGTAATGCAGGCATTTAAGGAAAATAAAGAAGGTGAGTTAATTTACAGAAACATATTGACTAATGATATAGATGATACCTTAAAGTGATAACAAGATAGTTTATGAATTATTAGAATATCAAAGCCACTATCCTAGTTGTACTTAAACACACATCCCGAAGGATGCAAGTCAGTTTATTATTCAGGGAGGTAAGCCAAGGGCCTTTGCGTATTTGACAATACCTGATCATTAGCTTGTATGGCTCACTGCACAGCCAAGCCATGATGGACTTTTAATGAAATTGCTCTCACGCATGTCCTTGTGTACTTCCCATCATCTACACAAGACTAACATTGAAATGTAGACCACTCTCTGCAGTCTTGACTATCTAGATGTGGAGGAGAGCGGTGGAGAGAAATGAGCTTCCCATTCCACACATTAACATTGGAAGGGGGTTGCCTGGGACATAGGGAAAGGCGGATGCAGCACCATAAGCTAGATGGCCCAAGGTCAGAGGAGGGACTGAGGGAAAGGGATGTCTTGAGGCAAAGAACCTCTGGTCTGATGTGCCACAGCTAGTGACAGCCTGTAATAGAAGCAGTGAATAAACACCACACACCCCTCTGAGGGGCCTTAAACCCATTCAGATGTATAATATTGTTGAGTGCAGTGAATAGACTAACATCATCTTGGCATCTCCGCAGTGACTAATTTGTGGGCTCTCTGATTCTGTCCTGAGTTAAGTGGTCTTTATGTTCCAATTCTGGCAGTGCTGAACAGTGATATATTGTGTCCATGATTCCACCCGGTTTATTGGTGCTCACATAATGACAGCCTGTTGAATGGGAAGAAGTAGTGCATAAACAAGACAGCCTGAGCTGGAGGGGAAGCACTAATTTTCTGAGCCGTATTTGTTCTGAGTTAGTCATGAGATTTTCTTCTATCTGTGTAAGCTAAGATTTTGAAACTTGATGTGTATGTACATAAGTTTACCTGTACACTTGGAGTTGCAAAAGAGGTCAAGTTTGATTACATGGGGATATCAGGAATTAGCATAAAAGCATCTTTGCCTGATAGAAAAAGTTAATTTGGAGTCCTGTCTCCTTCTAGTGACAGGGGAATCCCCTGTAGGTTTGGGATCTCAGGAGTCAACACAGAATCCCCCACACTAAGGAAAAACCTGTGACTGCATCATGGGCAAAGTCTTGTCTTAAGAGGACAGATCAGTTGATTAATACAAAGAGTGGGAGCTGGAAGTTAAGGCCATGTGCAGGGTCACACGCTTAAAGGGCCTGGTATGGAAGAGGAGCCATCGTGAGTGGTGGGATTGAGGTGGATGCAGTATGTTTGTCTTGAAGGGCACTATTTCTCATTGTTGACACATGTGTACTATGCTTTGCTAGGGAAGAGTTGGTTTGAAGAACCAGTTTAGAGTAGACACATGACAGGACCATAATTCACTAATTCCACTGTTATTTTTTACTGTTGTTATTGACTGTTGTTGAAGTTGAAATTAGCAGGTACTACATATTCATGGTACAAAACTATTAAGGATTAGAAGTGAAGAAAAGGAAGTGTCCCTGCTTTACCTGATTCCTGGTTCCCCTTCCCCAATGTAGCCATTGTCTTGTTTCTTTTGTATGCTTCCAGAAATAATTCTTATACAAACTTATAAGTGTGTGTATGTATGTACATATGTATGCATGTATATATGTGTGATTTTATACACCAATCAAAGCTCTATCCATAGGTGGAGAAGATAGTCACTTATTTGGCATGGTTGAAGAAAGCCAGAAAAGTCCCATAGTCAAAAAACATATGTCCATGGCCTAAACATGGATCGCAGATTTTTCTTTTTTAACTATTTGAAAATTTTTCTTTTTTTAAAAGATTTTATTTATTTTTTCATGAGAGACACAGAGAGACAGGCAGAGGGAGAATCAGGCTCCCTATGGGGAGCCTGATGTGGGACTCAATCCCAGGACCCTGGGGTCACAACCTGAGCCAAAGGCAGATGCTCAACCACTGAGCCACCCAGGCACCTGAAAGTTATTCTTTAGATCTTAAAAAATTATTAGGACTATTTAGAGCAGTTTTAGGTTCACAATGAAATTAAGGGGAAAGTACAGAGATTTGCCATATGCTTCTCTTCCCTACACACTCCTAGCCTCTCCTATTGTCAGCATTCCCCACCAGAGTGGGACATTTGTGACAATGGATGAACCTACCTTGGCACATTGAAATCACCCAGACTCTGTAGTTTACATTACCATTCATTCTTTGTACATTCTGTGGGCTTAGGATTTTGATTTTTTGTTTAACCTCAAATTTAAGACTTCTCTTGCATTTGACTAGGATTCATCTGCCAATTTGTGAATGAAAGAGACCTGTTTCTAAGTGGGTTTTGGTATCTTCTCTCTGCCTGTGGGGGCCTCATGGGGACGCTGGGCATACTAGGCACTGTGGTGTGCAGAGCAGTGTGGGGTCCCATAGACCAGTGCGGGTGAATGGAGAAGCCATGAGTACATCAGGACTGGAGGGGGAGAGTAAGGCCATGTCTGAGGAGGGGAGCCAGGAGACTCTACACTACTAGAGAATTGGGGGCAGGGACTAGAGCCCCAGACTCACTCACATTGGCCACCTGGTGCATGGGCAAGTGGGCTGTAGTGAAGAGACAGCATGGAGGAGAGAAAATAGCCTCCATACTTGTCTCGGCATCTGTCTTCACACACAGAGAGACGCTGAGTCTCTGCAACTAGGGACTTCTTGACAACTCACAGTCTCAAAAGATTTCTGAGAGCAACTGAGGAAGAGCCACTTGTGAATGCTTACCTATGATCATGTGCCTTTGTTGACAGATGCCTATCTTTGTTCTTAGGGTGATAAACTGCTTCTGTGATTCCATCTTTTGAATTTCTATGTTGCTGTTGCTCAGGATAGGAATAGGCATCCCAGAAAGTGTCACCACTTGTTTGTAGCTGACGCTGAGTAAGATGAGAAGCCCTCCCTCAGGCAGGATCTGGAATCTATCCTTCCAAAGGTGGGGCAGGCCCCTTGCTGCCTGCTTCAGCCAGCCCACCCTTGCCTTTTCTGGGCCACACAGGATAGATAGACAGCAGGAGTGCAATGGTCAGCCAAGGCACAGATGAGATGAGAGGGGCACTGTACACTTGACCCAAATCCTGGTCCTGCCACTTACTGCTGGTGTGATGAGTCATATAGTAAATAACTTAAGTGCTCTAAGCCTTGGTTTTAATATCGTAAAATGAGATAAAATAAATAATGGTCTGGACCGTATAGGGTTGTTGAGAGGATTCAATATGTTAAACCCTTAGAACACTGTGAGCTCTCAAAAAAGGTTAGGTGTTGCTGCTATTACTCTGGAAACTTACTGTGTCTCTATTGTCAGCTGATGGCACTGTCTAAAATGGAGGTGGGGGAGTCCAATCCTACTGCCTTTCTCTTCCTTCTGGCCATAAACCACTACTGGGCAGGGCCTGAGGTTGACCTGATTCCTATCTGCATCTGTCCTCTGGGAATGAGTCCTTCAGGCGGCCCTGCTTGTGTTTGCTGATCTAATCAGGAAACTGATTCAGGGCCCATTCCAATGTTTATGTTGGCTCTCAGCCTATCTTGTCCATCTTGAATCTTGAACTGTAAGTCCGAGAAGATGGGCCAGATCTGGTTCAAGTACTCTGCAGGATGGAGCCCTCCAAACATTTGGAGTGATAAATTGATGTATCTGGGGAGGGTGGCTGGGTTGGTGGTAGCTTTATCTTAGTTTTACCAATTCATTCCTTTGGGAACATCCTATTACCTGGAGTGGTCAGTTTGACCATCATTCTGCCTCTTGTTTTGGACACTGGGTTTTTAATAACAACTGCTGGCATTAATTGGGCATTTACCAGTTATAAGCTTGTGTTAACCACTTCCATATACATAGCCTTAGGCAAGCCTGAGAGCTGCTGGATGTCAGCTTGATGTTTTCCCCTTTGCCTAGATGAAGAAATAGAAGCTTAGAGATGTTAAATCACTTGCCTAGGTCACAGATGTAGTAAGTACAGAACCAGAATTTAGGCAGCCTGCCTACAGAGCTCTAAACCTTCAGACATTAATGTTTACATGAGCCACCTAGAGACATGGCTAACAGGCAGAGGCTCGTTTAGCAGATTCCAGGCATGACCCGAAAGGCTACATTTCTTATACACTCCTAGGCAGTGCTGACCTGTGGATCCCTAGATACTTTGAGTGACATGGCACCAAACCAGGAAGCCACACAGCCTTGGCTTGGCATGTTATCTTTTTTGTTTGGACCTAACAGTTGACTTCACACACAGCTCCCTGACAGCCATTGATTCATCTACTCATGGTGAAGATGATGTCACATGGAGCTCTCAGGAAGTGACACAATAAACCCTTAGAGTCTTTGGGGGAATGTACTTGTTGGAGCAGTTGGTCTTCTCTTAAAAGGTCTAGTAATATATCCTACTTGACTGAGCAAGGGCCTTTCTCTGCCCCCTGGATATGTCTGTTTTTCTAGTCTCAGCTGCGTTCCCAGGTTTGGGACCCAGAGGAAGCCACTATGACCTTGATTTTTCACCCAAACCTCTTTCTGTTATTGTGCTCCCTACCTCTGATTATAGTCTCATTTATTTATTTATTTATTTTTTTAATTTTTATTTATTTACTTATGATAGTCACAGAGAGAGAGAGAGAGAGGCAGAGACACAGGCAGAGGGAGAAGCAGGCTCCATGCATCGGGAGCCTGATATGGGATTCGATCCTGGGTCTCCAGGATCGCGCCCTGGGCCAAAGGCAGGCGCCAAACCGCTGCGCCACCCAGGGATCCCTATAGTCTCATTTAGACTTTAATTCTCCCTGGCTCAAATCCTTTCAGGAATCTGATTCCTTCCTTAGCCCCAGATCTTCCCTAGTTATCAAGTCCCAAACTGATAAAACCTGCAACATATCTTTGCCCTCCAAAACCTAGAGAAAGGGACAAGGTCCTGAATACCTCCTGATAAAAGAAGCCATTATTTATTTGATAGCTGATATATACATTATCTACTTCATTGAGGTCTTACCACTATCCAGCAAAGGCACTATCAATTATTGCCATTGGTCTGATGATGTACACAAGAGTCAAGAGTCTCACTCACTTCAGGTCACTCAGAAAGTAACTTTCAGCCTCAAGATTCAACCCAGAGAGTCCAACCCAACTCTTACTCCTATCCCTCTGAAATACCACCTTTCTCCTTTCTATCTCCACTCCAGCTAGTGGGGTTCCAAGTTTGGTCACTTGTTCATTTACCAGCTACCTATTAGGCCTCTAATATGTTCCAGCACTATGTGAGGTACTGGCAATTATAATGGAGAGTGACCCAGGTATATTCCTTACCTGTATGGAGCTTCATTTCAGTAATCACTTCATTGCTACTTGTTAGCCATGTGACTTTTATTGGTTTATTCAACCCATTTGAATCTATATGACCCATGTGAACCTCAGTTCTCTCATCTGTAAATGAAGATCATTATAGTGCCTAACCCACTGGGATGCTGCAAATATCAAACGAGGTCATGTATGTAGCACTTAGCACTGGCACATAATAGATGGACAATATCTTACCTGAAATAACATGTGAATGAAATTTAGCTTCCTCGGCATGCCATCATTCCAGGACTTTCATTCCAAGCACCACGTAACATCCAAGATGAATCATTGTTCTTCCCCAGGTAGGACACACTTTTTCCTGATTCCATGACCCAGCTCAAGTGCTGTTTTATTTTGTTATATATGATACCTTACTTCTTCTCCACTGTGAGACTCCTACCTACTCTTCAAAGCCAATACAAATGTTGCCTCCTCCACTAAGCCTTCAATCTCAGCTATAAAAACAGTGCTCCAGGGGCACCTGGCTGGCTCAGTCAGTTGAGCATCTGCCTTTGGCTCAGGCCATGATCCCAGGATCCTGGGATCAATCATGGTGAGCCTGCTTCTCCCTCTCCCTCTGCTTGTGCACATTCTCTCTCAGTCTCTCTCTCTCTCTTTCTTTCTCTCTCTCTCTGTCAAATAAATAAAATCTTAAAAAAAAAAAAAACAACAGTACTCTGTTCTGTGATTGTCTTTTCCTTTGGCTCCCATATAGCATTGAATCATACTTACCTTGTGTTCTAACCAAGTCTGCCTCCTTGGTTCTTTATTCATTCAGCAGGTATTTCATGAACACTTGCTATGTGGTAGGCACTGTGTTGCCTATTGTGGTATAGAGTGGAGGTAATATCTGTTATGATACCTGTCTTCGCAGATTGTACAATCTAGCACAGTACTATTAAATAGACTGTTCTGCAGTCATGGAGGTATTCTATCTCTCTGAACTGTTCAGTATGATAGCCATTAGCCACATGTGGCTGTTGACCACTTAAAATGTGACTAATGTAGCTGAGGGACTGAATTTTTAATTTTGTTTAACTTTAATTAATTAATTTTAATTAAAATAGCCAAATGTCTAGTAGACACTGTATTGGGCAGTGCAGGTAGTAGGAAGAAGCTGTTAATCAAATAATCACAGAAAATGATGGAAAGTTGCAGTTGTACTAAGTACTATGCAGAAGGAGTATATGGTTGCATATTGGGGGATCTGACCTACTCTAGCTGGGGTGGTAATTAGGGAAAGTAGTAATGATTTCCTGTGGTAGTAATGATTGAGCAAAGATCTGAAGCTACTTAAAAGAAGATTGGGAAGTGTGAATGACATGCATACAGATAAGCAAGCAGCATGTGCAAATGACCTGTGGTAGAAAAAAGGGTGGCTTATCAGAAAATCTCTGAGAGTCCAAGGGCAAGCACCGTCTCCCTCCTTTTCTCTTATTTGAAATCTTCAAAGCACTTAGCACCATGCTCTGCACATAGTAGGCATGGAATTAAATTTCACGTTTGAATGTGTGAAGCCAACTTCTCACTCACTATGTAACCTCACCCAATCCTTTCTCAGAAATGCCTCAGCTAGAGAGCCAGGGAACAAGAGCTTCCACTCCATCTCTGCTGTGGAGGCTCCAGTCAATAAGAAATCTTGTTTTTGGTCTCAGAAAAGCTTCCTCCCACCTCTACAGAATTGTGGGAAATATTCTGGGTGGTGTTTGGAGGAATTGTGGCCATAGGCAGGGTCTGGAATCACAAGAGCAACTGTGTATTGTACCATTTATTCATTATTGAACAAACACATGTGAGTACTTACTACAAGCAGATGCTCTGCTAGGTGCTGAGGATGTGGTCAAGAGCAAAAGTAATAGTGTCCTTAACCTCACAGAGGTTGTATTATGGCAGGGACTCCCAGGGATCCCAGGCTATAGCAGCCAGGGCTACTAGCTCCTCATGGAACCTGCAGAGTGTTTGTGACAATTGTTATGTTCTCCTGGGTCAATGCACAACTCAAACATGCTCTTCAAACTCAACCATCTTAGGCTGGGTCCCAAAAGCTTTGGACACAGAGTCGAGCCTTTGAATTGCCTAGTAATTGAGCTGTGGACTCCTGGGACCTGTACATAATTTGCTATATATTCTCCCCAGGAACTCTGCCTTGCATACAAGTGGGGAGTATGTGAACTCCACAAAGTCATCATCTTTTAATAAGAAGAAACAAATAACTCCTTGTTTACACCCCAGCTTGCAGTCCCCACACCAATTTCTTATTCACACCCTTGGCTCACAAAAGAGCTTAAACAAAGTTTAGTTCCCCAAGGTTGGGGGAAGGGTGGAAAGTCTAATTTTTTTTTAACCTACTCAAGGTCTTGTCCAAACGAGTTGTCACCAAAAAATGAAAGCCAGATGTTATTTTAGTAAGAAATAAATATGTGGCCAAGCTGTGGATTGAACCTGAGGTCCCCCTGGATAGTTTCCACGTGTGTCAGTAGCTGGACTCCCAGGTATTGGCAGCTCACATTCTTTCTCTTGTCTTTTAGCTGAGGCGCAGTGTGCACAGATGGCTAATGAGCAATTAACATTGCAGCCTCCCATCCCGCCATGGCGATACCCATCGGCTCACAACTTAGATTCAAACCAGTGCTGTGAGCCACCAGGGGCTGCCGAGTTCAGGGTGAGACGCAGAGACCCCTGTCTGGAAAAGCGGGGAGAGGACAAATCCAGGCTGAAAGTGCCGCCTCCAGCCTCTCAGTGAGGGATCTGCTTTTGTTGGGAGCCCTTAAATTCTCACGGGGAACATACTTCTGATAAACATCGAGAAATTATAGATGAAATCAGGGCCTTGGAGCAAAGAGAAGCCCTTTGGGGTTTAACATTACGGCATGTTCTTCCCCAAGTCTAATTCAATGGTGAGCTTTTCAGCCAAAGGAAGTGTTTTCGTAATTGGCCGAATCTCCGTAGGAAGACTGCTGAGCTTGCTACTGCTTCTATCAGAGCATTTCTCATCTCTTGGATTTTTCTCACACTTTTCAAGTTCTAGATACAATCATTTGTGCCCTGGACTTTGAAATATGTCATGCTGGTATTAGAACTTCCTCGGAGGGCAGAATAAAAGTGAGAGAGAGGAAAAGTGATAGAATGGAGCTCAGAGGGTCAGGAGGGCCCAGAGCAGCGATCAACCCTGGGGAAAATGCAAGGCATATCAAACCTGGAGATTGTGGGTGAGGGAATTAGAGGGTTTGGCAGGCAGGTGATCCAAATTAGGAATATCTGACCCCAGACTGGGTGCATGGCTGCATAGGCAGCAGCAGGCCAGAGAAAGGCAAGTGTTCAGGCCAACCACAGAGACACTGGGGGAAGGAGCCCAACAGAGGGGCTTGATCACTGGCTCTGAGCAAGAGTCTCTAGGGAAGGAGGGCTCTGCTGAAGGGAAGGCAGAGCTCTAGCCCTGAGGAACCTCTCTGAGATTTCCTCCTGTATAAACTGAAGATAAAATAGTTCATAGCTCCTAGGGTTATTCTGAGGATAAAATAGACTAATCATTGTCAAGTGTTTAAAAGGGTGGCACTTGATAAATATTTTTATTTCATGACAGAGTTTTAAACATGAGAGGACAAGAAAAGACACAGTTCCTAAAATACAAGTTTAATTCTAAGGAAGATATTTTTCAAACTAGGTTAGCGTAGCCTTTAAAACATACCATTAACTTACTCATATACTCATTTGATCTTTCCTTCTTTATTCGAGTCCATATTGAGTCCCTTTGATGTAGAAGGCATTCTTCTAGTCCTGAGGATACAGTGACAATCTAGAACAGGGTTTGGCAAAGTGTAGCCAGTGTGCCAGATCCAGTGTGCTGCCTATTTTTATAAAAAAAGTTTTATAGGAACACAGCCATGCCCATTCATGTATGTATCATTTATGACTGCTTTCATGCTACATTGGCAGAATTTAGTGATTATGACAGCTAGCCTAAGGCCTGCAAAGCCTAAGGTAATTACCACCTGACTCTTAACAGAGAATATTTACCTACCCTGGTATAGAGACACCTTTCAGTACATCACTCACTTTCTAATGAAAGAAGCCAGCCAATAGGAAATTTCAGTATAGTGAAATAATTCAGAAGACCATAGGAGTAGAGAAAAGGATTGGAGAGCCTTCCTAGAAGAGATGAACTCTTAGTTGAGACCTGGAGGCTGAATAGGAGTTAATGAAGTAGAATAAAAGGCAAAGAATTCCAGATACAGGGAACAATATTTGCAAAGGCCCAGAGGCGAAAGAGTGCAGGGTATGTTTGAGAGCTAAATGAAATTCATCACAGCTAGAGGAACAAAGGACAGATGACACCAAGCTTCCCAAGTAGGATGAAGATATTTTAATATTTTCTGAGGGCAGTGGGGAGGTATTGAGGGGTTTTCAGCAGGGGAACAATATAAGTAGGCTCATATTATAGGGAAATCAATTCACCTGGAATATGGAGAATCACTTTAAGACTTGAGTGGGAAGATAAAAGAACAAGACTGGAGGCAAGAAGGCTAGTAACCAGAGCCCATTTCAGTAATGCAGGGGGAGACCATGGTAGCCTGAAGTAGGAAAGGTTTGAAGTAATTCAATATGGTTTGGAGACATATTGAATAGGCAAAGCTCACAGAATATAGTAACTTGTGGCACATGGAGAGTGTCAAGTGAAAAGGAGTGAAGCATGAGAGAGGATCACTCCCTGAGATGGGGACTGTGTGGGTAGGAGCAAGTTTGGGGTGGAGGGAGATGACAATATCCACATCAGACATGCCAATGGGATGTCCATGAGATATCAAGTTGGATTCAGAGCAGTCCATGTCATTCATTCCACTGCTTTAGAAGGTGAAGATATTAGCTATTGGATATCTGAGGGAAGTGTTTTCTAGGAAGAGGAAAGCAAGGAGAAGACCTAAGGAAGGGAGCATCCTGATGTGTTCCAGGAGAAGCAGGGAGGCTATGGCTGGAGCAGTATGAGAATGCAGGAGAGTAGAAGGTGCTGAAGTGTGAGAGGCAAAGGAGGAGGGAGGTAGACAGATTGTGTAGAGACATGTGGTCCATTGCTTTCAACTGAATGAGATGAGAGCCATTGAAGGATTCTCAGCAAAGGAGTGACTTGATGTGGATTTTGAAAAGATCATTCTAGCTGCTAGAGGAAAAGAGGATGTCGGTGAGCAATGGTGGAAACAGGAGGACCAGAAGGAGACAACTGCAAATCTGCAAATCTCCCCTGTAGTAGTCAATTTCCCTTTTTATCTGAACCTTAGAACCTCAGTGTCTTATGGAAAATAAATGCTTATTTTCCTTGCTTTTGGGTCATAAGTTGGCTGGGTTTGGCTGATATCAGCTGACCTCAGCTAGGCTCAGTAGGGCTTGGATTCAAACTGTTGACTGGGTTTAGGATTTTTCATGTGATTTCTTATTCTCCTTGGGCTTGAGACTACCAGAAGCATATTTTTCTCAAGGCAGGTGGAAGAAGAGATGAGATCAAGCCAAACCACAGAAGCACATTTAAAGCCCCTGCTCATATCACATCCACCAACCTTCTTTGGCCAAATCAAGGTACATGTCCAAGCTCGACACCAGCAGGTCAAGGAGATAAAGACTGCATTCTTTCATGGGAAATACTGCAAGGACACATGGCCAAAGTCTTAGGTATATGATTCTATCACAGAGAAGGAGGGAAGAATTAGAACAATAAACCCATCTAGTATGTTTTCTCTCTATTCCAACTATCCTCATCATCTTCCTGCCTGTCAGCCAATTGTAACTGTGGTCCTCTTTGACTTATACTGCCTCATAAAATGAGCACCTCCGTGTTCTCCCCATCAGTTCTTGCTTCCCCTTGATAAAACTTCCTGTCTGCCCTGCCTGAATCTTTTTCCTACAGTGTTCCTTTCTTCATATCTGGCCTGGTCAAGAAACTTCA
This sequence comes from Canis lupus dingo, assembly GCF_003254725.2. Lineage (NCBI taxonomy): Eukaryota > Metazoa > Chordata > Mammalia > Carnivora > Canidae > Canis > Canis lupus. The sequence goes on from NC_064246.1 coordinate 42,998,377, forward strand.
GTGACCAGCCACTTAGCAACACAGATTTCCCCCAAATGCAAGCAAGTTCTATACCTGCTTCATGATTCTGGTCTACCTGTGTCACACCTGTACTGTTATTATTTAGTATTTTCTTTAACTTGATTTTAAGTCAACTTACTTTTTCCCCTTAGCATTATCTTAAGTATTAATTACAACAAGAGAATTACACATTTTTCTAAAAACATAAAAATAAATGCTAATTGAGGTAAACATGTTTGTGTATTTACCCTCTGAAATCACTTTAGGGGTTTGATGACTGCATTTGGGGACCCACTGGCCTCCCATTAACCCTGTAGCTTCATCCCATCCATTTAACCTTCATTTTTGTCTCTACATATTTCCACTCTTGGGACCATAATGGTTGCCTCACTGTCTGTGCACCTATCTTGGAAAAGCATTTGCCTCTAGCTGTGCCTATACTGCCCTCTGAGCCTGGAAAACCCTACCCCTTTCTATCTACCTGTCCTTGAAGATTTGCCTCCACCACAAGTCCCTGAGCCCTTGATTGGCTCACTCTTCCTGCTTCACTTATAACTGATGCCCACCACCCAACGTTCCAGCTCACACTTCTCTCATTGCTTCATGTGTGCTGATCTTTCCAACTTGGCTTTTAAGTGCCCCTAGCCTCACATGGCTTGTGCCTGCCACGTCTTACTCTCTTCACCCACCCAAGGATGAGGATGAGGGTATCCTCATCCTTCACTCAACACATTAACATAGATGCTGGACCTGTGTCCATCATGGTTTCTAAGCCATGTATTGTCTCTGCCCTTTCTGTTTTTCATTCCCTAGCTTTTTCCTCCCTCTGTCACCAGATTTAATCCAAGATTGCTTCCTCAACAAATCCATAAAGACTTCTCCCACAGCTTCCTCTATTCCCTTCTCCATCAGCACACATCACATTTGTTTGTGGTCTTCAATGTACTTGTCTTCCTTCCCTATTAGACTGACTATAAGCTCTTTAAGGTGAGGATCTTGCTGGATTTTGTGTTCCAAAGCATGACACAGAATAGGCACAAAGAAGATGGGGTATAAATACACAATGGACTATTACTCAGGCACAAAAAAAGAAATGAAATCTTGCCAGTGGCAACAACATGGATAGACCTAGAGGGTATAATGCTAGGTGAAGTAAGTCAGAGAAAGGCAAATACCATATAATTCCACTCATGTGAGATTTAAGAAACAAAGAAAGAAAAAAAGAGACAGACCCAGACTCTGAAGTATAGAGCATAAACTGTTGCCAGAAGAGAGGTGGGAGGAGGAGGGGAATGGGTGAAATAGATTAAGGAGATTGAGTACACTTATTTTGGGAACATTGAAAAATGTATGGAATTGTTGAATCACTATATTGTGCACCTATAACTAATATAATACTGTATGTTAATTATACTTGAATTAAAAAAGGGAAGCATCAAAAATGAGTAAAAGTTAAAAAAAGAAATAGGTACTGACTAAACATTAAATTTCTCAATTTATTAATTAAGTGACTTAAACTTTGCTGTTTCTATAGGACTCTATTCTTTTTTCTTTTTTTTTAAGATTTATTTATTTATTCATGAAAGACACAGACTGAGAGAGAGAGGCAGAGACATAGGCAGAGGGAGAAGCAGGCTCCTCGCAGGGAGCCCGATGGGGGACTTGATCCCAGATCCAGGGATCATGACCTGAGCCAAAGGCAGGTGCCCAACTGCTGAGCCACCCAGGTGTCCTTATAGGACTCTATTCTTTAAGGCAGATGTCTTGCCTTCTCTCTTTTCTTTCCCTGTATTTCTTGTCCTGGGTAGGCAAATAGTAGGTGCTTGTTAAATTGGCAATAATGTGAGTTTCATAGGAAATGCAGGAAGTGGCTAAGATTGACAATGAAAATTGATGCCAATTAAGGTAGTTTAGCAATTCTAAGCACTTTCAGGCCTAACCTGATTTTGAACATCAAATGTATCATGCTTTTGATTATCAAAGGCAAAGGGGGATGTGTTTGGGGCCCTTTGCCTTTGTCCATGATTGAAAAGATGTAATTCATGTTAGGTAACTAGTCCTGACCATTCTGCATCAGCTCTACATCTGGAGATGGTGTTGAATTCTTTTTCAGGATGGAAGTGGTATCGTGCGTGTGTGTGTGTGTGTGTGTGTGTGTACACATACACGTAAAATGGAGAAAAAGAGAGATAGCAATCCAGATGCCAACACACCTGGAATCTATTTGTGAGGATCACTGGTTCAGTCCTCAGCTTGGGCCATTCATTTATTTCTTGCTAAGTGAACATCTGGGATTCAGTTTGAGACGCCAACAAGTTTGGAAGGGATCTCAAAGCCGTGGTTGGGATAGGGAACCGCTTGCCTGAGGTGGGAGTGAGAGAGGTGAGCAGGGGCTCTTAAACTATTCTGCAGACTTCAGTTCAAATGCAACAGCCAGAGGGTTGAGAACTCCCTTCCCGTGCTGGAAAAGCGTTCACAACAAGGAATAACCAAAGAAGGTTCAATTAGATTAAAGCAATAATGCAATCTGAAAAGTACCCCTATCCCCTGTTCCTCTTTCACCCTCTTCCCTTCCCACCCCATGGTTCTAAACGTATCCAGGTATATTCCTATTCTAAGAAAAAAGAAAAAAAAAGAAGAAGGAAAAGCCTTGGACCTGGACCAGGAAGGAAATGCTATGAGAAAGTAAAATTCTAATTAGTTATAGATGAGAATTGGTCACAGATAATTACTCTGCATTCCTTGGCTCATGCCTGAAAAGGCTTCAGAGATCTTTTTTTGTTGCTCAATATGTAGACATCTATCTAGATAGCTAGATAAACACACAGAGAAGCACACCATCATTAACAGATCTTGGAGAGTGCAAGTGTTTAGAACAGAAACGAAAGGGAAATTTGTCATTCACAAGCTAGGAATGTTTGAATCTTTTGCTGTCAGGCCTCTTTTCTCTCTCTCTCTCTCTCTCTCTCTCTTTCTCTCTCTCTCTCTCTCTTTTTTACTTTGAACTTTCTTAAAACAAAAGCAAAGGCCAGTGGGTTCAAACAGGACCATTTTAAACAGTATACTTTGAGAAAATTTGTGCTGAGTTGCACCTGCCCCCATGACATCCACCAGCTAGAGTGTTTCTCCTGCAATTTGCATCTGTCATTTTCCTACCTGTGGGTCAAAGGGGTTGGAGACCCAGGTGACGGGCTGAGAACAAGCCAGAGAGAAGGGAAGTCTGTGATAGGCTGTGTTCATGCCATCCTATTTAGAACCAGCTTTGCTGCATTGTTTTGGGGACTTTAAGCGGGGCGGGGTGGGGGTGGGGGAATCCTATAGCTGCTTAAAGTATTTTTCTCTTGAATCCTAGTAGAAATGATTCAACATTAGCCATAGGCTGCTTGAGGCATGCTTAATGTCTTGATGGAGCGTGCTTTTACAGAGCAATGCTAGCATCTGAGGAATTCTCAATCCTCCTCTCCTGCCCTCCCCAACATAGCTCTCCTATATTCATTACCAGGCATCACAAACAAGAGAGAGTTTGTCTTTTGGGGGCCTTCTGCCTTTTCTCGTTAGCACTCCTCATTCTGCGGATACAGAGACCTCAATCTAATGCTGCATGTGGTGTAGGGACCCTCAGCCTTCCCTCTGGCTTCACTCAGTTCTGGAGCTGTCCTTGCTTCCCTCTCATCCCACTATATAAATTAGATGGCATGTGCCTGGGGCCTCATATTCTCAGGACTATCTTTCTAACACTGTGACCAAATGTACTATTGTGATTTCAGCTCTCCAGTAACCCAGTTGCAGTACTCCAGCAGGTCCCTAATCAGATACTCTGGTTTTAATAGCCAGAGTGAAATGGCCAGCACAGGGGTACTTGGGCAGCATTGCATAGCAACTTATATCACTGCAAGCTTTTTTTCAGAGTTTACTTTCTTCATCTCATTTGTTCCTCAGTGATTTCATGGGACAGGTGAAGTAGGTATTCACTCACTCATTGATTCATTGATTGAATGATTCATTCACTCAACCAACCAACCAACCAACCAACCAACCAAACAGCAAATATTTATTGAGCATCTACTAGTTGCTAGGAACTATTCTAAGTTCTGAGTTGCAGGAACTAGCTGCTAGGAACTATTCTAAGTTCTGAGTTGCAGTGAAGAAAATTGACAAAAAAAAAAATAACCCACTTCTCATGGTGCCTCATATTTGCATGGATAATCTAATAGGTATCATTATTCTCATTTTTCATATGAAGAAGCCAAGAGAAAGAGAAGCTTTTTGTTTTGTTTTTTAAATTTTATTTATCTATTCATGAGAGATACAAAGAGAAGGCAGAGACATAGGCAGAGGGAGAACCAGGCTCCCTGCTGGGAGCCCGATGTGGGACTCAATCCTGAAACTCCAGGATCACGCCCTGAGCCGAAGGCAGACGCTCAACCACTGAGCCACCCAGGCATCCCAAGAAAGAGAATTTAAGCCCTAAGGATTTATAGATCATTTAGAGCTGGATGTAAAATCCAGATATCCTATCCACCTCTCAGAATAAGGAGAATAATAGAGGGATATTAGGAATCATCTCAATAACCCACTGAGTCTGTTGATATAGAAAACTGGGGTAGTATGGTTTACACAGCCATGCAGCTCTTGGGGGCAGAGATAGGACCATCACCCAGATTCCCTAAGCCCCAGGCCTGTGCCCTACCCATGAGTCCTTGGATCCTCAGGAGCCTATAACACACTTGCTCTGTCATCTTGTCACTGTTTCATACCCACCTGATAACCTCTGTCTTATTCCATATGGGCTGCTATAACAAAATACCACAGACTGGGTAGCATAAAGCAACAGAGATTTATTTTTCACAATCTAGAGGCTGAAGTCCAAGATCAGGGTGTGACATGGTTGTGTTCTGTGGAGGGTTGTCTTCTGGGCTGCAGACTGCTGACTTCTTTCTGTTCCTCACCTGATGGAGAGAGCAACAGATCTCTCTGGAACCTATTTTAAAAAGGTATTAATACCATTCATGAGGGCTCTGCTGTCATATTCTAATCAGCTCCCCAAGGCCGATCTCTTAAATCATCACCTTGGGAGTTAGGATCTCAGCCTATGAATGTGATTGGTGGGGTGGGGGAGACACACAACCATCCAGATCATAACAACCCCCCTTACTTCCTTAGTCAACATAAGATATCATGACCCATTTCCATAAGAGCTCTAATACCCTCAACTCCCTTGTCCATCTCCCCCTCTATCATAGCTCCTACAAAAACTCTAGGCTGAATTCAATTTCGGTTGTTTGCACCCCATCACCCAGGCAGCTTGAATGTGTCTAGAGAACAGACACATGCTTATGTAGGCAGATCTCATGTGTAACTCAGAGTCACTAACCTCACTGGCTGCTGCCCCACCAACCTCCAGCCTTTCCTGGTCAGTTCATCTCCTACTCTTTCCTGGAAAACTGTTTCTTACCTGCTCTCCTTGGTCACTGTCCTCAATCCCTAGCTTCCTTTATCAGTGAGAAAATAGCAGTAATGAGAGGAGGCCTTCCATAGATGCCTATCACCATGTCTCCCGTACCCTGTCCCCTAACTTTTGCCTGCCCTGCTGTTGCCACAGATGACCTTTGGCCCTGTGAAAGGCCATTGGCATCACTTGTGCATTGGGATTTTCCTTGTCACCTGGTCAAGAGCCTCACTCTAAAAATTTTCCCTTCATCCCCTGTACCATCGATTTACCCTGTTACCCTGTTTACCAGATCATTCTCATCAGCACAGAAGCATGTTGCAATCCTGCCTTCCCATCTTAAAAGCTAAAAACAACAAAAGCCTTTCTTGACTCCATATCCCCTGCTAGCTACCAGCCTGTTTTCTGTCCTTCTTTATAGCAAACCCCCTCAAAATTCTTGTTTCCCCTTGATTTCCTCCTCCCACTCTTTCTTGAGCCACTCTAGTTAATGGTTGATGCCTACTTCTATACCAGCCTACTCCCTCCAGGTCACCATTGAGCTCCTTATTGCTGGACCCAATGTCATCCTCATCTTTCTCTACCTCTCAGCAGTAATCCTGCCCTGCCTTGGAACTCTTTCCCCTCACTTGGCTTCCACAATTCCATCCTCTCTTGCTTCTCCTCCTACCACACTGGAGGCTGTTTCCTGCTCTCTCTGCTCTCCACTGGGTGGTACAAGCCCACGACTCATCCCTTTCTTCATCACCCATTAGGGGAACCATGGTTCATGCCTTTAAATATCATGTGCCTCTCTATCTTGGTCTTCTTCCTAAAGCCTGGATTTGCATATCCAATTGCCTATCAGGTGTCTCCACTTTGATATTTATAAGCATATCAGATTTAATATATCTAAATCTGGTCCTTAGACCTGCTCTATCCATGCTCCTTCCCCATCTCCAGTAGCAATAGTTCCAGCTTTAGATGCACAGGCCCAACTTCAGTGTCAATGCTCATTCCTCTGCCTCTCAGTCCTCACCTCCAATCAATCCATTGGCAAATTCTGTCCCATCATCAGAACATTTCTATCTTCACACCTCCACAGCTGCCACCCTGGTCACAGGGTAAAGAGAATTCCCAGAGAAGGGAGGGGCATATATAAACACCCTGAGGCAGGAGAGGATGCAGGACCAGCTTGTCTCAGAAGGGACTGAGGGGTGACTCTGGAGTCTGGGGAGCTGCCTGCCCTATGTGGGTGAAGACAAGTGTTGGCCACTGTAAAGCGGTCTAGCTGTCTGAAATGGACTCGGTCAGCTCTGACAGATATATGACTCTGTTAAGGTGTGTCCTCACTGTAGCTGCAGTGTATGTTGGGTGCATGTGTCCGTGTATGTGCTTTCACACGCACGCATAAATGTGTGTTTTCTCCCACCCTAGACATGTTTTCCTGGAATCAGAGCCCCCAGTATAGTAATGTGGTTTCATGTACAATCCACTGGGAAATAAATTGTTATGAGTCATTACTAGATCAAGAAAGCTAAGAGCTGGTCTGGTTCCTTGTTTCCTCTCTTCCCCAGTGTAGTGGCCTTGGAGGCCATGCCTTCCCTATGTCATCTCACAAGATGGAGCAAGTCCTTTCTGTGAGTATATAATCTGTGTTTACAGTACTAACTCAATGAGATTTTGTTATGCTAATAGCCATGCTGACCAACACAGTAGTCTATACAGGAGAAATAAATCTATTTCTGGTCTCCTAGGGCATCTAAGGATGATGATGGTGACAAGACAGTAGTTGTCACAGCCACCATTTGTTGAGCCTTTGAGGAGCTCTGCAGAGACCTTTGCAGATGTTAAACCATTCATCCCTCTCAGGGACCTCATGAAGTACATGTTTTGCTGTTACATAATAATCGTGTTCCTAAAATAAATTTTAAGTTATTTTTAAAATGGATTCTCTGGGGACACTTGGGTGGCTCAGCTGTTTAAGCAACTGACTCTTGATTTTGGCTCAGGTCATGATTTCAGGGTTCCTGGGATCGAGCTCCATGTTGGGCTCCGCACACAGGGAAGGAGTCTGCTTGAGATTCTCTCTTCCTCTGCCTCTTCTCCTGTTCTTCTCCCTCCCTCTCCTCCTCTCTCTCTTTCAAATAAATAAATATTTAGAAAAAAAATAAAAAAAATAAATGGGTTCTCAACCTCAATGAGGAAAAAAACTCAGGAGCAAGAATTTTAGATGATGGGAATAAAGTTATTTTTCTTACAGAAATGTCAAAAATTAAGGTTTTAATTGCTATTAAGGAAATTTTGAAGTTATAAACTAAAAATAACAGATTTTCAAAATTGGCATAAGCCAATCTAAATGTCAATGAGCAAATGCTGAATTCTGTGGAAGATAAGATTCAGGTCAACTTGCTTCTGAACCATCAAAATAAATTATGGTTTGGACCGACAGTGCTATTAAAAGGAAGCCCCCATTATACCTCAAGAGAGCTGCTAGCAAAAAAAATAAAAACAAATTTTAAAAATGGAAATCCCAATGGCAAAGAAGAATCAGTCACCCAACAAAAGTGGTCATGAGTGCTGAAGCATATAGGCTTTGTTTCCACACACGTGGGAACCATTTCTGATCATGACAGTCATGTAAACCAACAATATCACAAGTCCGTTTTCTCACTGAACTGATCAGGCTACATCCAGTTTGCATTATGAAAACTGTATAGCAGGAAAAAAGTCTGAATTTGATTTGACCAGTGAGGAAACCAAGAAAATAAGAGGACTTCATTGTTTATAGGGAGCAACTATAGAAATAGCCCCAAATCAGGGCTGTCTGCCTTTTTCACTTGCCAAGGTCAGGTTTTCCCCCTTATGTTCAGAGAGTTCCCCTGATGTATAGTGACACCTGTATATCCTCGTGGATGATGGTGCCACCTGAGCTAGGATTTGAGACCTCTGCAATTAGGGGCTGCCCTTCCTCTGTACTTACATAGAGCCCCAGCTCCATGGTTCTCTTTGTCTATCCACTGGGGGAGGCTTGGAGCTGCTCTGAATGACAGAGCCTCTCTGGCCCTTGTTGCTTAGACATGTTGACATTTCTGAAAGTACCAGTAGACCTGGAGAGCATCCAGGCTGCCTAGAAAAGTGCCTGAGGCTGGGGAACCAATTAATTTCATTACTAAAGTAAACAATCCCAGTGACCTTTGGCAGTTAGCACGCTTTGACGTTTTTTCCCTCCTTCGGGCCAGTGGCTGGGCAGCTGGACCTGCCACCATTCCCTGAGGGAAGGAAGGGATTTGCTGTGCTGGGGCCTTGCCCTGGCCTGCCGCTGACATACATGCTTCCGGCCTGGAGGCCTCTCACTCTGTCCTTCACCCACAGAGGGAAGCACTGAATGAGTCCTGCTGTTCTTGCTTGCCTTTCAGTGAGGCAGGTGAATCTACAAGAAGCTTCTGGAGAATGCAGAGAGACAAGTGGGCCCTCTGGGAGTTGTGTTTGCCTCCAAACAGGATGGCTTCTGTCACCTAGCCCAGGAAGACCGTTGGTTCTTCAGGCTCCCAGATTTGCCATTCTTTCCTTATGATTCATTCATGAAATTCAACAGGCCCTTCCTAAAGCACCACCCCTGCATGCCTGGGGCTGTGAGGGCTGAAGTTGGGACAGCAGAGAGATATTAGATGTATTCTCTATTCCTGAGGACCTTCAGAAGTTAATGGAAAAATGAGACTCACATGTGATAGTCTGTGATAAGTTGAGATGGCCTATAATGAAGAGCTAAGTTAAATATTATCATTCTCCATGGTAGCTAAGATCACAGCTTTAGCATCAGGTGTCTGGGTTCAAATCCTGTCACCACCATTTTGGTCAAGTTTGACTTTGGGCAAGTGCTTTAACCTCTTTAGGCTTCTGTTCCCTTGTTATAGGGCTACTGAGAGCACTAGCCTTAATGCATTTTTATGGGAATTAGGTGGAATAGTGCATGTAAAGTGCTTGGTACAGCGCCTGAGTCATGGTCTCACTGTTATTACTAGCTACTGATACTAGTCATCAGAACATATTTGAGATGACCCAGTAGTATAGAAATCTTGAATCTAAACATACCAGGTTCTGTGTGCTGGTCTCCCTTCTCTCTTCCTTTTACCAGTGACTAGTAATCTCAACTGATCAGTTACTCAGTTAACAGGAGCCCTAGGGGCCAGTTTTAACACTTCCACCCCTGTAACTCCCTCTGACTGTTGATGATGCTTCACATGTGTCTCCTACACCCCAGTACCATTCTCATTTTTAACCATGTCCTCACATAGCCAAGTAGATTACATAAGAGCCCTCTTAACTAGTTTCCTTGCTTCCTCTTTTAGACTCTGCCAAACCAGGTTTACTGTTGCTCAAGAAGACTTTCTAAAATCTAAACCAGATGATCATTCCCTTGCTCATACCCTTTGTGTGGCTTCCCAATACTCTGAGGAAACACTTGAGCCCAGATCCATCATGATGACCCACAAAGGCCCTTGCTGTAGGACCCCTGCCCAGATCTATAGCTTAATCACTTCTGTTTCTTATGTCATCCCCACCACCCAGCAATGCAGCCTGCTCCCCAAGTGCTTCTGGGTCTCAAGGCCCTCCATGGCCATGCACAAGTCTAGAGCCCTTTGTCCCTGTCTCCTGAAGACCTGTACTCATGCTTAAAAACTAAATCCCAACAACTTCCTTTGGGAAGCCTTCCTACCAGGTCTGGGTTCACTGGCTCCCCTCTGATATTTGGAAGGGAATATTCTTATTCATCTTTGTATGATCATATTGAAAAAAAAGGCCTGAAGAGATGGAAGAGATAGACGGATGATGGTTGGGTGGAAAGCTGGATGGATGATTGAATGGATAGATAAATGGACAAATTCAACAACAACAAAAAAGCAAATCCTCTAATCAGATCTTATACCCAGGTACTTCCAGGAAGGTGATCAGCAGTACTGCAAAGCTTCATAATTCAGGCTGAAAAGCAGTATGCAATTCACAGCCAGTAGATTTTTTACCTTTATGCTGCTCACTATTACAGCAGGAAAGCTAAAAAAGAGTGCTGATCTCAAAGAGAGGGGGATAGCCAGGTGGACTTTATCTTATCACTGACCTGGCCTATGGCCTGTTTGTCAGCCTACCTCCTCAGGTCTGCCCTCATATGGGTTCCGTTCGGTCCTTTTCTCCATCCAGGCATCACGGATCTATTTTCAGCTTGAACCATGGCAGGAGATTTCCACCTCTGGGCCCAGGATGACAGAGCATGGCATGAGTGATAGAGTGGATGGCATAGTGATAGAGGTCATCATGGCCAGTTAGCTCCCATCTGCAGCCCAGTGCTGACCTGTGCCTCCACCAGGAGAATGTCACATTTCATGCTGTTCATTTTTCTGTTCAGGAGCTGCTCTACATGGGAATGCACCTTATGCAGCTTGGAACCTTCATCAGCTCCTTAAGGAAGGCTTTTCAGCCAGTTTGGTTAGCTAAGTAAACGTGAATAAATCCCGGGATGAGCTGGAAATTAAATAGAGCATCAAACTCCTTGTGATAGGGAGAACCAGCATGAGCCCCGCCCAGGCTGAAGCGGAAAAACCCGGAGGCTTTGGGAGAAGAGCCCGGTCCAGCTGCCCTGGAAGCCTCATCAGGGTTTACAGAGCAGCAGGCAGAGCACAATTGGCTCAATTTGGTTGTGTTTTTATTTTTGTCCAGCCACAAATACTGAAAAATGATTCCTTCCCTTCCTGGAGCCTTGGAGCCAAGCTGGCTTTATTTTTAGCTTCAACTCTGGTTTAGGGCTTTTAGCACACTAAACACCCTACCCGCTACAAGCCTTGGTGGGCTGGATTTTAGGATTTTTGCCGTGACTCAGGTCCTGGTCGCCTGAATGTAACTCTCACTCAGCTTTGTGCAGCTAGGACAATAGAGGGTGGTTCCAGACAGACCCACAGAGAGACCAGTTCTGGCCTTAGGGACCTCCAAGAGAGTTCTTTTCAGGGAGGGAAATGTATTCAGGGTAGATGGTTGTCTGGGCTGGGGCAGAGGGAGTGGCAACCCTGGATGAAAGGAAGCAGAGGGCAAAAAAAGAAGAGGGGGAAGAGGAAGGGAGCTGTCAGTTATTGCAAGGCTTTGAGTGGTTAGTGGTTCAGAACCAGGCGTCTGGAGGCAGACTGGCTGGGTCCAGATGTTATCCCTACCGCTTCCTAATACCACGGCCTGTGGAATGTACCCAACTGCTCCAGGCACTGTGTCCTCAGTCATGAGGTGTGGATCATATTGATGTCTGCCTCTGAGCTCTACTGCCTGTGACCCAGCCCATCCAGCATGAAGCCAGGCATCTGCCATGCAGTCAGGACTCAACAAGCATCATTTTTATTATCAGTGTGCTTCTTATTGCAGTGCTGGACGCTTGGGCATATACTGTGTCATTATGAATTACTGTAACCCAACTAAATAGGGTTATTTTGCACATGGAACACTGGCTCATTAGGTGTGGGACTCCCAAGGTCCCACAGAGAGATCAAGATACAGCCACACCTGAACCCAGCCCTGGCCAGCCCCAAAATCATACTGCCATGCCTCCTCTGGGATCAGTGCACCCACATGACATAAAGGCACCTATCACTGACTGGGAACTGCTCTAAACAAGCAACTAGATTACCCCTCACCCGCCCCTGGGATGCCTGCATGTTTCCTTTTTTTTTTTTAACTTTTAAAAAGATTTTATTTATTTATTCATGGGAGACACAGAGAGAGAGAGGCAGAGACACAGGCAGAGGGCTCCTGCAGGGAGCCTGATGCCGGACTCCATCTCAGGACTCTGGGGATCACCACCTGAGCTGAAGGCAGATGCTCAACCACTGAGCCACCCAGGTGTACCTTGTCTTCCCATTTTAGTGACAGGAACACAGAGTAGATACTGGGAGTAATCGAAAAAAAACACCAGTCAAATTCATGGAAACGGAGAGTATAGTGGTGGCTATCAGGGACTGGGCAGGGTGGGGCGGGGTTGTTTGATGGGGTAGTGTTTCAGTTTTGCAAGATGAAAAGGATCCAGAGATCTTCACAATAATGTGAATATACTTAACACTACTGAACTGTACACTTGAAAACGATTGAGATGGAAAATTTTGTTACTTTTTTTTTTTTTACCACAATTAACAACAAATTTAAAAAGAGCACTGATGTGGGAGTCAGACTGCCGTTGGGGGGAAGCACAGAATTTGAGCTTATCCTGTCCAACTTCCCAGCCTCACACCTGGCCTTGTTGCAGTCAGGAGCTCACTAATAGAATCACTGGTCCATACCAGCCCCCACACACCATGAGCCCCATCAGGGCTGAGCAGCACACTTCTGACAGGAGCCTTATTCTGGAGTCTTAAATGCTCCTCTCTTACATGCTTTGCCCTTTATAACCTTCTTCTAGTTCCCTGTCCCTCTGAAGTGTTTGGCTATCAATCTGGGACAAAAGGGATAAAATACCAAATTCCCACCCAAGAAATCATGTCTGCTTGGCCCAGTGGGAAGAATGTGGACTTTGGGGCAAGAGTGAGGAAGAAGTTCACCTTTTCTTTTCTTCAGTTTGCTTAACTCTGAGATAGGATAATATGGTTGTCCCAGGTAACCAAATAGGCAGATCAATCTAAGGAAGAAATTCAACCAAGCTATAAGCTATTCTTTTGCTCTAAGATATTCTGGGGACAGATTTGGAGACGTTGGTTTGGGCACTCACTGATAAGAGATATTAGGAGAGAGACATGGGACAGGCAGGGAACGGGGTCCCCCTCTTGGCCTCCCACTCCCAGGAGAGCAGCCTTCTTTGAGGCCACAACAAGGTTTCAGGGTCCTTTGGAAGCATCCATGACCTTCTTTAACTGTTGGCACTAGTATTGGCCATTCTCAGGAGAGCGTCTGATTGGCTCCATTGCTGCCATCCCATGTGGGGTGTCCCTCCTGGGATGAGTTTACCTCCAGCCACACGGCATGCCCAGACTGTGATCTTTGACCCAAAGCTGACTGCTCCATTAGGCACAGTGGGGACTGTGTCCAGGGCCAACAGCACTTTTAGAGCCCTATGAAAATGCTTTCATTTTTTTAAAATTAGGAGGAAAAAAACCCTTTCAGGTCAAAGTAAATGTTATAATATATGATAATATATTTTATACCAACATAGTTATAAAATATGATTTAATTTTTGTATAGAGTTAGGGACACGCAAAGGCAAAAGTGCCAAGGGTCTGTGAAAGTTGTAGTGCAGGCCTACTCTGGGCCAAAGAGCCAGGCTGGCAGGGATTCTGTTTGGCCCCTCAATCCAGAGCCTCCTCTGCTTCCATAGTAACTACTATTTCCCCACTGCACCACCACCACTACCTAGGATAGAATATTCTCTCTAGTATTTTATCTCTTTTTAGGGATCCATTTTGCATATCAGTTTTGTCACTTGGCAATAGCTCCCTGGAGCACATGGCAGAAAATTTCAAAAGCCTCGTCTGGAATCTGTGAGAAAGAAGTGTGATCAATTACTGATGTCTGTCCTAAGCTCATCATGGAAAAATGGCAGTACTCATGCCATGCTGTGTTCTTGCCTATGACTGACCTTTGCCTTATATCCAAACTTGACTGCAAGCTTTGCAAGACAGAATATGTCTTAACATGATGTGCATCCCACGTTGAAAGATCTAGAAGGTCTTCTTATACCTGTTGACTGATTGATGGATGGATTGATTGAAGTGGTATCTGTGAATATACTTGATTCAATTTAATGTCCCCTGATATCCTTTCATTCTTCTTTTCATCTGTAGGCGCCTGAACAAGAATAAGCTCCAGGTCCTCCCAGAATTGCTTTTCCAGAGTACACCGAAGCTCACCAGACTGTGAGTAGAATTGAATTGTGTTCTGTACCTGGTGTCCTACCTAGCTTTGGTGATACAGATATTGTGGCTACCTTTGTGAATGGAGCCTGGTGCCATGCAGAGCTTGACACTTAGGCTATGTGCATGAAGACTTGGGGCTGGGCTTCAACATAGTGTGGCCCCCACTTGCCCCTCCACACCCCAATTAGTGCTCCCTGTCTTCAGAGATCAGTGGCTTAAGTGGTCAATGAGAGCTAATGACTTATGGTAGTAGATCACTTCTTTGCAAGGAAAGACACGCTGCCATTTAACATGGGTCTGACCTTATGTCAGGGAAATACCCTAAGGATGGGATTTGAGGTAGGTTTATTTACAGGAGACACCAGTGGTTTCAGAGGGCATTGGGTGGGACTGAACATTTCACCCTCACCACCCTGTGGACTAGAATATCTCCTGCCCTTTGACCACCAGTCTGGGAACCCGTCTGGAGATCTGTGGTTTTGTGGGAAAAGGGAAGAAGCACCTTGAATTTTGCTTTATCTTCTGGAATGCTCCAGGATATAATGCAGAGGGAAGATTGGAGAAGCATCTGTGTGTTTACCCAGTGTGAGAGTGTGGAGGCTTAGGAGCTTGAGATGCATGTCAGAATGGAGATTGTGGTTCACATACTGTGGGTGTTGGGCAACTGCTAGTTAACTGATCGCGAATGGCTCCATGATTGTGGACCTACAAGTCATGCTGGCAGTGACTCTTGTAGCTTGTGGGCTGAACTGGCTTGGCCCAAGCCTTGATTTTCTGAATGGAGTGACAATGTCTGGCTGCTTAGTAGTCAAGCAGTGAGATTTACAGCCTGGCTGGGAAGACTCTAACATTACTGGGGAGACTCCAAACTTGCGGCCACCATTCACATTCCCGGTGGTTGTGTTTAATACCTATTTATGCCGTCAAACAATGCATGTAGGCTCCAGGATACGTTGGGAAATACAAAACACATGTCAGTGTGTGCACTTAAGAATAAGTTCTGAATTAGGAATCTGTATCTATATCTATGTCTGTGTGTACACATCCAGGAAGAGACCATATACATGAGTGTATTTTATTTTATTTTATTTTATTTTTTTTACATGAGTGTATTTTAAAGGGCGCTTTGTTGGAACAAGAATGGCAAGGGTTGCCTAGTGTTTAAGTGGTACAACAGGCCTGCTCGCCTTCTCTAGGACTCACTTATACCTTGTCAAGGTCTCCTCGAGCTGTGTACTACATTTCTCTGGCTCAGTCCACCTGGCTGCTTTGCTCGGCATGGACAAGCACATGCCTCCCTTTCCACCCTTCCTCTCTGAATCTACTTTGATGGGAGTGAGGGTAGATAAAGTGACATTCAGTGGCCTGAGTGTCTAGCCGAGCTGGATAAGCAATACTAAATGGGCATGCAGGCAAACAACCTGGTTTTTAATTTCCTCTTCCTGTATAGTTCTCCCCTTACATGTTCACTTAATAGCTGTCTCTCCACCCAGCACTACATTGCATCTTTTGACCTGATCCTAAATAATGCTGGCTGTATGCTCTTCATCTGGAATCTCAGCATCACTTTCTGTTTGCCTGAGAAAGTGTTTCTCGGGCAAACAGAAAGTGTCTGTGAGGCTGGGGCTGCTGGAAAGCTTTGAGCAGGTGGGGTCTGAGTGTTTTGCTTATTGCAGGACATCAGGCAGGCTGGTTCTTGCTCACAGAACATGACTTCACAGCTGCTCCCCATGGCCATCAAAGTGATGCTCATTTTGTGCAAGGCTGCTCTTGATCCCAGCAGAGGAGGAATTTCAGGCAGGAAGATGCTGGGTGCCAGGTCCAGGCAGACAGCTCAGGACATGGGAAACCTCAGGATGATATCCTGTCACTTTCTAACTGTGAGAGAGATTGGGGGAGTCACTTTCCCTTCTGTGCCTGAATAGCCTCATCAGTAAAAGGCAGACCCCACCCCCCTTTTATCTTTCTTGCTGAGGAGCTATGAGTATCAGACAAGATATGAGTATCAGACGAGATCGTGTGTGTGTTTTCTAGGGTTCACAGTGCGGTGTGAGTATAATCACCAAGATAACTACGACTACGCCTACACTTCCCATCGTGTCAGCCTCACTCTTTTGTCTCTTTCTCTGGGATGCAGGAAGAAACTGGGAGTTGCTGTGAGCCCTGAAGTGGATGTCCCTGAGCTTTTACTTCAAGCCAAGAGCTGTGGCTGGAAAGGCAGGGATGACATTCCATTCATTTTGGTGTCTGTCCCTCTCCAGGTCCTAGCCAGACACAGAGACTGGCACACATCAGCTCTCAGTGAATGGGTAGATGAATAAGTGAAGGATATAGGCCTGGGTATACAAACAGTGCCCTCAGGCTTTGATTCTTTTATCCCCCATTCATTCGTTCATTCACTCATTCATTCATTCAATAGGCTCTTCTACTGTGCTTGTTCCAGCCTGGCCTCTGCTGGTTTTTCAGCTGCAGACATGCAGGATGCCCACTTCTCTCTGTGTCTCATCATGACACATTCTGAATGGCTGCCAAAAAGCTGAGAGCTAAATATAATTTTTTTTTATTGAAGCAACTATATTAACCCAGGTTTTGGCTATAATCAGCAATCCCTTTTTTTCTCTCTGGGCTTGATCTTTGATTTTTCTTAATGACCCTATTGTGTCTTTCTCTTATTTTGTCAGCCACTCCAGGGCCTTTTTGGAAGTAAGCAGGGTACAAATTAGAAATCAATAAATGTGCAATCATGAATGTGTATACATATGCCACTAGCTCTGTTTTAAAAGAGCATTGCATCTCAGTAGACACAGTGAGCCATTTTCCAGGGAATGCTAAATGTGGGTACTGTGTGGCTGTCTACTCCATAGTATGCCATGTGGGATAAGTAGCAATTCTGGACACGCCTTTTCCTTTCTTACTAGATCTGTAGACAAAAACTGCTTAATGCTCAGTGATTATCCAAAGAATACCTTTGGAAAGGCTATGGACATGTGTAATAAGATGTTTTGAGGAGTGATAGGAAAGGGAAATAATATTTATTGAAAGCCTGCTATTATAATAACACTACTAACCAGTGAGTGACAGAAATATGACTAAAGTTAGTTTAATCCAAAAAGGAAATATATTTGTTTATATGTCTGGAAAGTCCAAAAATAGTTATGGATGGCTTTAGGAACTGGATCCAGGGGCTTGGTGATGTCACTGGGACTTCATTTCACTCCCTCCATCCTGTATAACAGTGCACATGATGGTGGGCAAAAGCAGAAGACTCTGGGGGTACTAATCTGGCAGTCTGGGTAGAATTAACAGTTCTGCAGGAAAGAACCAGTGGTAGATTGCTTAGCTTGGTCACGTCTCTGTCTGAGCACATATGTCTGTCGTCAGTGAGGTGATGTCCTCTGACTGATCAAGTTTGGGTCATGGGTTCATTCCACTTGTTTGTGGATGGAGTATGGGTTTCCCAAAAGAAAGAATAATTCTGTTATCAGAAGATGTGGGGGAAGTGATGCCAAACTTGAAAACAACAGATGTCTGCAAGTTTATTGAGCATGTACTTTGTGCAGATTGCTGTGCTTTAATTGAACACTTTGGATCCTCAGTAACACTTCAAGGTAATAACAAGAGCAAACCCAATGACTGGCAGGTGCTGTTTTGAGCACTTTATGTGTAACTCTTTGATACTCCTACCAGCCCTGTGGGGTAGGTGCTATGACTACAACTGTTCTATATATGTGAAACTGAGATTCAAAGAGGTTAAGGACTTGCTCAATGTTAGACAACTACTGGTAACAGAACCAGAATTCAAATTTGGATAATCTGAATCTGGAGTCTGAGCTTTTCTCTACTATAGTTAGCTCCCTTCCTCAACACTCCCATTTTAGAGTAAAGGAAACTAAAACTGAGTTTAAATTATGCCCTTATGGCCCACATTTCTAAGAAGTACCACTACCCTGGGGACTGTGCCTTAATGCTTGGATTTAACCTTTACACCAATACTGTGGAGGGAATCATTATCAAATCTATTTCTGAAGCTTAGAAGGGTTCTCTAACTTACCCCATAGCTGTATAACCAAGATACAATGGAACTGGGATTTGAATGTATATCTGTGTCATTGCAGAGTCCTTTAATTTTCTATCTACCATGCCAAGCTAGCTATTGTGGAGACCTGAAGTGAGGATAAAAAGGATTGCTGATGGACCTGTCATAAATCCAAGTGCATGTGTCAGTGCTTTGCTGGTCATGCCAACCCCATCCCCCCAGCACCATCGATTCATTGATCCATATGTATATTAGTGGTGTATCTGTCCTCTTCCCCTGTTTTCAAGCACATAGAGTACAAGCAGAGCATCCTAGAGCTTGGAAGTGCCCTGAGGTTTAGGCAATATCACACTGGTCTCTAAATAGACAGCAAGGTCTCTGTCATGACCTGGGCACTGAATAAATATTAGCTTCTCCACCCCCATCTTGACATAGATCACAAGGTTCTCAAGTGTCAGAACTGTGTTTCTGCTCTTCCTAAGTTCCCCACAGTTCGTGACCCAGAACTGAGCCTAGGGGCTGGCAGTACCATGAAGGGGTTAAAGGGTTATGAGACTGTGGACAAGTCACTTAACATCTGTGGGTCTCAGGTTCTTCATCAGTAAGATAAACAAGAGAATGTACTTGTCTACATCATTTTGAGGATAAATGAAAGTAACCCATGCACAGCCTTCAGCTTTGATTATAGCATATAGCAAGCACTCAATGAAAGACGGCTCTGGTCAACTCTGCTAGCTGACTGGTGTGAGCAGTGCATATGCCAGGGCTTTGGCATCTGTGATGTCAATACTTCAGCACCTGGCAAAGAGATGAGGGTGAGGAAACACTGTAGCTTGGAGTGAGAAGATCCCAGTCCTCAGACTGGCTCTACCACCTACAAGCTCTGTGGCCTTAGACATGTTACTTCCCCACTCTAGGCCTTCGTTGTCTCATCTAGAAACAATGGGATGGAATACAGTCGCTACATGGCTTATAGGTTATTAATTTCTCCTTCTTTTTGTATCCCCTTCCAGCTTTCTCTCTTAGACATGGGAGGGGGAGCAAAGAAGTTCTGGTTATTTAGAGGTTAAAGTATCAATGCTGCCAGAAATCATTAGAAAAAAACAACAACAGAAAATGAGGTGAAAACAGTGATTAAAAGTCCTCTGAAAAAAAAAAAAGTCCTCTGCATTTTACCAGGGCACCTGGGGGGTGCAGTTGGTTAAGTGTCTGACTCTTGTTCTTCACTCAGGTCATGATCTCATGGTTGTGAAATTGGGGCCCGTACGAGGCTCCATGCTCAGTGCAGAGTCTGCTTGAGATCCTCTCTCTCCTCCTCTGACCTTCCCCCAACTCATGCTTTCTTTCTCTATCTCAAATAAATAAATAAATAAATCTTTTAAAAAAAATGTTCTCTGTATTTTACTAATTGGAGAGCTTTAAGGAGACGAGGGATACAATGGTTCACACAACTGATTTTTAAGAGTTTGACTTCCCCGTATGAGGATGAGCAGACCACTGGGGTCCTTTTGGCCCCTGTGTTCTGGATTCATGTTCAAAGAGTGCATTCAATATTTGGTAGTGGTTTAAAACCTGTAGCTGAATAAACAGTGTGATAGCAGCAGAACAGAGGCCTCACGTTATTACCCACTCAGTTTTTCAAGGTATTTGACAGATGTAAAACAAAAATGCCACTGAGGTTAAACCCCCTTGCCCTCAGTTGGGTCTGTGGAGTTGAAAGAAACTTAGAAGGTTAATCCCTGAAATGATTAAAAACAATATGAAGTGTGGCCAACCAACTAGCCCCAAGTCACTGGGCTGTTGTCACAGTGGATCAGCGTCTGTCCCAGAGTTAAAGGCTATGAAACTTCAGTTTCCAGGGAACTTATTTCCAGTGAGGGAGCCCTCCTCCCAACTCTCATTTCTCCTCACTTGATCTTTCCTTCCTGTTTACCATTGTCCTCTCTTGTCACCACCTTGTGTGTATATACCCTATATTCCCAAACAGGAAGCTACATTCAGCAAGGTGATCTAGTGTCTCTTTGAGGCAGCTCAGCATGAGAGTAAAGAATATGGCCTTTGGAACAGTATAGACCTGGGTTTGGATCCTACTCTCTGGTGACCCTGGGCAAATGGTTTCAACTTTCTTTTTTTTTTTTTTTTTTTTTTTTTTAAAGATTTTATTTATTTATGATAGTCACAGAGAGAGAGAGAGAGAGAGGCAGAGACACAGGCAGAGGGAGAAGCAGGCTCCATGCACCGGGAGCCTGACGTGGGATTCGATCCCGCGTCTCCAGGATCGCGCCCTGGGCCAAAGGCAGGCGCCAAACCGCTGCGCCACCCAGGGATCCCTGGTTTCAACTTTCTTGATCTTAGATTTATTGGCTGTGCAATAGGAGTAATAGTCACAGCTCCTGTCTTTCCTTGGGCTGCTGCAGCAAAGGATCTCAGATTGGAGAGATCTGTTGGCTTAAACAACAGAGGTTTATTTTCTCACAGTTTGGATCCTGGAAGATCAAGATGCTGGCAGGGTTGGTTTCCTGAGGCCTCTCTCCTTGTCTTAGAGATGGTGGTCTTCTTGTGCTTCTTCATAGGGTTGTCCCTCTGTTCATTCTCAGCCCCAGTGTCTGTTCCTCTTCTCATAAGGACTGAGGGTTAGGAACCCATCCTAATGGGTACATTTTAACTTAATCACTCTCTAAAGACCTGATTTCCAAATACAGTCACATTCTGAAGCCAAGGGATTCAGATATGAATTCAGGGGCTGAGAGTTGGGACACCAGCCATAATAGCTCCCAAGTATATATTACATATTTGCATGGATCAGGTGCTTTATGACCTGCTTTTATGTATAAATTCTTACTCAATCTCAAGTTTAGGGGGTCAGATACTATAACATTTCCATTTTAGAGATAAAGATACAGGATTCTAGAGATTTGGACAGCTTGCCAAGGTCAGAGCCAGCAACTTGCAGAGCCAAAATTCAAACCCAAGCTTGCCTGACTCCAAAGCCCACATTCCTAACCACAATATTCTTACTGTATTTATGAGAAGTTAGTAACTAATTTTTTTTTAAAGATTTTATTTTTTAATTCTTATTTATTTATGATAGTCACAGAGAGAGAGAGAGAGAGGCAGAGACATAGGCAGAGGGAGAAGCAGGCTCCATGCACCGGGAGCCCGACGTGGGATTCGATCCCGGGTCTCCAGGATCGTGCCCTGGGCCAAAGGCAGGCGCCAAACCGCTGCGCCACCCAGGGATCCCGAGAAGTTAGTAACTAATTAAAGTGCCAGGCACCTTGTAGAAGCTCAATTAATGTTTGTCCCTTTCTGTCTTTGAAGCCTTAAATGGGCCCAGGCTTGTTGAATGATGGGGGTCCCATACCTCTAAGTAGTACCTTTTGCTGTCCGTAGGTCCCTTCACAGCCATCTTAGTCTTCCAATTCTGCACTACACTTGAAAACATAACTACATGCAATATGTGTCTCCATAAAACTCTATATCGATGTGAAACAGTGCTATAAAAGTGAAAAACCAGTGGAGAAAACAAAACCATACTACTCAATTTTCCAGCAGAGTTGTTATCTGATGTGGTGAAATGATAATAGGACAATGGGGAAACCAATCCATCAGGATGGTGGGGGTTTCAGAAACTGCCTGCCTGCCTAGAGCTAAATCCTAGAGACCCGTTACCCCTGTGCTAGCCCAGCCTTCAGAGACTAGGGACAGACCAGCCTTACCATCACAGACGTGGGGTCACTTTTTCCAGGGACACAGCCACCAAAAGCTCATGGAAAATATCCCTGCAAACTGGAGCTCTGGTCCCTCCTCCTTCTCCATTCCCCCACTCCCTGATCACTGTAGCCAGGCCCTGGCCTTCTGTTTGCTTTACAGCGTGCTTCATCAACTGCAAGTTTCATCTCGTGCTTGAAGACAGGTTTAGCTTTAATCTGCATGTGGACAGATAATGGATTACAGTGGGTGCTATGTGACTCTTGGGATTTCTGTTTTGCATGAGTTGCAATCTTTCTGTAGTGCTTTAAGCTAGAGCCAGGAAAGAAGGCCTGGAAGGTTTCTTTTCTCCTCTACTGAGGCTTTATCCAGCTGAGCACAGAAGCCTGTTGTCTATCCACAGAATTGATTACAGGCTAATGCTTTGAATTGTCTTGTAGATCCTTAAATAGTAGAACTTTAGAGTTAGGAATAAGTTATATAGGCCAGAATTTTTCAAAGTTCACTGTGCATCTGAACACCTGGGAATCTTGTTAAAATATGGATTCTCATTCTCTAGGTCTGGGGTGGGACCTAAGAGTCTATATTTGTAACAAGCTTCCAGGTAATGCTCCTGGTCCAGGACCACATTTGGTGAGCAAGGATCTAGGTTTCACTGCTTCTCAAACTTAGCATTTTTGGGGAAAAATCCCTTGAGATGTTGATTAAAATGTCGATTCCTAGGCCATGTTACCAAGACATCTGGTTCATTAGATATGGAATGGACCTAGGGTTCTGACCTTGTGAATAGGCACCCTGTATGATATGTTACCTGTAGGCAGGCATACTTTGAGAAACACTGATCTAGTACAAACCCTATTACTTCATAGATTTGGGAGCCTGCAAAAAACCAGGCATCTCTTGAACATCTGCTATGTACTAGGCACTCTTTGCCTATGCAGTCTTCTTGAGTTTTCCTGTCACGTAGATATTTTTGTGACTCCTGCACAGATGATGAAACTGAAGCCTAAGAGTTTGACTAACTCACCAGGAATATACCCAAGCCTTTCTGACCTCCAGTTCTACGGATTGTTTTCTACCTTATCATGTGCCTCTTGCTGAAACACGCCTTACAAAAGAGAGAGAAAAAACAATCGTGGATCTCTGAAGCTTTCAAGGCTCAGCATTTCATACTTCTGTGCTTATATGAGTGTAGATGAGCACATGCTCATACCTGAGATCAAAAGTATTAACACCTAAAACATTAAAACAGAAAATTTATAGACTTCAGTGTATGTGTGTGAGTAGGTCTTCCTAAATTCCCTACAATGTATCAAAGATAAAGTTGGGTTTTATATTTTAAAACTCTTTGGCCCTTAGGGCCAACAGAAGAACTTTCTAAAGTGATCAGGTAATACTTCTACTGAGAACATTCTGCCAGCTTGAAAAGCTTTTTTGGTGGTTTCTTTCTTTCTTTTTTTTTTTTTTTTTCCAGAAAGAAAACCCAAGCTGTGACTTTACAATGCTTTGGAATTACAGAATATGCTTGTAATTTTTACAATTCTGCACAGACTTCTTTGCCACATCTGGTTGATATTACTGGCAGGGATATATGGGGGAATAAACCATGGGCTGGAATGTGAAACATCCCACAAAATGAGTTTCTTATAGGTTGCTGCATAAAACATTTTGATTCTCCCTCTCTTTGGAAGGATGGCTTAAGTGATTTCATGGATTTAGTATTTTCTTTGGTTTGAAGGTAAGGTTTTTGCTGGTCTACTTGGTGGGGGATCCAGTATGGCTCTCTGAAGATATGTACAAAGGGTTAATCATTCTAGAGTCATGCTGTGGATTAGGGTGAGAAAAGCCACCCTTGAAGGAAGTCAGACCAACACTGGACACTTGTGATAATGGTGAAACCCTGAGGCCAACTGAATTGCTACAGAAAAAGGAAAAATATAAAGAGAAAAGGTTCTATGTGTAAGGGCTTCAGAAAAGCTCCTGAATTTTAGTTCTGGTGGTGCATTAAATAGCTCACAGCAAGAAGAGCTCCACTCCTTGCACATACAGCCAGAAGCCTTCATATGTCGGTGCATTTTCTGTGCTGTATGTGAAAACAGTGAGTTAGGAAAGTGGAAAAATAAAACAAACACCCAGCTGATATCTGGCACATAATCAATTTCCTACTGGGGACATTCCTGCCTAATTCCTAGGGAGAGAACTGTGTAACCAGGGACAACTAAAATATTCATTGAACACCTACTGTGTGTGTGTGTGTATGTGTGTGTGTGTGTGTGTGTGTGTGTGTGTATGCAACGTGCTCGTTGTTGGGATGTTGAGTATAGAATGCAGACATATCTAATCTGAGCCCAGAGGGTGTGAGCATGGGCATCTTGCCACCTGGCTCCTTCTCAGACTTCCTTGGCTGGGACCCACCTGCAAAGTTGGAACCTCTCTATACAATGCCATGTGCTGCTCTCAGCACCTTGTGGCATGTGGTAAAGTCAGCTAGCCTCAGCAGAGCTGTGTGGCCATCACCAAGGGTGCTTGTATAAAGACTATGTTCTCAGTGGCAACTTAGCCCATTATTGAAAATGAGAACCAGAGGCCAGCCTATGTACACACCCTAGGATTCTCGTTCCCCTTATCTGGAGTTAGAAACTCTCAAGGGAATTGAGAATGTCATGGAAATATCACATTATATATAGACAAATATAAGCCTTTGACGTGGGCAGACCCCAAACAAGCATTCTTCAATTGCCTGAATGATGCAAATGTACCCACATCTAATAATCTTGAATTATTTGTTCTTGAACCACATTCAGCATCAACAGAAACATTTCTAAAGAGCCTAATCATCCCTTATTTTCAACCAACATTTGGGAATCTTTCCAGGGGACAAATGGTGTTTTAATTTGATGTACTAAATTCTACTATAATTTCAAATTATCAAAAAAAAAAAAAGTCTGTAACCTTGGCTTTCTTCTATCTTTCCTGTGGACTCAGTATCCTATACAATGAAATTAATTTTCATTTGTAAGGTTTGCAGTCCATTTACACATTCCTGGAAATTGAAGATTGTAATGAAAGTGTTTACACAGTATTAACAACAGCAAAACTATGCTAATACAGTACAGTGTAAACCAAATAGAAATAGAGAAGTTCAAGGAGGCAGTTCAAGATGATAGCATAGGAAGACACTGAATTTATCTCCTCCTATCGGCATGCCAAATCTATAGCTACATATAGAACAATTCTCTGTAAAAAATACCTGGAAACTAGCTGAATAGCTCCTCCATAACAAAGGATAAAATGGCCAGACTGGGATGATTAGAAGAGGCAAATATGTGGTCTTATCAAAGCCCCCACCCCTACTGGGGGACAACACAATAGTGTATGGGATCCCACAAATATGGAATGTATCTCTTAAGAAACAAAGTGTTCAGACCCCACATTAGGTACCCCAATCATTGGGACCTGCACTGAAGTAATGAGCCTTCAAAATATCTGGCTTTAAAAACCAATGGGGCTTATACCCAGGAGACCTAAAGGGTTCTAGGAGACTGAGGCTCTATTCTTGAAGGGCTCACACACAGATTCACTCACCCAGGATTCAACTCAAAAGTAGCAAGCTGAAAGGAGCCTAGACTATATGTGAAGGAGATTCATTGGCTAAGCTTAAAGGGTCTGCCAGAGGAGTAAAGGTCTGTTGGAACTCTCTAGGGACAGAGGCACAGGCAGACACCATTTTTGCACTTTGCCTCTCCTTGCTAGTGCTGCTTGTCCCATCCCTATGCTCTTCTGAAGCCATGCCAAACCTGGTAAGTCAACTCATCTCAGCGCAGCATGCCCTCACAGCCCTGCCCTGAAAAACCTGGTGGGCCCACTTGCTTTGGCTCAGTGTTGCCCCATAACGCCACCCTGCAAAACTCACTTGGCAGGCTCATTCCAGCCTGGCACTCTCATTCCAGCCTGGCACTCTCCTATGGCCTCAAAGCTGGCAGGTGTGCACATTCCACCCAGGGAATGCCCCTTGATTGCCTGGCTCTGGCCAGGTGTACTTGTATTTCTGGGCCCCACAGAACTGAGATCATCAAAGAATCAGTTTTTAGAAAGCTACCATGCCCAGGGCATTGCACAGACATCAGACTAAGACATACCCCCAGGCTTCCTGTGACCACTCTTTCAAAACTAGGAAAGATGGCTTCTTTGCCCAATATACAGAAATAAACACAAGAGAGTCAAGCAAAACAAGAAAACAGAGGAATATGTTCAACATGAAAGAACAAGACAAAACCCTAGGAAAAATTCTTAGTGAAATGGAGATAAGTAATTTACTTGATAAAAGAAAAAAAAAAAAAAAGATGTTCATCAGTTTCAGGACAAGAATGGATGAACACAGGGATAATTTTAAGAAAAAGATAGAAGGTATAAGAAAGCACCAAGCCAAAGTCCCAGAGTTGAAAAATATAATACCTGAACTAAAAACTACACTGAGAGGTTCAACAGCAGACCAAGTGAAGCAAAAGAACAAATAAGTGACCTGGAAGATAGGGCAGTGGAACTTACACAGAGCAACAAAAAGAAAAAGGAATTCTAAAAAGTGAAGATAGGGGGCACCTGGGTGGCTCAGTGGTTGAGCCTCTGCCTTTGACTCAAGTTGTAATCCTAGGGTCCTGGAATCAAGTCCTGCATCAGGCTCCCCTCAGGGAACCTGCTTCTCCCTCTGCCTATGTCTCTGCCTCTCTGTGTCTCTCATGATTTAATAAATAAAATCTTTTTAAAAATTTAAAAAAATAAAAAGTGAAGACAGCTTAAGGTGCCTATGGCACAACATCAGGTGGATCAACGTACACATAATAGAGGGTCCTAGGAAGAGAAGAGAGAGATAAAGAGACATTAAACTTATTTGAAGAAATAATGGCTGGAAACTTTCCTAACCTAGAGAGGGAAACAGACATCCAGATGCAGGAAGCCCAGAGACTTCCTAATGAGAAAAACCAAAGAGACCCACACCAAGGCACATTATAATTCAAGTATTAAAAGGTAAAGATAGGGGTGCCCAGATAGCTTAGTGGTTGAGTGTCGGCCTTTGGCTCAGACTGTGATCCCAGGGTCTTGGGATCGAGTCCCATATAAGCTCTCCACAAGGAGCCTGCTTCTCTCTCTGCCTATGTCTCTTATGAATAAGTAAATAAAATCTTAAAAAAAATAAAAGATAAAGATTAAGAGAGAATCTTAAAAGCAGCAAGAGAAAAACAACTTCTTACACACAAGGGAACCCCCATAAGACTATCAGCTGAGTTTTCAGCAGAAACTTTGCAAGCCATAAAGGAGTAGCATGATATATTCAAAGTACTGAAGGCAAAATACTTCTAACTATGAATACACAACTAAGCAAGGTAATCATTCTGAATTAAAGGAGAGAGAGAGTTTTCCAGACAAGCAAAAAACTAAAGGAATTCACCATTAATAAACCAGACTTACAAGAAATGTTAAAGGAGTTATGTTTTAAGCCAAAAAGAAAGGGTACTAATTAGTAACAAGAAAAATTATGGAAGCAAAAATCTCACTGGTAAAGATAAACATGTAGTAAAAGTAGTAGACTAATCATTTATAAAGCTATTACTTATGAGCATCTGCCTTCAGGCATGATCCCAGGGTCCTGGGATCAAGTCCTGCATCAGGCTCCCTGCAACTGAGTCTGCTTATACCTCTGCCTGTGTCTCTGCCTCTCTCTCTCTCTCTATGTCTCTCATGAATAAATAAATCTTAAAAAAAAATAGGAAAATTAGAATCAGGTGTCCTTTCAGACCGCAATTGTATGAAACTAGAAATTAGTCACAAAAAAAAGAAGACTGGAAAAATCACAATTATGGGAGATTGAACAATATTCTACTGAACAACCAATGTGTCAATGAAAAAAACCAAAGAGCAAATTTAAAAATACCTTGAAACAAATGAAAATGAGAATGCAACATACCAAAATCTATGAGATATGCAGCAAGAGCAATTCTATAAGGGAAGTTCATAGTGATATGGGCCAAACTCAAGGAAAAAGAAACATTTCAAATAAACAATCCTTTAAACCTAAAGGAACCAGAAAAAGAGGAACAAATGAAAGCCAAAATTAGTAGAA
The DNA here is from genome assembly GCF_003254725.2 of Canis lupus dingo. NCBI lineage: Eukaryota > Metazoa > Chordata > Mammalia > Carnivora > Canidae > Canis > Canis lupus. Next base: position 43,026,546 of record NC_064246.1, read on the forward strand.
GGAAGTAATAAAAATCAGAGCAGAAATAAATCAAATAGAGACTAAAAAGACAATAGAATCAATGAAACAAAGAGTTGGTTATTTGAAAAGATAAATAAATTGATAAACCTTTAGCTAGAATCACTAAGAAAAAAAAAAGGTAGGGCTCCAATAAATAAAATCAGAATGAAAAAGGATGTATTACTGATATCACAGAAATATAAAAAATCATAAGAAACTGTTATGAGTAATTATATGCCAACAAATTAAATAACCTAGAATAAAACAGATAAATTCCTTGAAATATACAATACTTCAGGATCAAATCATGAAGAAAAAAGATCTGACTAGACTGATTACTAGCAAGTAATCAATAATCAAGAACCTCCCAGCAAACAAAAGTCTAGGACCAGATAGCTTTACTGGTAAATTCTACCATACAGAGATTTTATACCTCTCCACAAACTCCTCCAAAAAAGTTGAAGAGTAGGGAATGCTTTCAAACTCATTATACAAAGACAGCATTACCCTGATACCAGATCAGGCAAGGAAACTACAAAAAAGGAAAATTATAAGACAATATCCCTGATGGACATAGATGCAAAAATCCTCAGCAAAATATTAGCAGACCAAATTCAGCTATATATTGACAGGATCATAGACCATGATCAAATGAGATTTATTCTGAGGATGCAAGAATGGTTAACATCCACAAGTCAACTAATGTGATATACCACATCAACAAAATAAAATATAAAAATCATATTATCATCTCAATAGATGTGGAAAAAACATTTGACAAAACTCAACAGCCATTTATAATGAAAACTCAACAAAGCAGTTATATAGGGAATGTACCTCAACATAATAAAGGACATTGATGACAAGCCCACAGCTAACATCATACTCCGTGGTAAAAAGCTGAAATTTTGATCAAGAATAAGACAAGGATACCTGCTCTTGTCTCTTACCTAATTGCTCCGGCAATTAGGTAAGAAAAGGAAATAAGTCATCTAAACAGAAAGAAAGAAAGAAGTGAAACTGACACTTCATGAACAACATGGTATTTTATATTGAAAACCCTAAAGACTTCACCAAAAATTGTTAGAACAAATAAACAAATTCAATAAAGTTGCAGGATACAAAGCCAATATACAAAAAATTATTGCTTGTTTATACATTAACAACAAACTATCAGAAAGAGAAATTAAGAAAATAGTCCCATTTACATTGCATTAAAAAGAATAAAATACCTAGGAATAAATTTAATTGAAAGACCTTTAACTGAAAATTACAAGACATTAATGAAAGAAATTGAGGATGCAAATAAGTGGAAAGATATTCTGTGTTTATGGAGTGGAAGAATTAATATTGTTAAAACGTCACTATCAATCAGTTATGGGCATTAAGGAGGGCACATTATGATGAGCACTGGGTGTTATAAGCAGTTGGTGAATAACTGAACTCTACATCTGAAATTAACGATGTACAGTTAGGGTTGACTTACATGCTCCCATCTCACTTATTGTCTTCCCAACATCTTATATCTTATAAGGAATTAATATCCAAAATATATTTTACAAAGTCATACAACTCAATAACAAAAACCAGTCTGATTTTAAAAATGGGCAGAGGATGTGAATAGACATTTTTTTCAAAGATATACAGATAGCCAACAGACACATTGAGAGATGCTCAATATCACTAATCTCCAGGGAAATGCAGATGAAAACCACAATGCACCCTATGTTTATAGCAGCAATGTCCATAATAGCCAAAATATGTAAAGAGCCCATATGTCCATCAACAGAAAGAGGATATAAAATACACACACACGTGCGCACACACAATGGAATATTACTCAGCCATCAGAAGAATGAAATCTTGCCATTTGCAATGATATGGATGGAACTAAAGGGTATTGTACTAAGTAAAATAAATCAGTCAGAGAAAGACATATAACATGATTTCATTCATATGCGGAATTTAAGAAACAAAACAAACAGGGGAAGGGGAGGAAAAATAAAATACAATAAAAACAGAGAGAGAGGCAAACCATAAGAGACTCTTAATTATAAAGAACAAGCTGAGGGTTGCTGGAGGGGAGGTTAGTGGGGGGGGAAAGGATAATTGAATGATAGGCATAAAAAGAGGGCACTTGATGTAATGAGCACTGGATGTTATATGCAACTGATAAATCACTAAATTTTACCACTAAAACTAATAATATACCATATGTTAACTAAATTGAATTTAAGGGATACCTGGGTGGCTCAATGGTTGAGTGTCTGCCTTCCACTCAGGGCATGATCCCAGAGTCCCAGGATCAAGTCCCACATCAGGCTGTTTGAATGGAGCCTGCTTCACCCTCTGTCTGTGTCTCTGCCTCTCTCCGTCTGTCTGTCTCCATCATGAATGAATAAATAAATAAAATCTTTTAAAAAAAAGAATTAAAATAAAAATAAATCACAATGAGGTATCATCTCGTAATGTAAGAACGACCATTATCATTAAGACAAGAAATAACAAGGGTTGGTGAAGATGTGGAGAAAAGGGAAGCATCATTCATGTTGGTGGGAATGTAAAATTGACAGCAGCCACTGTGGAAAACAGTATGGAGGTTCCTTTAACTAACTAACTAACTAACTAACTAACTAACTAACTAAATAAATAAATAAATAAAAACTGCCATGTGATCTATCAATTCCACCTCTGGGTATTTACTGAAAAAAAAAAATAAAACACTAATTTGAAAACAAATCTGCATCCCTATGTTCATTGCAGCATTAGTCACAGTAGCTGAGATATGGAAACAAAGTGTCCATTGATGAATGAATGGATAAAGAAGATGTCCTGTATATTACATTGGAATAGTATTCAACCATTAAGAAAGAGAATGAAATCTTGCCATTTGTGACAACATGGATGGACCTTGAGGGTTTTATGCTTAGTGAAATAAGTCAGACAGAAAAAAACAAATACTATATTCTCTCACTCATGCAGAATGTAAAAAGCAGAATAAATGAACAAACAAAACCAACACATAAATGCAAAAAACAGATTGGTGGTTGCCAGAAGGGAGGGGGGTTGGAGGTTGGGTGAAAAGACAAAGGGGGGGTCAAGAGGTACAGAGTTCCAGTCATAAAATAAAAAAGTCATGGTGATGTAATGTGTGACATAGTGACCATAATCAACAATATTGCATTGCATATCATATGACTTTATATGGAAAGAAGCTAGACTCATTGTGATCATTTTGCATTGTATATAAATATCAAATCATGTTGTACATTTGAAACTAGTATGTTACATGTCAATTATACTTCAATTAAAAAAATAGTAAATAAATATCTGTTTTAAGTAAAAAAAAAAAAAAAGAAAAAAAAGAAAAGAAATGGACAAGTTTATGTAAATTTTATGCTCCTTGCCTGAATGTGGTATGCTGGACCTGAGTTTTTGATTCATGGTTTAGAAAAATATTTTAATGTTTTATTCATGATGTTTCTTTCTTCCCATAATTCCTTCTCTAATTGTCCCCACTCTTCTTATGGTGAGGAGGCAAGCCTGTTTGGAAGTCTGGCCTCATCTTGATTACTGCTGCCTGTTGTATAGCCAAAAACTTCCCATGGTTGGCTAAATGGAGTATTTATTATAATGATGATTTGGCCTCTCATTGGTGTATCTAGGGCTCTGGACTAGAATTTCTCATCAATGAGTCAGCTTTTGATTGAAGTATACATAGAATCACGCCAACATTTCTCCTAGTGAAGAAAGCATCCTGACTTTTGGAGGTCAAAATGCTCTTAGGGAAAAAAAACTGCATTTCTAAGAAGGTTATAGGGTAACCAAGAACTAATCCCCTCCATCCAATTTCATTTAATTTGAGATTTATGAGATTCGAAACTGAGTATCATGATGCTCAGAGAAACCTGACTTCAATAATTTAAAAAAATACATTTTTAATGGAAATTGGTGATAATGGTTTAAAAAGAAATGCCGATCAATTTTATTAATATCATGGCCTTAATCATCTCCTTTCTGTGTCTCCACAACTCCTACTCTGCCCCTCCTCTTTCCAAAAGTACATGCCACATACATATAACATTCCACCCACACATACACATAAAACCTTGTCTCTGTAGAAGAATCCTAGACAGATAAATGAAGATCCCTTCCAGGCTGCTGAATCTAAGCACAGATATAATTTCACTTTAGCTCAAGATACTGACTTTTAAATTATCTCAAGTTATTGAGCAACACTATGAGAAGATATCAGGGGTCAGAAAGGCAGCAGCGGTGCTGAAGGGGGAAGATGCTTTGTCTCCTTGGCTCATAATTGGTGTTGTAGGTGCATAAAGATGGTTAGTGGCATATCTGTGTCAGAGACTGTAAATTATTGGTGTAAATATTTTCTAGTCTCTAGAGAGAGCTTCTGTCTTCATTGGAAGAGATGTGCATGGTCAAGTTTCTACCCGAGACCTTCTGGGACTTTCATTCCATTTTACAACATGGAGTAGATCATTGTCAACCACCAGTTCCCAAGGGCTCAGCCATTGAACAAAATTATCTTAGGGAATAATTGTTATGGCTTCCATCGCTAATGGCATTCTCTGCAGATCCTGTTCCCCTGTGCATGGCACTTCCTTTATTTAAATGAGAGTGAAAGATGGGAGATCATTAGGCCTAATGAGGCCAGAAAAGCAGTAGCAGGGGAAGATGAGTTGCCCAGAAAGTACTTTACTCACAAGCTTCTCCCTAAGTGTAGAGTCATTGACAGGAGGGTGAGGAGATGGTTAGAATTTGTCAGCTCTGTCTTTACCAGTTTGTCCAGAACCTTCCATCTCTGCTGCTGTTACCCTTATATAAGCCACCATCCTTTCTTGATTAGATGACCTCAAGGACCTCCTCACTAAGTCTTCCTGTTCCTACTTGTGTTCCTTCATCATCCAAGGCCCACCCAACAGACACCAGGATCATTTTGAGACAAATCAGATCTCCTCATTTCACAATTAAATCTTCCAGTGACTTACTGTTTTTCTAGGAAAAAACTGCAGCTCCTACCTAACACAGTCTAGCCTCTGTCAATCTTCCTGGTGCATCCAAGGCCACGATTCCCACTTCCTCCACAGCAGCCTTACAGGCCTTCTTCCTACTGCTCCAACACTCCCACATCTTTCTCAGCTCAGGAGCTTGGCCTTGCTATTACTTCTGGCTGGGACATTCTGATTCCAGATGTTGGCCTGGGTAGGTCCTTCTTAAAATGTGGATCCTGGCTCAAGCATGACTTCCTCAGAGAGCCCTTTTCTCATAGCCCTACCTACAGTGCTACTGTTTTTTTTCCTTGCTGGTCATTGTCTGTACTATGACCCTATTTTGTTTTTGTTTTTGTTTAGGATTTTATTTATTTGAGAGAGAGAAAAAGAGAGAGCATGAGCAGGGAGGTGTATGGGCAGAGCGAGAAACAGACATCCCAGCGAGCAGGGAGTCTGCCTTGGGTTTCCATCCCAGGACCCTAGGATCATGACCTGAGCTGAAGGCAGACATTCAACCAAGCCACCCAGGTGCCCCCCTATTGTGTTTTCTTCATGTCCTGTATCACTTCCTGAAATTCTTTTGCTCATTTATTTGTTTAGTTGTTTATTTTCTGCTCTCCTATTCTCCCTTTAGGATGTAAGCTTCTTGGGAACAGAGATTTTTGTCTGTCCTGTTGATTCTATAATTGCCTAATACTTTATCTAGCATGTCGTGGACATTCAATAAATATTCTGTGAATAAATGAATGAGAGAAGGGATTTGGTGTCTCCAAAATCTGCTTTTTTCCTGAATATCTAGTCAAAGGTACCTTCTGTTCTGAATCATTGCCTTGAAAAAGCTCCAAATCACTATTTAATAGTATATGTGCACATATGTGCATGCACATATGTGCATACATACATATGCATACACACTTTCGAGGATATACACAAAAGTAAGGATTAAACTAACACCACATTTCCTCCCTCAGTTTCTGGCCTCTGTTTTACTTTTTGTAAGAAAAAACTCCTTTTAAAAAGGACAAGGAGACTGCCCTGGAGTTTTGAGAGGGCCTTCATGGGATGAGCCCATCCACACACAGGTGGGCTGTGCAGCATGGAGATGAATTGACTTCAAGAGCCAGTAGGGTAGGATTTCATACTCCCACTAAAGAGAGAAAAACAGTCCATGCAAGATCCTCTGCTGGCAGATGTGAACCAGTGCCTGAGACCAAGAGCTGGGGAGGGAGTGTTATTTTCTGATGCTTATTTCAAAGATCTGAGAATAATATTCTGTGATACAATGAAGTGAAAAGATAAACGTGTTTACTTCATCTCCCAGCCTCATTGATTTTTTTACTCCGAATGGGCACTGAAAGGGATTGTGTAGCTATTGGGAGCCTCAGCTCAGTGAAGGCTTTACAAAGAAGGGGAAAAAAGAAGATTAGTGGGGAATCAAACAAAAACCAAACCTCAGTCTGAAAAAAAAAAAAAAAAGAATAGATTATACTAATTTGCTGAACACTGACCTAAACCTCCAAATTATTCTTCTCTTGATCTGAGATCTAAACCAGAGATTGTTCAAAAGACATCTGGTAAATTAGTCTAAATCTGAAGTGAACCCTATCTTCTAAATCAGTTGAACCAGAGCCATACTAGAACATCAAATTATTAATGTTTTCCAAACTAACTCTCTCCAAGTCTCTGGCTGATGTATAAAGCTGCAACACTAACTCACTATTTCTTCTTCTTCGCCCCCATCCACCCCTTCTCCCCTCTGCACACATACCAGCCTACAGTAATGGGACCACCATCTGTGGGCCACACTGTGGAATGCAGGCCTTCCAGACTCTCCATACTGCTTCAGTGATTCTGAGGGATGCTGCTGTTCTGAACGGCTGACCCAATTACCACCTGTATCATGGGGAAAGGAAGAGTGTCTCTTCAGTGAAGGCATACTTCTTAGGTGAAAGGGGAAAAAAGGAAAGAATGGAACAAAGGAAGAAAACCTGACATAAGGAAGAGAGGGAGGAAGGAAGACCACCAACAGAAAGTAAATGTGAGGCAGAGGTAAAGATAAAGAATCAGTGGAGGACACAAGAAAGGAAAGCAAGAGAATAGGAATATTGGGGGGGGGGAATGTATTTCAGGTTTGTCTTTATCTTTTTCTCATTCCTTCCAAGACAAGTGGAACAATTTTTGATCACATATGTGCCTCTTCATTCTGTGCCAAACTCTGTGTGAGCTCTTGTCTGTACAATAACACCTCAGGAGGTAAGAAGAGCCATCTTCATAGACTACCAGAGCTAGGTGGCACCTTCTGGAACTTCTAGACCAATGCCCTTATTTTACAGTTGGAGAACCTGAAGCATAGAGCAGTAGGGAACTCACAAATCCAGCCATCAGATTCTTGGTCTGGTGCTGTGGGCACAGCCCAAAGATATGTTATTATCTTGGCCATGATTTTTCATTAAGTGACAAGGAAGAGAAACCATGGAAGAAGAATCATTGGCTTATAAGGGATCAAGTATTGATGCTTGAAGGGTCAGGCTGGCTGGGGTAGGAGTTATCTTAAAAGAAAAAGGATATTCCTTTGAAAGGTGTAATGCTGGTAATAGATTTGCTGGGGAAGTAAGGATGAGTGATTCTTATGATGATAGGATTGTTGGAGGTTCTCTGGAAGCATTATGACTGCCTCCTGGTAGTTCTGTCATGTCATGTCTGAGGAAGGGAATTGAAAGGTCAAACCACACATGAGAGACATTCCAAAGAAAGAATCAACAAAATAGGTAATCAAAAGGAATGAGTAGAGGCTGACTCCCTGGGGCTTCCAGCCTGGTGTTGGAAGAATGGCGGTACTAACAAAAGGAAGAGAAAAGGAAGTCTTCTTGAAGTAGGGTGATGGAGACTGCTCCCAGGGACAACAAGCCCTGGTATCTTTGAATTTCTACCCCCTAGGAATTTCAGAAATTGAAAAGCTAAAGTCGGCTTGGTATCAGCCTGAACAGGATTTTCTTTCCCATCCTAGTGAGTTACTTCTCTAAGGACACATTCTTTATAAAGAGCCTGTGCATTTAAGAAAAAAAGACCCTAGCCTGTTACTTATAACCCAGCAGACACAGAGGAACTCACCAGGTTTTCCAAGTGCGCAGGGGCACTGTACCCTGCTTACCTGTCATAAATAACCCACTTACCTGTAGCTAATTAGCCAGACTTCAATGCAGAGTCCCAGATTGCTATGCTAATGATGCCAGCCCTCCCCTCCCAAGAAGTGCTGATTCCCCAGCTCAGCATGAGGGACTTCAATAATATCTCTTTCCAATGATATAATTTGATTCCTCCATGGGAGGCTGCTTTGGTCCTAGCTCACTTAGCACTAAATCTCTCACTAGATAGTCTCATTACTTAATCTTTTCAGGCCCCAGACCAGCCTGGGCCTCTTATTTATTTATCTGGGGCCCTGTTTACTTCCCTGTTGTAAATTACTTCTGGCTCCTGGCCGTCTGATCGCTGCAGTGATAGACTAATAGCTCGGAGCTACCACATTTGCCTTGTGTGATGAGGCAAATAATATGCTTAACTTATGGGAGAGAAGTGCACCCTCCATTTATTTCAGTGGGGGAAAATATTACTCAGGGGAAAGGGCCAAATCATTTACCTAATGGCTGCTAGTGGAAGTCAGTGTAATTACTGACAGAATTATGTGCAACAAATTGCCATGTGCATAAATCTAAACTTCTAGTTTTCTCAAAGGCAAAGAGAGAATTTCGGCAGCTGGCATGGGTTCTGCCTTTCTGATGGGCGGGTTTCCGAAGGGATGTTGGCAGAAAGAGGTTTGCTTGGCAAGGAGATGCTCTTCTGGAGCTCCAAACTCTCTAAACATCTATGGCTGGAGTGGGCAGTCTAGTCTACAACCTTCTAGCCTGTCCAGGCCTCTGTCACCTGTTGCAGTAAATAAAGTTTTATTGGAACACAGCCACACCCACTCATATTCACCTACTATCTCTGACCCTGTCTGTGCTACAGTGGAGGAGTTGCATAGTTGTGGCAGAGACCAAATGGCACCCAAAGCCAAAAGTGTTTGCAACATGGCTTTTTACAGAAAAAGTTTGCTGCATTGCTCTACCAGAAGAACTTTCGAATATTTTGTATGGAGATAGAGGGATTAATTTGGATGACTCCCCTTAACTTCCCTTCAGACAAATTTAATCCCATGGCAAGGAAATTTGAAGGGAACTAGAATGGTTTTCTTGCTCTGTAGGGCTTCTGAAATCATTCATTGACTTCTCTCAACAATTGTGTGGTTTAGTAGGAATCATGGGCCCACTTGACAGAAGAAAAAACAGACTCTGAAAAGGAAGTGTTTTGCCCAAAGTCCTTGAGAAAATTGCAGAACCAGGATTCATACCTTGCCTATCTCACTCCAAATTTTGTCTCCTTTCAGCTCAACCTCACTGCTTCCTGAGGTGAAAAAGGAGTGAGGCCCTGGCAGTGGGAGAGGATGTATCTAGGCTTTCCCTCTCTCTGCAGAAGGGCTGGCTGAAAGGGGTCATGTGAGCAGCCAAGTCATGAGGAACACAAAAGCCAGAGAAGAAGTAAGGGGGTCTTCCTTTCTTCAGTTCACCCTCACTGCAGGGTAGATGGTGAAGCAAACCATAGATTACTTTGTCATGCTGGGAAACATAACAGTTGTTTGTCAGGAAGCAATAGAAAACCAAAGAGAAGAAGGCCTGGGTGATAAAAGCTCATTTCATGGCCTCTGTTGTCCATGCAATGCTGATTGCTGGAGAAAGAGCCTGGTCCATATGGCCTCCTTATGGGAGAGATGGTTGCCACCAGCTGTGCTACAGCCAGGGCTGAAAGCTAGCCTTGGCTCTTGCCCCACTGGAAGCAGTTTTCTGGGCTTTGGGGCAGCCTGGAGCCAGACTCAGATGCCCTGAATTTGTACAGTGGATGTGAGGAAGGTGGTATGTCCACAGGCCTGCAGCCATCACTAGTGTGCCTGCTGCAACTATAGACATCTTTGGTTGAAAATAGGACCCAAAGCACCTCTTGCAAAATAGCCTTTAGGCTCTGAACCTAGGAAGACTAGAGGGCACAGTGGAAATGATGGTAAATAACACAACCATGTAATAACAGCTACGATTTGTTGAATGCTTACAAAGTACCAGCCATTGTTCTAAACCCCATAGTCTTCATGATCTCGTTTAATCTTCATGACCATCCAGGGAGGGGGGTTATAACTAGTCCATTTTATCGAAGAGGAAATGAAGCTCAGAAATGGTAAAAAAAGAAAAGAAAAAAAAAAACTCAAGCTAATGTGTAAATGGTGAAGATGAGAACTGAATCTGTCTGACACCCTAACCATTCCACATACCAGGGGTGGGAGGTGGGAAAAACCACAGATACAGAGCCAGACTACCATGGAGTAGTTTTGCCTTGTGGGTACATAATTTTGCTTTTCTGAGCCTCAGTATCCAATGTTTGAATGAACATAACAGTCAGGGGTGTGGAGGTGATGGTGTATTTTCAGCCTAAACCTATTGTCTGACTCATAGTAAGAGCTCAGCAGGCCCCTCTCCGTTTTTTCCCTCTTCCTGTGCCTGATAAAACACAAATCAAAACTTTTCCATCACTACCATCATTGTCCATGATACTCTGCTGAGCTCTGCAGGGAGTAGATACATAGACTCAGCCTCTCCCATTAAGGCGTTTTCCACCTGAGATGGACATATATTTATCCATGTATGAGTGGATATGTATTTACGGACCATGCCAGAGGAAGAGACCATACCCACCAGATATGAATGGAGCAAAAGTTATTTGTGTCATGCACATCAAGGGAAGTTGCATTTTATTTATTTTTTTAAGATTTTATTTATTTATTTGACAGAGAGAGAGTGAGTACAAGCAGAGGGACCTGTAGGCAGAGAGAGGGAGAAGCAGATTCCCCGACAAGCAGGGAGCCCGACGTGGGGCTCAATCCCAAAGACCCTGGGAATATGACCTGAGCCAAAGGCAGACACTTAGCTGACTGAGCCACCCAGGTGCTCTGGGAAGTTGCATTTTAGAAGAAGATGTTTTTACAATTTGCTCATCTTTGCTGAGCTTCTGCTCTGGGCAATAGAAAGCAAAGAGAATTTTGGAAGTATGCAGATGGGGCAGGTAAGGGCTGGCTGTCACTTGTCTTTTGATGAAGCTACAAAGGCTCTTGGTTCAGTTATCTCTTCTCCTGGAACTGGGATGCTGTGTGATGTACTACTGATGAGTTGGCCTTCAAAAGGAGAACTTGATACACAAGAGAATTAACATTGTTTTGTATTGTATTACATTCTGGGCAAGTTCCTTCTCTGCATTTTTCTTTCTAACCCTGTGAAGTGAGTATTAGTCTTATGTCCATTTGATATTGAGGGAAGAAGTTTAAAGAACTTACAGTTTCAGAGTTAGGGAGAGATGGAAACAAGATGAGAACCCATGCCTTCCCAACTCTGGAGCTCATTATTCACTACATATCAGGTGGTGTCTTCATTCTGAGAAGGAGGTGAAATATTTTCTAAGCATCAGCTATACTCACTCTTGGGACTGATATTTTGCCTTTCTACCAGACTAGAAGTTACTTGTGAGTGGAGAATTGTGTTTTTATTTTTTTATTAGCAGGGTTTAGAACAGTGCTAAAATGGTTTTAGTGGAAAAACTGAGTAAATGATGTCTTAACTCAGGCTGCTATAACAAAATATCATACACTGGGTGGCTTAAACAACAAGCATTTATTTCTCACAGTTCTGGAGACTGGAAGTCTGAGATCAAGATGCCAGCATGGTTAGGTTTGGGTGAGAACTCTTTTCCTGGCTTGCAGCTGGCTATCTTCTTGTGGTATCCTTACACAGAAGAGCGTGAGGGAGGGAGGGAGGGAGAGAGAAAGAGAGAGGACAAGAGAGAGAAATCTCTGGTCTCTTCTTATAAGGGCACTAATCCCAACGTGAAGACCCTACCTTCATGACCTCATCTAAACCTCATTACCTCCCAAAGGGCTCACCTCCAAATACCATCACATTAGAGATTAGGACTTCAACATCTGAATTTTGGTAGGACACAAACATTTAGCTCATAACAAATGGGAAACAGTGCCACAAGAACCAATGTTGATTTTATAGAACTAGCTACCTCAGAGGTATTCAAGGTGGAGGATATGAACATCAGCCTTAGATGTCTAGATATTCATTTTCCAAATGTGTTCTGTCTTAATAGATATTCAGCAGAAAGAAAAAGAAAAAAAAAAAAAGGGATCCTGGTCAGATAAGGTTGGGATATGTTCTAAAGGAAATATGGAAGGCTTCCCAATTGCAGGACTTTACTTTGTTAAGATGCATTGTGAATTTCCAAGAGGTGAAAGCAAGCCCGCAGCTAGTTTGCAAACATTTTTTGACTGTGGAATCTGTGTTCATGGTGCATTTGGTGGGACTTGAGATTTATAGGACTGGTACTGAGAAAAATATGAGGTTAGTACTTTTTGAAATTAGGTTAATCCATAGGTGAAAGAGCTATAAAAAGAGCCTAAAAATAGTACTGAGGGCAATCCAGCATTTCCTCTGGGAATCCCATGGTAATCAATCCAAGTTGGTGATTCTGAGGTGCCATTTAATTGCCATATCAGTTTGGCCTTCAAGAGCTGTCTCATCGTTGGTTCTGATACAGTGCCAAGGTCATTCTCCAGGCACTTCCCTGCACTGAGGTGGAGAAGCATTTCAGAGGCTTTCATAACACCCACCTCTTACTCAGAGCTTCCTTTGATTGGCTAGAAGAAAGGTGTCATTTCCTCTCCATGCCATTTGTCTCAAGTTGCTCATCTTCTCTCTCCCTCTCCAGGCCCACCACCATCAATATTTCCCCTTTGACTCCATCACTGGGGAGTTCCTCTGGCCTCAAGGGCAGAGAGTAGCTGTCAACTGCTGAGCATTCTGAGCAGATTGTGGGAACCCAGATCCCTGCTTGAATCCAATTTTCTCACCCCAGCCCCCACCCAGTTTCCCTCCAGAGGTGGAGTGAATTCTTCCCAGCTGAATCCTATGAGATGCCTGCAAATACTCAGCAGCTTCCCCAAAACAAAGAATAATTATGTGTTCACAGGGTGGGCTACATTCCAGTCTAGGGACCTTTCCTGCTCTGCCACCCTTCACTCAGAACTGTAGTCTGATCCATGTCCCTCCCGTAGGGAGAGTGGCAATTAAATGGGGCCTCAGAATCTCCAACCTAGATTGATCACCATGATGCTCCCAGAGGAAATACTGAATTGTTTTCAGATACTTTTCTTTCCTGAGGCTTCAGATCAAGGGAGTGCTATACCACCTCAGGGCTGCTGTCACCTCTGGGATCTTGGTGTCAGATGCTTGCCCAAAGCACATAAGCACAAAGAAAACCTGCAACACACACTCTTACCTCCTTCTCCCTGTCTGCCCACTCATTGGTTTGACCCATTACTATCCCCGTGCTTTTGCTCATGCCCATTTCTACTTCCTGGGATGCCCTACCTTCTCTTCCAAGGCCTAGCCAAGTCTAGAGAAGGAGCCATGTGGTTCTTAAGAGTGAGGGTTCTAAGTTAAGTTGCAAACATTAAATGAGATATTCCTTATAAAGCATTTAGCACATTGCTTGGTGTTCAGTAAATGTCCATTGCTTTTATCTCATCCTCAAGCCTCAAACCCTCCCCATTTTATGAAGACCTTGTGGTCATCTCATCCCACATGGGTCCCCCAAATTCCTCACTGTGATCTTCAGAACCACTTTGATCACACTTCTGATGATACTGTTTGCATTGCTTTAATGTACTGCTGCTCATCTTCAGTGTTATTAAACAGAGTACTCCCTCTGTTTCTTTTTTCCCACCTGCATGATTGACAGTCATGTTGTCTACCGGGATCCACTACACACACAGATTGATTTACTTGTCTGATTAATTCAGCCACCTGATTGGCTAAAATCAAAGATTTGGAAAAATCACTCTTGTTCTTCTTGCAGTCACTCTTTCATTTAAAGAGCTTGCAAAATGGTGATCCCACAGATGGAATCCTGCCCACAGATATATTGTGTTTGGCCTGCATAATTGAAAAAAAAAAGTTGACTATGTTTAAAAATTGAGAGAATTCATATAAAGATCCAGACTGTTTGTTCCTCCCCCCAAATCAGGAGCTCTGGCAGCAGTATGGGGCCCTGATTCCCATTTAGCTGTAGTTCTCAGAGCCAAGTCTTGGGAGCCCCTTTTGAGGTGCATGCTTCTCTAGTTTACTAAAATTCCTACTGTCACTGTCCTACATGGGCCTTGTTCATTTATTTTCATAAACCTTTTAGTCTTTCACATTTGGAGATAAGATCTTTTTTTATTCCCTAGCAGCATTGCACAGAAGAGGCAACTGAGGCCCACAAAGCCAGGGCCACTGATTGGGCAGTGATGGTGGAGATCATTGATGGGGGGATGACCATCAGGCTGCTTCTTCATTTCCCTAGCCAAGAGCAGGCCACTAGCAGGGTTCTCTTTTTCTTTGCTGGATTTGGAAATTATTGAAGATTCTGCTGGACCTTTCTTTGCTGGTTTCCACAGTCCTTTCACTCCTGAGAAGTAGGTAGGGCAAACCTTGCAATCTCCATCCTCTATAGTAGGGTGCCTGGCAAATTCAAGGTCCTCAGATGCTCTTCTTGGGTCTCTGAAGGCCGGGGGGGGGGGGGGGGGGGGGGGAGGGGCAGCACAAGCCTTTCTAAGTAATCTGCTACCTCCAGTCCAGCAAGACCAGATCCCTTTCTCTGGGTGCAGTCAGGGAAGCACAGGGAGGATCCCACTGTGGTATCAACCCAGGAAGTCCTTCACCTGGACATACCATTCCCCATCCCATGAAAGGCACACCTGAGCTGCCTGCCCCAGGGTACAGGCCTTCCGTCAAGAGGAGGGCTGGACTCAGTCTCTGTGGCTAGTCCATGCAGCTCCTCTGCCTGGGGGGCTTTGCAAATAGAGAGTTTAGAGAAATGGGTCTGTTTTTAATTGAAACAGTTACTTCATCTCTGAGTCCCTGGGTCAGGGCCCTGATTTTGTGGTAACGCAGCTTCTCTCTAAAATTCAGGCCTCTCTGTCTCCAGGTCTTAATTTATGTTGTTGCCGGCAAGTGATTTGGGGTGCGCTAATTACCGCCTGAACCCAGCAGCAATTCTCTGTGGTAAGAGAGACTTCCCTTGCCAGGGATCCCCTCTCTAATTTTCTATACTGTGTAAACTTCCATTCTCTCTCATTTGACATCTCGAAGTTCCTGGGCTCAGGACCTTTTTACATGGAAAGGTTTAGGAGAAGCCAGTTAATTTATTTTCCCAAGTTATGTCATCAAAAGCTGGTTCCATTATTTGTTCCAGAAAAATGTGTTTTCATACACTTCATGTGTAGACATACCATAAAATGATATATTAATCTGGAAGGGTCCTTTGAGATCTTCTCATTTAGGCATGGCAAATAGATTACATCTTGAATGCCAACTGTGATTAGATAAACGATGCCTGGGGTAATATGTTGAAAGGGATCCTGAGGCCCATCTAAAACTCAGGAAGGCGCCCTGGGATACATTAAACCTGGTTGCCATGGAACCAGTACTGGGAGTGGCAGCACATTCCCTCAGTACAGCTATCCCTGAGAGGTTCAGGCCTCCCATTTTACAAATGAGAAGCTTGTGCCCAAGAATTGGAGGCAGCTGGGGTGCTGCTAGCCCTTACAACACACCAGGGTCATTCTCTTAAATGAATGACTTGGTGGAAGAAGGAGAGGCACAGAGCTATCCCAGCAGGGTCCCTGGCCAGTGGCCACACCCCACGGGTCAGGGAGTTTCTATGCAGTTTGCCTCCTGTCACCATTTCCTCTTGTCCCTCCTGAAGGATGCAGGCAGATCAAATATCAGCCATCAGCCATTAGGAACATTCCTTATAGTTGAGAGCTTGAAGGGGATTCTGTATAACTGCTTTAAGACTATGAATCCAGACAGACCTGGGTTTGAATTCTGACTTTGCCACTTTAGGATCCTTGCCAAGTTACTTCATTTCCCAGAGATTCCATTTTATTTTATTTTGTTTTGAAGTAGTGATACTAACACCTACCTCATTGAGCAGTTGTAAAAATTAAATGAGATGATGCATGTAAAGCTTCTAGTGCACTTTGGAGCATTTAATTAACACTGTCTCAGTACTTATATGCTATTTTTACCATCTGACTCCCTGGAGCACATTTTCCCCTGTCAAAAGGCTCCAAGGCAAAGAACTTACCAGATTATTGAGCTCTGGGACTCTGCAGTCTTGGAACAATAGAAAACAAGATACAGAATATTTTCTAAACTTATTTTTCACCTAATTAAAAATAATTTGAGTGAACAATTTTGGAAATAAGTACTAAATTACAGTTTTGCAAGACATTGCCTGCTCTCTGAAAACTGATTTCATTATCATGAGGTTGTAAAAAGAGGCTGACCCATGCTCAGAATGAATGACCCAGGAGAATGTGAGGGATTTGGGTTCTGTTGACCTACAGTACAGGAGAAATTCTTGAAAAGATACAAAGGAGCTCCCACAGGAAATTCTCTCATTAATGCCCATCTTTATTGCCAGAAACCTCAACAGAACATTAAAATCCAGATCCTCACTGTGGAGAGGTAAGGGAATTCTCCAGTAGTGCTCCAAAAGAACTCTGTGCTCCCCTCCCCCCACATCAAAGCACTTTTCAGAGTTTGCTCACCCCCCTGTCCCACCTCATCATCACTCATCTGTAGTTGGTTCTGCCAGAGGAGGATCAGTGAAGGGGGGTGTGAGGAAGCAGGTGGGGTAAGCAGAAGGACCAGTACCTGAAGACAGCCTACCTGCGCTTGAATCTTCTGTTCCTTATCTCAGGCAGATTATTTAATCTCTCGGGGTCTCCATTTTGTCATCTGTGAAATGGGTATGATAACAGTACCTAGCTCACAAAATTGCCATGGGAAAGAAACGAGTTAATGCATGTAAGCACATAGAACAGGACCTGGAACCCAGTAAGCATTCAGTTCATGTTGGCCAACGTTATTAACACAAGGGTGGGGGAAGGGAGGTGAGAAAGTAACTTTGGAGAAGATCCCAGATTCTCCAAGTGATATGGGAACATGTATGGACTTTTCTAGATAAGAAGGTCATTCTCCTCATTTCTACCTTTCCTGAGTTTCTCTTATGTGTACTTCCAGTACTATTTCTGAAGTAAACCAGAAGGTAGAAAAGATGAGACCTGTAGCATTAGGGAAGGTGATATTTATTAGCGGTGGGCAAGGAGGGGGAACAGCTACCAATTCCCCAGCCTTAGGCTTACTGGATTAGCCTAACCAAAACCCAGGAGGGCATTTCTCTATCAGTAAGGAGACAGGTGCCAAGAGAGGTGAACTGATTTGACCAATATCTCACAGTTATGTTACAATAAGATCTCACCGGGAATCAAACTGATGTGGGTGGCTCTGGGACCAGACTGTTTCTGCTACCTCTGTGGCTTCCCTGTTGCTCAAGAAGATCTCCACAGCCCTGCCAACAGTAATACAGTTACCGTGTACCTTGATGTGTCCGCTGCTAAATGAAGCATCTGAGCATGAACACACTGAGCAAATCATTTACCAGACGGCAGTTTTCTCATTAAGAACACGTGTTAGCAAATGAATCTGTATCTCAGAATGAATGAGTCCTGGGTGGGGGGGGGGGGGGGAGGAGGAGTGGTTATTGGTCTCCAT
Organism: Canis lupus dingo; assembly: GCF_003254725.2. Classification (NCBI taxonomy): domain Eukaryota; kingdom Metazoa; phylum Chordata; class Mammalia; order Carnivora; family Canidae; genus Canis; species Canis lupus. The sequence goes on from NC_064246.1 coordinate 43,044,298, forward strand.
GGAAAAGAAGGCCAAAACAAAAGCAATGATCCTAGGAGAAGAGGAGATGGAAGAAGAGTAAAAACTGGTAGTGTTTGTGCAGACACTGACCTTAGGCAGAAGGGTGAAAGAATATAGTGTATGGTTTTCTGAATCTAAATCCTGGCTTTGATCTTTACTGTGTGACATTGGATGAGTTACTTAATCTTCCTGTGCTCTCAGTTTCTTCATCTGCAAGACAGTCATAATGATGTTAATATTACTGATCCCATTAGTTTTACTCAGTTGACAAATGTCTGTTGAGCACCCACTATGAGCTAGACAATCAGATACCCTTCTGTTCCAGGTGTTAGGGACACAGCTGAGAATGAAATACAGCAAAATGCCTGTCCCCAGGGGGGCCCATGTTTCAGTAGGAAATGCACATCATAAACAAAGTTAGCACACAAAACAACTGTTATTTAGATAGTGGTATATGCTAAGAACAGGTACATGGAGATGCTGTCAGGTAGCTAGGTGAATTTTAGGTAAGGTAACCAGAGACGCTCATGGTACAAAAGTAATATTGGGCAGTGACTTACAGAAGGGGAGTCAAAGAGCTATTTGGATTTCTGGCAAAAGAGACTATTAGTGAATGCATGCATGCATGGGGTTGTGTGGAGGAAATATGATCAGAAATGTAAAGCGCTTAAAACAGTGTCTGATGTATAGTATGTGCTCAAGAAATGTTAGCTACTTTTATATTTATCAAATTAATCATTGAAGTTGCTCCTGCACCCTCTGCTTCTAGCTTTCTGAAAAGTCATTTACAAGATAAGCAGAAAGGAAGTAGATAAGTAGATAAGTAGAAACCTCTTCTGATTCTGTTGGCAGTGTACAACATGACCTCTCTTTCAAGTTGCCCTGGGCACAAGTTAAGACTCATCACACATCCAAGAATCATGATAATGTTTCCTTATGCATGTAGCACTTTGGAGATTGTTCATACTTTTGCATAGCCCACATCAGCTTGTTCCTTCCAAAAGCCCCATGGAATATGATAAGGCGGGTGCCCCCCAGCTGCCCACCTACCTTAGAAAGGGCAAAGGTATCTAACATTTCCTGAGCAGCTACCCTCAGAGCCGGGTGCTCTGCAGTTGCTTCACGCTTATGTGTCACCTGTCTTAACCTTTCCCCCAAGTCCAATAGGACATGAGCTATCATTGCTATTTTGAGAGGTAAGAAAACCAAGAGGCTAGGGCTGTGTCTGGCTTAGTGAGGCACAGCAGTAGTGGCCCATTGGGGATGCCCTGGTATTCTGTGACATATCTTCTATGGCTCACATAGTGAACCTGCCCCCATCTTTGTCCCCGTGTGTAGCCTTGGGGTGCTACCTCAGGGTGGCCAGCCATTCATGGGAATCCAGGGGATAGGGCCTGTGGAAGGCTTGCAGTTGAAGTGAAGTGGAAAGCAATCCAGTGAGACAGGCACAGATCTGCTAATCCTGATCGTAAGAATGTCAGAGTTAAAAGCAACCATGGGCCCAGGGAACAATAGGTCCACATACCAGCAGGAAGGGGCATGGTCACTGCCCCCCAACCCAAACAACTGCTCTTTATCCAGCAGAGCCAGAGCCTGGAGGGTTTGGCTGGGTCCAGCCCAGGAAAAGGCTGACTCACAAGGGATGAGAGAACAGCCCAGAGAGAATGGGAAAATGCAGAAGCCAAGTTTGCCCCCAGTGGCATATACTTTGGGGCTGAGTAATGTGGCAGACAAATCACTCCCTTTACCATCCCACCCAGAATGAAAGCACACCCTGAAGCCACAGAGATAATTTTTACTAAAACAATAAAGCAAAATGGAACCACAGACTCGGCTGCTTCTTCAGGAAAAGATGCTGCAGTCCTGAGCCGTACCCCCCACCAACCCCGCTGCTTTCTAGAGTGGGACCTTTGGAAGCGAACCTTCCTCCAAGGAAACTGAATTAGCCAGAAATATTTCAGATCACATTTTCCCTCCCATTGGCTTATATTTGCTGGTCTTGGTGGGGAGTCTGAGGGTGGTGTTTAGAGGGCCTTCAAGGGAAAGTCTAAAACAATAGGCTAGACTTTCAAATATGTGGTCATGTTGAGATGTCTTGGGTTGTTTTACCCTGGCTTGGAAAAGGAGCAGCCAAAGCATCTTGACTTGCTAAAAGCCGTCCAGAACATAAATCACTGGGTGCTGTCAGAGCTCATTGAGAGATGGGCCCATTGCCCATCTCCCATGATCTTCCAGTTGCATGCTGTCCTCTGCCCCAGAATGGCTCTCCGCTAAGCCAACAAGCACCACTTCTGCCCAGGCTCAGAAGGAACTAACAGGGCAAAAGCCTGAGAAATTTGTCTTGGGAAGTTTTACAGGAAAACTAGCCTGAAAGTCATAAGATTAGAAGAGGACGGGAGTGATCGTGTCACTTCCTTCCATTGTCCTGGAGATTGTTCCTGGACATCTTTAGTATTTCCTGAAATGCCCCAGGCAGAGGTAAACCAAAGTTTCCAGGTTTTGCCCTTGCTCTGGGCTAATAGCTCATGCTGTCTGATCACTGCAACGAGGTTTTAGGCCTCCAGAATAGGAAGGAAGTAAATGTGAGACAATCACAACTTAAATTTTTTTCAGTTATTTTTCCCAGCCCAGGAGTTATATTTTAGAAGTTCCTCCAAAGAGTATCCAGAGAAAAAGGAATAGCTATAGGAATATCCACAGCCCTCTTCCTAAACACCTAGTGAATAAACAGGGAGTGGCTTGGAGAACCTATATCCTGGGCCACAATACCCTGAGATCCTGAGTCAGCATTCTCAAGGTGAAAGTCAGCTAGATCAGACTGCTTTGGTCTAACTGTTAGCCTGACATGCCTTTTAACTCTACTCTTTCCTAGTCAATGGTACCATTTTCTTCTTTTCCCTCATGTCCATCTGCTGAGATTTGCACCCTGCATTGAAATCAAGTTCAAGTCCCCATTCTCTGTAAGCCTTCCTCCCTCAATGCCATCTCCCCACCCTCACCTAGGTAAGGTTCTATCATGATTTGGCAATGAAACCTGTAGCATCTGGTGACAAATCTTAAGGATGGCCCCAGCCAATTAGCTAAACCTGTACCGTGCACTACCCACCATATAAGGTGGTTGCCCTAATTTCATTTTATTCTTAGTGCAGCCTCAGGAGCTGAGGAGAGAAGCCAGACCTCATGAGGTCAGTGACTTCATTTTAAAGTCCCAGCTCATGAGAATGGGATCCCCAACCTCTGAATGCTGATGCTTTTGACTTCTAGTGTGGTCTGTACTGTTGGATGACGTTGTACACATGCTTGTCTGGGCTTGATAATCAGAAATACTCTCTGCAGGTAGAAAGCTCATACTTCTTTGTGCCCCCATGGCATCTAGCACAGCACTTTGCACCCAGAAGACCTGTGTTTCGGTGTGTTGTTTGAAAGGTGTGTGTTTTAATTACCAGGAGACAGGAAGAAAGAAGGGAGCTTCTCCTCTTGCTGTGAGGGGAAGGTGGTAATAGTGCATCTCAGCCTTTGGGTATCATGCTCTCCTGAAGAGCTGATTAAATCATCACTGGACCCACCCCCAGGGTTCCTGAGTCAGTAAGTCTGGATGTGGCTGGATAATTTGCATTTCTATCAAGTTCCTAGGTGGTCTGGGACCTCCTTTGAGAATCACTGTCACAATGGGAAGTATAACCCAAGTTCCAATCCCAGCTTTACCACTTACTGTCTGACCACAGAGGAGTTTCTACAACTCTGAGAGATCCAGTAGAATTTTCTCTGGCCCATCATTGGCATGAATTATTTCCTGTTCCCAGATAGGCTAAGAACAGGCCCTCTAAAAGGGGAGAGAGACTGGTTTTCTAGTTCATAGGCATATTAACCAGAAATGACAAAGAAAAGACAACTGTTTTATGACCACAGCTTGAAAATCACACGCTTGACCTCCCTTCTGATACCAATATGGTTAGTAGGGAGTGGTTGTTTCTCTTTAAACTTCTCTGGCACCAAGGTTTATCATTGCTCAGGAGGAGGGTGCTTAAAAGAAGCCTTGTGGGCTGAAGGAGTGTAGGAGGTGGGTTGCGGGTCAGTAATAAAAGCAGAGAGAGGTTTGCAGCTCCCCCACTGAGGGCCTCAGGATTCTGGCCAGCAGGCGGGTGCACAGGCATAGCTAAGGAAGGGGCAGTGATGGACAGGGTGGGAGGGGAGCAAATAGTTTCAGCCTGGCCGGGTAGCTGATGCCGAGAGGGCAAGCAGTGGGAGAATTCCAGCTATGTCATGGGAAATGGCTATGGCCAGGGCTCTGATTAGCAGCCGACCACAAATCCTCTGGGACCCAGCCAGGGGTCAGGAGACTGGGGCACACTGAGATGCCAAATGGTTGCTGTATTTTATTGTCAGAGAAGGAGGCGATTTTGACTGTTATCCCTGGACGTGAGTGCCGGCACTGCCAGGAGCAGAGAGCTGGGTGGGGATGTGGGAGTGAGAGGGAAGCTAGAAAAATCCACTCTTTATTCCAGGGAACGTAGAGGAAAGACCAAGCCACGCTGCTGGGGCTTGGCGTGATCTCAAAGCTTTATGGCCACCCTCTCTGAAGCATTTCTGCCCTTTCTTCTTCTCATGGCAAGGTGAGACATCAAAGACCCCGTTGCCATGTTAGAGACATGAAAGGGGTTACTTGACCTAGATGCCTCAAAGTGAAGAGGAGTTGGGACAGCAGGGCTTCTGGGAGAACGGACTGTATCACTGAACCCCCATAGTCTGCTTGGTTGACATGTTGGGCTTGGAGCTGAGTGATGAGATGTGGAAAAATCCACTTTCAGAGTAAATAAGCTCAGTGCCAAGCCTATAGATGGGGACCCATGTGGGAACAGGATCATGTCACCCAATTCATTCTTCTAGCTTATCTCAAGGCCCAGCACCAGGAAGCCTTTATAAATGCTTGTTGAATGAATGAGGGCACTGATTGATTAATTGATTGATTGTGTCAATTAGAAATGCCTGATTAATAAAAACTTTCTCTGGGCTCATCATGGCCCTCTATGACTATAGAAGGAAACCTTTCAGTCAGGTTGCCTAGTTCCCTTAAAAGACAACTGGCACTAGTCAGTCTGTTAGGCCTTGCAGAAATAACACAGGCCTCTTTTTTAAAGGGATTTCACAGCATTTCACAGTACATTGTTTAGGTTAACAGATCAGGCCCTACAGTTGGCCTTCTCACATATTCACCAGGCAGGTGTGAGATGCGTGCCTCTGGGCAAGTCACTTAACCTCTCTGAGCAGTAGTTTCTTCACCATTATAAAGTGGAGGAAAATAGTATTTCTTTCCTTTTCAGTTCATTAAAATAATCTCTCTGAAGGGCTTGATACAGTAATAGATCGATAGTAGTTTTCAGTAAATATAACTACTTGGTATGAGTGAGGATTGGATTTAACTGCAAGGAATAGAAAAATACCACAGTAACAGGGTTTAAACCATGTAGAGATTTATTTATCTCTGAACTAAGAGTCTATGGAGAAATCCAGAGTTGGTATAGCAGCTCTGCTCTAAGAGCCAGGTTGCTGTAGCTTTTAGTTCCATTATCCCTATGTTGGTTGTGGCCATACACTAATAATCTAAGAGAGATGACGTCCATCTCCTACATCTTCTAAAAGGCAGAAGGGAGGAAGACTCAAAAAGAAAGGACATTTGCCAGTTGCCTTTTAAAAGAACTAGCCAAATAACAATTTTGCTTATATCATATTAGCATATACTTGAATCATGCTTTAAAACAAAACATCAATCTGTGTCTTTAAATCAGTGTTTTTAGGCCATTTACATTTAATGCAATTTGTTGTGATTATTGTTCAGTCTGCCATTTTATTTTCTGTTGTCTGTTTGTTCTTTTTCTTCTGTCTTCTTTTTCCTGTCTTACAGTGGGTTACATGAACATTCTTTTAGAATTCCATTTTAATTCATCTATAGTGAGTGGTCTTGAGTATCTCTTTTTTGTACACCATAGTGTTTCCTCTAGGTATTACATTATACATACTTAACTAATCACATTCTACTGGTGTTGACAATTACTAGTTTGAGTGAAGTGTAGAAATCTTCATAACTTCCATTTATGTCCCTATGCCATCCCTAACTTATAATAATCGTCTTAAATATTTCCTCTAAATACATTGAGAAGCATACCAGTGTTATAATTTTTGCTTCAACCACCAAACAAAACTTAGAAAATTTAATGGAAAAGGAAATGAAGTTACTCTTACTTCTTACCATATTTTTACTCTTTTCATTGCTCTTTCTCTCTCTCTCTCTCTTTTAATGTTCTTCCTTTCTGTCTAGAAAATTTCCTTTAACCCTTCTTTCTTTGTAGGCTGTATCTGCTAGTGGTAAATTCCCTTAGTTTTATTTCATCTGAGAATTCATTCTGAAGGATGTTTTTGCTGTATAGAATTCTGGTTGACAGTTGGGGTTTTGGTTTTTGTTTTATCTCTTGAAAAAAACTTATGCCACTTTTTTCTGGACTCCATGGTTTCTGATGATAAATTTGCTGTTATTTGAATTGTTTTTCCCCCATAGGAAAGATGGTATTTCTCTTTCACTGCTTCAAGATTTTTTTTTGTCTTTATTTTCCAGAAATTTGACATATGTCTCTTGGCATAGATTTCTTTTTGTATACCATGTTTGAGCCTGCTCACATTTTTGAATCATTAATTTATGTTTTTTTTTCCAAATTTGGGAAGTTTTCAGCCATTATTTCTTCAGGTACCTTTTCAGCCATGCCACCTTCCTTTCCCTCTGGACTTCCAGTGACATCTTAGATTTTTAAGGCTCTGTCCATTTCTTTTCAGTCTATTTTTTCTCTGTTGTTGAGATTTCTATTATTTTATCCTCAAGCTTATCAGTTCTTCCTTCTGTCCCCTCCAATCTGCTGTGAAATGTATCCACAGACTTTTTCATTTTGATCAATTTATTTTTCAGTTCTGAAATTTCCATTTGGGTATTCCTTTATCTTCAGCTTCTTTGCTGAGAATTTCTAGTTGTTCATGTGTACCAAGTATGTTCTTTGTTCCTCATGGAAGCATTTTTATGATAGCTACTTTAAAATCTATGCCAATGTTGGCATTTTTTTTTATTGTCTTTTCTCATTTAAGTTGTGATTTTCCTTGTTCATGGCATGACAGGTGATTTTCAATTATGTAATGAGACTCTGGATCTTATTTCAGTCTTTTGCTTTAGCTGGCTTCTGATGTTACTCTGGTAGAGGGAGGGGTTGGCACTGCCTTATTACTGCCAGGTAGGGGTATGAATCCTGATTCACCACTTGGGCTCCACTGATACCTTGAAGAGAAGGCTCCTTATTACAGCTGGGTGAGAATGGGAGTTTTAGCTCCCCACTAAACTTCTGTTGATACTATCTAGACAGGAGGACAAGAGTACCTTACTACTGCTTCCCACATGACCTAACCACCAGAAGGGTAGCGGGTGTGGAGGTAGCCTCATTACCACTGGCCAATGGTAAAAGGACTGACCTTCCTTGGGACTCCTCTGACACCACTCCAGTGGTCAGGTCACTGGGGAGAGCTACCTTGTTACCTACCACCAGGTAAATCTAGAAGAATAGGCTCCCCACTTGGTCTCCACTGATACCATGGGGAAGAATTTCATTGCCACTCAGCAAGGATAACATGCCTTTATCTGATACTACCCAACAAGGACTTGAGGTTGTAGTGAGGAAGAAATCTAACTTCCCCACTCAGCCAGTGCTAGAGGAGGTGGAGCTACAGGTTTTTCTGTAGCGTTTGGCTAGAGTGAAGTGGTTAGTAGCTAGAAGTTTTCTATTTGCTAGGCTGCCTCTTTTCTGTTCCTTAGACTAGAAGAGCAGGTTTTATTTGTCTGTGCCCATTGGCATATTGGGGTTGCTGGTTTTACCAGCACCAGGTCTGGGATACATGAGGCAGAAAAAAAAAAAATCCAGAGGACATACCACCATCCTATTTCTTGGGGTCCAAGTCCCTAGCCAGACTGCCTTCTTCTATCCATCTTTTAGAGTCTTCTGATATTTGTTTTACATCGTATCCAGGGCTTTAAATTAAACTCAGTGGGAAGAATAAGGAAAAGTATCTTCATCTACTACAGCTTCTCAGGAGGGAAAGTCCTATAAAATGGGCCTTTTAAATATTTTACCCACTATTTCAATGGTTCTGACAGAGCAGACCTTTGATAATCTGGACCATGCTTTGTTCACATATAAATCTATCTTTAAATACCCTATGATTTTTTTTTTTTTTATGATTCTGCTTGGAAAAATAAAGATTCTGCTTGGTGGGGGCACCTGGGTGGCTCAGTCAGTTAAGCATCTGCCTTTGGCTCAGGTCTTGATCACAGGGTCCTGGGATGCTCAGCAGGGAGCCTGCTTCTCCTTCCCCCTCTCTTTCTGCTTGCTACTTCCCCTGCTTGTGCTCTTTCCCTCCCTCTTTCTGTCAGATAAAAAAAAATCTTAAAAAAAAAAAAAAAAATTCTACTTGGTGCCCGTCAGAAATGAAATGTAAGGTGCTTTCTACTTAACTCTTGATGAAAAGCTTCTCTCAATGGGAGAAAACAGGCTAAAACAGGGCAAAGAAGGACCAAAAAAAAGGGTTGAAATGGGTCTCTCCACCTCCACAGCCCAGAAATTCTTCTCCTCCTGCTGGTACCAGGACCAGGCTGCTGGAGCAGGAAGACTTGACAGGCTGAGCAGAACATTTATTATAGTAGCCACTGGGTGTGGGAATCAGCCAGGGTATCCTCAATTCAGGTCATAAGGGCCACTAAATTGGATGTTGCTTGACCGTGTATGTGTATGTGTGTACACACATGTGTTGTGGCTTTCTGTAAGGCATCCATCTTAAAGGAAACCATGTTTTCAGAGTATTCCCTTTACCATTGTATTGATTTCTTACTCTATCAGGATGGAATGAGCTGGGGTGAGAATTGTTGGTGTTCCCTTTAGCAGTCAGAAGAATGAACTAGGTGACTAATAATAAGTGTGGCATTTCCTGGAATATTTCCTGAAGCTTCTATGGGCTAGTAAATTACAAAGGTCTATGCTCAAAAACATTGGAGAAATCCAAGGTTAATATAAGTTAAATACATTTCTTTATCATGGGACTTCTAAGAACCTTAAATGTGCTGATGTGCATTATAAAATCTGCCGTGTTTCCCAGATTTACTCAGTCATGGATCCATTTTGTCACAAGGTGTTGATGGAGGCTGGTGTCCTAGGGAGAAATCTAGTAGGAAATATGCTGCCATAGATAAGGTTGAGGGTTTAAAATTTTTGAAGAGGAGTCACGATGGCCTTCTAATAACCAAGATACACAGCCAAACTCTCTCCCCATCTATGCACACCTCTGTTGCTCCATAAAAGGCAACACCAATTTACATCTGTCACTTGGGGAATTAGCTACTGATGTCTTAATCAGATCCATGTCTTCTGCAAACCCTTACTTTAAAAGAAAGGAAAGGTCCCAAGACTCTGCCATAGGTTTCCCACAAAGAATCAAGTTCCTCAAGTTGAACGGGGGTACAGGCTCACCCACTGATGGGAAGACTAAGCATCGTATCTTCCTCCTACCTTTGTAGTTGCAACCCTATATCCATGTTAGAATCGAAACATCTGCTCATTTAAGGACCAAATCAATGATTTGATTTCAGCCTAAGACAAAAGGTTTCTACCTTAGCAGCTTGTGGGTTTTCAATATGTTAATTTCAGATCCAGATTGTTTATGATGTTGCATTATATGAACGTAACTGGGGCCAGGAGAAGGGCTCTGATTGCTATCTGTTGCAGACCGTGAGGTGTTGACAGCAGTTGGAACAGTCTTGCTTTGTCTGAGTAGGAATGCAACCTCCGAAAGCTGACCACATTGATAGGGAAGACTTGAGTGAATTGTCCTTTTGTCGAGGCAAATATGTGGATGTGCTTTTTGTAAATTAGTTCTTATCTGACTCACAGACACAGGGTTCAAAACCTCAAGCACCAGCCAGCAACACTAGGTTACCAAAAACTGCAACCGCACAGGGATATTATAGTTAGTTTAGCCACATCTTATTTGAAGTTAGTAGTCTAAAATGTCTTGATCTTTAGAGCTGATTTTTAGATAACTTCCTCTTTTAAAGTTCCTAGGTAAAGCATTCTTTTTGCCATGAGTTAGGCCCCCAAAATGGCTTGGGGTAAGATGGTTTTGAAGGTTAATTTGGAAAAGCCTTGGTTAGCTTGTACATTCAAAAGAAACATTTTAACTAGTCATGTTCATTTTCTGTGATTATCATTCTCAATTTGCTACAGATTTCTTTCTTTCTTTTTTTTTTAAAGATTCTATTTTATTTATTCATGAGAGACATACAGAGAGAGAGAGAATGGCAGAGACACAGGCAGAGGGAGAAGCAGGCTCCATGCAGGGAGCCTGATGTGGGACTCGACCCAGACTCTAGGACCACGCCCTGGCCAAAGGCAGACACTAAACCACTGAGCCACCCAGGGATCCCCCTGCAGCTTTCATAATAAATTTAGAATTCCCAAATGTCAACACCACATAATTAGTATAATAGGTAATATTTATTGTGCACTTACAAGTGCACAATATTCATTTTCATCTTTAATTCCCTCAACATCTCCATGAGGCTATTTTGACTTTCCAGTGAGGAAAGGAGGCACAGAGTAATTAATGAACCTGTATATGGTTGCACAGCCAACAAAGCTCTAGTGCTGGCATTTGAAGTCAGTAGTCTAACCCCAGAAACTAGGCAACCTCTTTCAGGACAGCCCCGTTCCTGGCATTGCATGAGACAGACAGGCAGAGGCTGGATGTAGAACTCAAGGAATAAGCAGAAGGGGCAAAATGTAGGTGATGACAACGGGAAGAACCCAGGAAGTAGAGAATGTGGCTTCAGGTAATGCCAAGGAGCTGTCAGCATGGGGAGTTACAATTAGGAGTAATGGGAGTGGAACAAAGGCTGAAGTCAGGAGTCTGTGTTTCCCAGAGATCTGGAAGGGCTGGCAGCATCAGGGGAGTTTTTCAAGGTCTCGGCTGGGTGGGTAGGGTTCAGAGACAGGACCCACAAGTGAAGAGGCTCAGGTGCCACATAGTCCATTTCGATGGGGTGAGGCCAGAGGAGTATGTCTGGAACTAATAACCAGAACCAGAGTCTGAAGTAGAGACTGAAGGCAGAATCAGATTTGAAAGGTCAGGATTAGAACCAGAGCCAAAGCCCGGTTGATGAGGGAGAGTCCTAGCATGGGAGGCAGAGGTCCCAAAATCCTCTCTGCTCAAGTGATAATTAACTCCTAGTATTGATTCAGGACACGCCCCCCAGGCAGAATGCAAGCAAGCTCTGCCTGACACACAGCCTGTCCTGGAGCCAGAGAGAAAACCCAGGCCTGGGCGTTTCCAAAAAAAAAATGCCAAGTATCTGAATATTGTCTGACAGTTTGTTACTGGAGATAGGAAAACAGCAGACCTGGGTGTTGCAATACCACCTAGCCGCTCACACAAATAAAACACTGTCTGCTGCCACACTTTACAGGATATAATATTTGTTGAGAGAATGGGAATTCTACAAAGGGGCCTGTAAACTGCCCAATATAATTTCCATTGCTTTGTAAAGTCTGGAAGTTGGAAATGAAGTTTTTGGACTTGAGGGGTTGTTCAGGGAGAGAAAAATCATTGTCCATTTGCCAAATACTGGAAACCTGCTCTGACTCAGAGGGGTTGCAGGTCCTCCTGCCCTCCTCCTGGGCCCAAATGGAGAGAGGGGTGGGCCATGTAACTTGTTTTGAGGCAGCTTGTCAGCATTCAGCTGTGAATTCTGAAACCTGGCCCACATCAGCAAAAGTGATGTCTTATCCAGACACACGCCATAGGAGATGTGAACTGGATTGAAATCAGAGCAGGAAAGGCTGTGGGGACCTCAGCGCCTTCTGAAGGTATTTTTAGAATGCTTTTAACCTGAAAAAGGGAAAGTGCTACCCTTCTGGAGACCATGAAGCTGAGAATGGCTCATAGCTAAACCAGGCTAATACTTAATTTGGGGGCAGCCCCAGGCTGCTCCCGTGGGTTGGGGTGGGAGTGCCTGTTGCTATGCTCTGGGAATGTGACATGCAGGGGTTGGCTGTCATCATAGCCATCCCACCCCCTCTCTTTAGCCTGAGACTGGGACACCAACAGTGTCAGAGAAGGAAATAATTATTCCCTGTATTTGTGAATGTGGTTTTCAGAACAGATGGACAGATTTTATATCCGTGACAGCACTCGATACACAGGCCTATTACTCCCACTGTTTTGATGAGAATCTTGAAGATCACATCACACGTCCACACCACTCTACAGGAGACCCCTGACTTGAGACTCTCAATCCCTACACTCAGCACATAAAGCAAAACTAATGATGTAGAGTCAAAATTACCCTGAAAAATCATGCAAGTCGCCCTCAAATGTGGTGCCTGGCCAGCTTACCCTCTGTAGTTGGCAAAGATGAGTTTCTTCAGTGGACTGCCAGGTGCTGTAGTTGACTTGCATTTAGAAATCATGTTTTATAAAGAAGGGAGAGTTTCTTAATGACCAGCCTGCTGAAATACCCACCCAGGAGAATCAAGTAGAAGCTGAGACTGTGCACAAGGGCAGGTATGAGTCCTTGGTCCACGCTCACTAGGGGCTTTTGCCTTCAGAGCTGTGTGGTGGCTAACAATGCTAGTCACTGCCTTTCTCTTCTTCTCTGTCACAAATGCATGTAGTTGAATTTGTCCAATTTAAATGTGCATGTGCTGGGATTGTACTGTAAGTTATAGATCATATATTCCAGCCAAAGGCCCCTGATGATAATAATAATATAGTAGAGGGAAGTGCACTCTCAGTCCACCAATGATGTGCACTTGATAGATGGCCACCTGCTGTGCTAAGAGAGAGGGCCCCAGCCAGGCCAGGAGCCTGGGCTCAACAGGAGGCAGGGATCATTGCTGCTTTTGTTCCAAACCTTGATCTCGGTGTCCCTTACACTGAGACTCTCTCCCTCACTCCTAGCCCCAGTTCCTGGCCTGCCAAGTCCCAGGTTATGTTTCTGACTTTTTTTCCACGGCTCAGTCCTCTCATGTCTGGAAGTCCAGCCACAAGATGCTTAGTGGCCCTCTCTCCTAGGGGAAGGGAACTTTGAATTTTCCTTTGCACAGATTGCTGAGGACTTAATTTCAGTAGATATTTCTAGCACCTCTTTTGTGTTTTCAAATTATCTGTTCCCAAAGCCACAATCACCTGATTCCCAGGTCAGCCCTCTCACCCTCTACATCATTGTGCCTCAGTAAGGCAAAGAGGTACTAGAGTGGATACTCCAACCAAAATTCGTACATCCCTATGTGAGATGGGCATGTGTGTGTGTGTGTGTGTGTTTGTGTGTATGTATGATTGAGGGAAGTTGTACATGCATGTGGTATGTGTATATGCTCACACATGTAAGTGAGAAAGATGGGGTGTGTGTGTATGTGTGTGTGTGTGTGAGAGAGAGAGAGAGAGAAAGAGAGAGAGAGAGAGAGAGAAGTAGGATGGGAAATTGTCCCTTATTCCCAGCCTGGACAAAGGCCATTTTCTCTTCCTTATTCAGACCTTTGTTTAGACCCAAGTGTCATCTGCTTGTCCCTGAGAACCTGCACAGCCTCACGGCTTTATCTTTATCTTACTTTATATTTAACCTCATTAGCTGTTTGTGGGCCTCGCCTGGGCCAGATCATAATGGCAAACACACAGGACAAGGGTGCCTGATGTTTATCTCTGCTGTGGAGTGTCTGGTATAGTAATTAACTTTGAGGTCTTGAATACAACAGGATATGGAAGAAAAAATCAGAAAAGCCCTTGCTAATTTGCAGAAGGCTTTATAGAACAGAAACCAATTATTTATTTGTTGTTTGTATAAGGAATATTTACAGTATCTGATTGCACATCAAAATATGATGGAGAGGAACTTGGTTTGGGCATGTAGCTGCTAGGGTTGGAATTCTCTCCTTGGCTACTTGGTCATGGGTGAATTACTTTATCCTCTGGAGCCTCAGTTTCTTCATGTGTGAAGCAGGAATGGTAAGATGAGGTGTGTTAAAGCTCTTGGCATCCTCCCTGGCATGCAGGGGAATCAACAAGTTAGGAACTCTTGTCCATCCTCATGCCCATCCTGCTGTGGCCACCCAGTGCTTAGTTGTACAAAGCATGCTCAGATTCCTGTTGATGTAGGGCCACCTACAGTAATCCTTCCTGACTGGGGAATGAAGAATCTGTTGGAGCTTAATGATCGAGAGAGTACCCCTAGATCTTCCTAGTTTGCCGCATCATCGTGAAACCAGATTTAAAATATCATTCTACATTATTCATGTGCTTGGTCCATCAGGTTGTGCACTATCTGGTAATTTGCCCTTCTTTGCTTTCACAGGCACAAGAGAAAGATGTTGAAGGGTGGCCCCTTGGTTTGTGGAAGCTCCCAGTGTCTTGATTCTGCGGTTTCATGCTGATAGCCACTAGAGGGTGCCCCAGGGGTCTCTGGGGTCTGGGTGCCCTAACTGATAGGCTGAAGAGTCAAGTCAGTAATTACAGAAGCCTCATACGGAAGAGCCAGACTGCAGTGTGATGATGGGAACAAAATTTGGGAGCTGGAATTAATAAAGAATTCTTACTACATGACTAAAAAAGCCCACATTGCATTCCTTTGTGAGGTTAGGCTCTATCTAACAAGACCGTTTACAATGATTTTACCCTCAAACAATCACTGAGTACAGAATGTCTTTCTGTAAGCAATCAAATAAAATCTGTTAGTATCATTTCCTCTTAATTAATCATGTAATTAGTGTGTGATTAGAATTTCCCAGGTTGTGTTTCTTTCTTCTGTTTTAGGAGGTTAGGTGGTTAGTGGCCGTAGATTTCAGAGATAGAGAGATCTGGCTTCAAATCCCAGCTCCCTCCATTACCAGCTATGTAGATATTGAGGTCATGTAACTTTTCTGAGCCTGTTTTCTCCTCTATAAAATGGGACTGATAGGGATCCCTGAGTGGCGCAGCGGTTTAGCGCCTGCCTTTGGCCCAGGGCACGATCCTGGAGACCTGGGATCGAATCCCACGTCGGGCTCCCGGTGCATGGAGCCTGCTTCTCCCTCTGCCTTTGTCTCTGCCTCTCTCTCTCTCTGTGTGTGACTATCATAAATAAATAAAAATTAAAAAAAAAAATGGGACTGATGAAAGGCACCTGGCTGGCTCAGTTGGTAGAGCCTAGGACTCTTGATCTTGGGGTTGTGAGTTCAAGGACCACATTGGGTTTAAAAATTACTTGAAAAAAAGAAAATAAATGGAACTGAGGATACTCCTTTAAAGGACTTCTGTGGATAGTAGATGTATAGTGAGTATAATGTCTAAGATATAGAAGCTTTTTAATAAGTGGCAGATATTATGCTAATTTTGATTTTTTTTTAAATGACGCTGTTAGTCACAAATGTCACTCACTGATCTGCCTTGGAGAGCAGCTTAATGACTTTTAAGATATAATGAAGTATGTCAGTTCTTCTGTCACAGTTTAAATTTGATCCATCCTATTTTGTTGGTAAGTGTTTATTAGACTATTTAAGAAATAAGCATTTTATATAGCACACCAATGCCAAATCACAATCAGTGACAATTTTTATACAACACCTAACAGAGGCCAGGAACTATTTATGCAAGATGACAACAGCCACTGAACAATGTGCAAAGAAAATATTGTGCCTTCCTGGCCATTCCTAACATTTCAAGTCAAGGTGTTGCATTTAATTAATCTCCAGAAGGTTTAATCTCAGACTTATTAAGAGCATTATTTTGTGAAGGCAAACAAACAGCTCTGCTAGCGGCACCAAACATGTTTATTCCAAATAGTTAATTAAATTGTGTCAGTTCCTGCCCTGGAGCTTTCAGGCTATTCTGTTTTTCTGCCCATGTGGACATTCCGTCATCATTCATTTTTATTTCCTCTCTGGCCTTTTAAAAAGAGAAGCTGAGCAGCAGCGGCAGCCCAAGCATGTGTGTAGCTGGAGCATTTTGCAAAGTGAAATTCGTTAAATACAGGCCCCAGTGCCGGCTGTTGGGGATGTCTTCAGTGTTCAGAACTCACGGGGCTTTTCCAGAAGCATCAAAACATACCTGAATGATTCTTACCCTGAACAGAAGCAGCAATAGTGACGAAGGCTTGAAAGTCTCTGGAAGTCCCCAGAGCTTGAAGCTGTGTGGAAACAGGAGCATAGACAGGAATCTGGGTGCAAGAGGCTTCCAAAACTGCTGACCCATGTCTCTTTCTGTTTCTCCCTGACTTTGCAAAAACAGGATATATTGGCTTAGGATCTTTTTCTAAGAAGTCTAAAGGCTTCCTTTGGCTTGAGGAGTACAGGGCACCAACCCTGTGTGAGGCAGGGGAGACATGGAGGCAGAGGGAAAGGTAAACAGCTCTGCTTGCCTAGGCTGGAGTATGTGGTGAATCAGCAACAAGAAGACTCCAGGCCTTAGATATCCAAGGCCCAGGGACACTGGACTTGGAGCAAGCTAGACCAGACACCCAGCACTAGGAAGCAGGCGGCTCCAGGTCTATCCACACTCCCAGTCTAGCACCTCCAAAGCAGTTCCAAAGGAAGCAATAGGGAGCTAGTCTCATTCACAAACTAGTCCACAGGTAGATATGTACTTGCTAGTCATACTGCCCATGAGCATCAGACATGGTTCCATGCTCAAGGAGCAACAGTCCAGTGAGATAGAGAGTAACAACTGACATATATGAGCCAGGCACTAGGGAAAGTAGTCCCCTACATTAATGTCAAACACCTCTGTGAGGAAGGTGTAACATTATCTTCATGTAACAGTCTAGGAAACTAAGGCACACAGAAATTAAACAACTTGCCCAAGGTCACACAGCTAGTCAGTGGCAGCTTAAGGATTCTGTTGCACAAAAAGGTAATATAATGAGGCCATGAGTTAAAATATATGTATATACCAGCTTGGCAAATTTATGTACCAAGTAAGGCCTGAGAAGGCCCATGGTCACAAAGGGTTCAAGGAGAAAGGGGTCTCTATGAGCTGGGTTTGGCAGAAGCATCATAAGACAGGGGGGGTGCACCAATTGGGTTCAGAAGAACTTACACATGTGGAGAGAAGCAGGGAGAACATCCCAGTTGGAGAAAGTTTTGCAGGTGACCTTGGAGGCAGGAGGTGCTGGGGTGGTCTGAGCAGGTGGCAGAGGAGGAGACGTGAAGGGCAGGAGGATGGCTAGAGGTAGGTGGCTCATAGAAGGCCTTGAACTTCAAGCCATTGTCATCAACCAGAACCAGTGAAAACGAGGTGATTAAGGCCCCGCAGCTGGCAGAGTCCTGGTGGGGAGCAAGGTTGGGAGAAAGCACTGGGCTCCATTGGTGCAGTCAGCCCCCTTGCCTGAAAGACAGACTGCCATCAATTAGCAGGACCATGGGCCAACCACTGCATCGTTGCTGTCTTACAGCAGCACTGGCCTATGCTTGGGAGGGAATACAGTTTGTCAGGAGCAAATGCCTGGGTTTGTGTTCTGGTTCTACCCCTTAGCTACGTGTCCGTGAAAGAGTGACTCAATTTCTCTGTGCTTCAATCTTCTCTGCAGGGTAAATTGGAGTGACACATTCCTGGTGGGATTGTTGTAGTTGAATTAAAATGTTTGGCACATGGGATCCCTGGGTGGCGCAGCGGTTTAGCGCCTGCCTTTGGCCCAGGGCGCGATCCTGGAGACCCAGGATCGAATCCCACGTCAGGCTCCTGGTGCATGAAGCCTGCTTCTCCCTCTGCCTGTGTCTCTGCCTCTCTCTCTCACTGTGTGCCTATCATAAATAAATAAAATTAAAAAAAAAATGTTTGGCACATAGTAGTTTCTTGATATGTGCTAGCTATTACTCTTTCTGTTGGTGGTTGTGCTGGTGTTATCATCATTGTCAACTTCAGCTTTGAGACATGAGCATCATTCCAGAGCCCAGAGAATGGCAGGGCCAGACTAAGAGTATGTAGGTTTACCCATCTCCCTCTTTCTCAGCCCTGTAAAGTCATTAGCTCTGCTAAAGGGTGACGGGGAGCCCAACCAATGTGGCCTGGCCACTTGGTTATGACGAACTTCTTTGTGGCTGCCTTACTACAAGGCCAATAACCTAGGTGTGCTTGTTTTTACGCAGAGAACCTAACCACATCGAGTGAGGTCCATGGGCTCTGCCTGTAGCTTTGAGCTTCTCTGGCATCTGCACGTTTATGAGCAGTGTTGTTGGGGGAGAAGCTGACATGCAGTGCAGTGGCTTCCTAGTGGACCTAGTAGCATCGAGCGATCATAAATTGTATTTCCTTTCTAGTCCAGGAGACAGGAAGCTCCAAAGGGGACTCCAATTAACTCTGAAGGAACATGGATTTCTCCAGAGCCTGGCAGTTCCGATTGGGTCTAAGGAGGTGTCACACAGCCTTGGAAAATATTTACAACCACAATGATGATGCCTCCAAAGTTGGGCTCTTGACGATATACCTCAAACAAATGTGTGTTTCTCCTTCCTCACAAGGTTCACTGCCCTTAATTGTACCCTGCTTCATTAAGGGGCAATTAATTTTGTGACTGGGTTTTAAAAGGCAGTAATTATCAGGCGAGGACAAAAAGCCCATGGTTAAACATAGTCAGCTGGATGGATGTAAAAGGTGTTCCCTGGCAGATTAAAGGGGGAGAGAAGTAGCATATGTCCTAGGCAGGCAACACTTTCCTTTTTGACTTTTCTTTTATCAGTTCACACCAAGCTGGTTGTTTGAGGGTACGAGACTTACTCTCTTACAGGTCTTTGATATGAGGCTATTGGCCAGCGGACCTTCTCCTGCCATAGAAGTTGGCTAGAAGGCCTGGGCCTACATCAATGGCCTGAGGCCTTTTGTGGTGGACATGGCTTTTCGAAGAGACCTATCCCCTTCTCGAGACTTTTACAAGTTAGGAGTACTTCTTATTTCAATGTCATCCTAGACACACATCCGTTTCTTCCTTTGTCATTCATCAAATGTTTGTTGAGAGCATTCCAGACACCGTGCTAGATTCCTGAGATGCAATGCTGAGCGCAACAAACATGCTCCATGCCTTTAGGCATTTATAGTCAAATGGGCCAGCAGGATGTTAATGAGATAATAACCCAGATACATCATTAGAAGCAGTGGAACATGCCATGCAAGAATGGGGCGATGGGCACTGAAACTGAATGCATCGAAGTGGTCACAGAAGATGACCTCAAGAAAGGGACTTCTGAGCTGAGAACAGGAGTGGAACTCAGCCAGGTCATGTGGGAGGGAGAGTATTCTAGTCTCCCAGGGAAGAGCAGGTACAAAGGCCTCGAGACAAAAGTGGATGTGACACTTTCAAAGAAGGAAAACTACAGGTCAGTGGACTGCAGCACAGAGGTAGGGGGTGGGGATTAGTGTCACAAGATAAAGGGAAGAAGCTGGATAGGTTTGCGGACCTCAGTTTTCCTTGTGACATAAAAATGGTATTGCCTTCTCTGCCTACACCATAGAGCACTTATGAGAATAAAGAAAAAGAATAGCTATGTGAGGCGTTATTTGTGCAACAGTGTTTAGCAAACTCCTGCCAGGCACTGGTCTATTCCTTTGAAGCAGATGGAGTCAAGACTGGAATCACAGACTGAGTCTTAATGACACCATTTAATGTGAGCCATGTGAGATAATAGGGCCTTCTGCTTTGGTATTTCTGTATTATCACCCCACTTCTTACCATGGACCCATGTGATCCTGCCTGTTGTGAACCTTCCCCCTCTCCACCTGTCTCTGTCTCTCTGTCTCTCTCTGTCTCTCACACACACACACACACACACACACACACGCCTGTATATTGTTAATGCAAATAAAATTTGCAGCAAGGTAGTATGGAGGTTACTATGGGGGGTGGGGGCGTGGGCTTGGGTGTCATTGAGTTTATATCCTGGTTCTACTAATCACTAGCATTATAACCTTGAAAAAGGTACTTAACTTTAAGTCTCAGTTTCTACATTCACAAAATGAAGGTAAGAATGTCTGTTTCTCTGGTGGTGTTTGGATTGGATGCAGCAATCATGGAAAGCCCTTAGCAAACTGTAAGCCCTCAATAAATAGTAATAATAGTAAAATATTATTAGCACTCAATGACTTATTGCAATGTCTGACAACTAGTCAGATGATATTGTTCAATAGATGATATCGTTACCAAAAGTATGGTTAATAAGGATTCTTTAGGATAAAAATGCAGGAACATGATTTACACAAAAATGAGGACCTACTGGGTATTAGAAGTTACCTGTTTTCCTCTCTGGTTCTTTCTGCATCGCAGTTTCATTCTCCCTGAGGTGAGTAGTCTTTTTTTTAAGACTTTATTTTTTTAGAGAAGCTTTAGTTTTATAGCAAACTTGATAGGCAAGTAAAGAAATTTTCCGTAAGCCCCTGCCCCTACATATGCACAGCCTCTCCTGTGGTCAACATCCCTCACCAGAGTGGGACATTTGTTATAGCCAATGCATTTATACTGATACATCATAATCACTCAAAGCCCATAGTTTATGTTAGAGTTCACTCCTGGTAGTGTACATTCTGTGGGTTTGGACAAATATACAGTGCTATGTACATCTCCCCCTCCTGGTTTTTATGGTTGCTGCAGCCCCAGATGGAGGTAGACCTCTGTGTCAAAGTTTGCTCTTGGAAGGGAGGGGGGACTTCAGGGTCTCTGTGGTACCATAGGGTATTCTCATTGGGGATTGGATTTCTTCATGTAGCAAGAAAGGTGGTCTCTGGTAGTTCCAAAGACATGTTCTTCCGTCAGGTAACCAACCTGGAATGGGTTGTCCTCTTCCAGCTCCAATGTGAACAACCCCTGATATGCAGCAATGCTTAGCATATGTGCCTCACACTAGGATGAATACCACAGCCTCGGGGATTGGGGGGTGGGCATTGGGAGATGGGAGCAAGGTGTCCCAATCTAAATCTAAACTCCCAAGGCAGTTTAGCAGAGACAGACCTGATGAGGGCCCACGTCCAGAATGTAGCCCAGGCTCAACCTGCTGATGATGCTCCTGCCGTGACTAGTCACATGGGACGAGAGGATGAGGGTGCCGCAGTTTGACTTGGGACCTAGATGCTTCATGAATCCCAGTTTATACTCAGTCTCAGAGCTAATGAACTGCTTTGCCATTTCTCTCTGTCTCTGGGCTGAATCCAGTGGGCAGTGACCCAACACCCAAGTGATTTGTGGATCTGAAGGAGGAGGGGGGAAGCTGGTTATGGAATCAGCAATCACTCTGCCCAAGCCCATGCCTGGCAGGGCCTTATCTTTATTTATAGCTGGCTGAGCCTTCCAGAGCCCAGTTTTTGCCCTTGAGTGACTAGTGCACTGCAGTTTTAGTTCATAAAACACTGTTTGTTTATAATCCTTAACGGATTCTGTTTTATTAAAAGAGAAGGCTCCATCCAGAGTATAAATAAGGTTAACTGGTTAAGTTTTAGTTTATATCCACAGTGAATATGCAATGGATGGTCATTTACCACAGAGTTATGCGCACTCATGACCTAACTTTATTAATTTTTTTAGAGGTCTCTGTGGCCCGGACAAAACCTTTTCCAAAGTGGGGAGGGTTAGAGTAGAGGAATGTAAGATCCTAAAATCAGCTTTGTGGCAGTGGATTTTTGTCTTTTGTTTGTGTATTTGACAGTATAGGAAGCAATGTGTCTTCATATCCAGTTCTGTGATGAGAACTGGGGGATTAGATTGGGGTAGACTTAGATCTATTTCTATTTGAGTGTGTGTGAGAGTGTAAGAGTATGTGTGTGTGTATGTGAGAGGAGGGAGAGAGGGAGGAGACAGGGAGGGAGCACAACTCAGGGAATAGTGAAGGCTTCTTGGAGCAGATGGCATTGAGCTGAATCTTGAAGGATGGATCAGATTCTGATCAAAAAGCAGAAAGAAAAGGAAAAAAATGCATCAAATTCATAGTAAAAGGAAAAAGTTGAGGTTGTTTGTGATATTGCATGAGGATCAGTTTGTCCAGGGCATGAAGATGACACAAGGGAGCTGGGATTAGGGTAGGGTTTCCTGCTGGAGGGTGGTGGCCAGATCCAAAGGGTTTTATACTTGACTTAGAAGGCAGTGGGAACCACTAATTTTATGAGTGGGGGAGGGGCATGGTTGGACTTAACCTTTGGCTTGTGTGATTCTTCCAACTGGTACCATCCCTCAGAAATAGTTCTCCCTTTTAACCAGTATCTTCCCCAGACCTGAACGAACAGCCCTGAATTGCTCTCTTGATTGTACCTCACCCTCACCTACCTTCCCTCCCTCCTGTTCTTTGTGGTTGCTACAGCCCTAGATAGAGGTAGGCCTCTGTGTGAAGGTTTGCTCTTGGAAGGATGGAAGGGGGAGCTTGAGGGTCTCTGTGAAGTGCATGTCTCTGAATTTCTTACCCAAGACCTACTAGTGATTCAAGAGGTTCTAAGTAAACTTTGGTCCCTGGTGGATAGAACAGTTTGTGCAGGTCTTCCTGCCAAAGGGAAAAGAAGCCCAGGTGTGAAGATGGAGTTTCTAAAGGTAACAAAACTCCAGGGGATGTGAGGGATATCCTGCTTACATCCTTTCTTCCTCCCTTCTTTTTTTTCCCTTCCAAAAAATATATATTTATTAAGCGCCTATTACATACTTGCCATTCTGCATAGAATGCTCCATTTTCTCCTTGGAGGGACCTAGAAGGGTTTCATGAGAACGAAAGAAAACAGCCTCAAGCATCATCATTATCTTTATACATTTAGGAAGGCATGGCAAATAATTGGCTTGTTTGTTGGGACTCTCTCTCAGTGCCCAGGACGGACATCACAAATAGATCACAAAACACCATCTCATAGTGCCTGGAAGAGGCCTCAGAACCATTCTTGACACAAGTGTTCCAGGCAGCAATTTGCAGTTAGGAAGAGTGGACTTCTAGGATTGGTCCCGCATGTCTGACATCCCCACTGAACACCACTGGGGCATGCCTGACTGTCTTCACACAAGACTGCCTGGCATGCCTAGAGGCCTATGTATGGCCCACTCCACTTGTCGCCACCTTCTCCCCCCACTCAGCCCTTTCTGTAGATACAATGACCTACCCTAGAAACTGGCCATTGATATTTATGGGTAGAGAGGCAACACCTTCTGCAGGTGTTAATGCTGCAGAAGATATAAGCTGGGACCCTATTCTGGGCTTGCCACTTACTGATTGGGACCTCAGGCAAATTAGGTCACCTCCCTGGGTCTTGGTTTCCTCACCATTAAAAGGAGAGCTTGAGTGGTGTCTTGTGTCCCATCCAGCTCCAGCATTTTTTATCTAATTAATGAAAATATTTCCCTTTTAAATCTAAGAAACTAAGTTCTGGTCTTTTCTGTATTGGCAGATAAAATAACAAGGGGGAAAAAGCCAATAGGCTTCTGGTTTGTATTACTGTATATAAGCTATATATATAAATATAAATAAGATCTCTGTCATCCATAACTGAGAAGAACTCAGTGCTGGGCCTCCACTTAGACTGTTGGCATCATTATCACATCTCTTGAGCTCTTTGTTCCCCCAGGTCCCTGTTCCTGGCATAATTTACACATCCCTGAAGCCTGCAGGAGGAAGTGATGGGAGTCCCTGGAGCTCTTTTATGAACAGACATGGCTCCATCCTATCATGGGGGTGGTAGGTCTTAGCATCCCCTGGACTCTTGCCCCTAAGCCAGCTGTGGTTCCAAGAGCCTTGCAGATTCCTCTACCAGGAAGGAGAGCTCGTTTCTGGCTCTCCCATGGGGGAGGTGGCAGGAGGCCGGCATCCCCCTCCCTACTGA
Source organism: Canis lupus dingo (assembly GCF_003254725.2). NCBI lineage: Eukaryota > Metazoa > Chordata > Mammalia > Carnivora > Canidae > Canis > Canis lupus. The sequence goes on from NC_064246.1 coordinate 43,068,172, forward strand.
GGCATGCTTGCTGCACTCACAGTATTTGAGCAGCGGTTAATATATCAATATTTGCTCGGGAGGGTATTTGGCATAGAGCAGGTCCCTGGGATGCCGGTGGATAGATTGCCTTCTCTTGTCACATTCTTTGTTTTTTGGCAGGGACAGAGGGGTTCCTAGCTGCTGACAGGAGGCATGGAAAAGGAGCCCCTACTTCTCTTGTGAACACTTCAGTCTCACAACTTGGCACTGTATGATGTTTCAGTGCTTCAAGTTGTCCCTATCATTCACTGTTTGCCTGTGTATTTGACTCACTCCACCTCCACTAGAATCATGTTCCTTAAACTCAGGGTGGTTTCCACCACTATACTGAAACCCTCTGGGGGTCAGGCCAGTGCTAGGAGGGGTGGAGCTTAGTAGAGGTGCACATGGGCAAGAATCACTCTAGCTGGGATGAATCCGGCTCTCACTGTCTAGACATATAGCCTGAGCAAGCTCCCTGTTTTCTCATGGTCTCAGATAACCCTCTGGGAAGTGACAGGAGGAGGATAGAAGAGCTATAAGGATCAAATAATATTACATATGCAAAGCAGTTAGCAAAACCCCCTGTGCATAGTAATTGCTCAATAAAGATTGGATCTTGTTAGTCATTGTTTTTCTCTTTCAATAAATGTCTGGTCATCCTTGGATTGTTTGCCTGCCCTAAGTTTCTGGAGGACAGGGACTGAAACCTTGATTTCTTCTCTAGTTCTTCTGTCTCTCCTTGCAGGAAAGACTCCCTCCAACTTTGGGCTTCAGTCTAAATGTCCTATATCAAAGGCTGGTGCCCTTATAGCCCAGGGAAGTGGTACCCACAGAGAAACCATGAACACCAAGGAGAGGACTTGTCCCTGGACTTAGGACAGGGCTTGCCAGTGAAAACCAAGAGTAGGAATCTTCTGCCTGTGAACTCTTTAGGGAGCAGGTCAAAAGAGGACCCAGGCCTCCTGGAAGAGCTGGGACAGCGGGTCTAGATGTAGGCAGCTGTTCTTAACTATGATCAATGTAAGAAACTTGCTGGTTATCATCCTGCTGGAGCTTGCAGATGGTTACTTCAAAAATCAGAACAATTTTCCCTATAGCAACGTTATAGGGCCATTTCCATTCTGAAATAGAAGTTGCAAGCCAGGGATTGCCTAACAGCTGGGGTACCCAGCATTTGGCACACCCCGGGATATGCCCTGTGCACCTGCGTCATGCATAAGGGCATTAGTGACTGTGGTGCCCCCAAGAGGTAGAGGAAGATGAGACCTGAAGTTTCTGTGGGACAAGACTAAGTCCCAGGGCTCAGGACAGAGCAGCTCCAATGTGGGAACTTACTATGTGTCAGGCTCTGACATGATGAGCATTTTATGTGCGTGATCTCATTTCATCTTTTCAGCCATTCTCCAAGGCAGGTGTCTTAGCTCATGCTCTCTAGGAGCAGAGCCTGAGCCAGGGATTCTTGGACAAGTGATTTGTTGGGAAAATGAGGGAAGCAGGAAAGGAGGGGAGAGGAAGCCAAGAAAAGATGTGGATGCAGGAAAAAAATCCAGTCTCCGCCTGACCCCACAGGGAGTGCTGGCATGTGAATGGCACCACAGATGTGTTCTCACTTGAGGCAAGGCAGCTGGGTTTCTGTTCTCTTGTGTCGATTGGTCACTGGCTATAGGTCACATCTCCCAGAAGAGCATGTGGCATAACTTCCTGTGCATTTCTGAAGTGACTCCCATATTCCAAGGGCAGCTTTGAGCTATTAGCAGCAAATCTCAGCTGGGGAATGAGTGTACCAACCTGAGAAAAGGGAGGTGGGTGAGGTACCAATAGCATCTACCACCATAGGTATGGTTAATAGGCCCCTTTTCCATATCAGTAAACTGAAGTCTAGAGCGTTTATGTAATCGGTCCACAGCTGTGTGGAGCCAGGAATCAAACCCAGGCATCTAGCTCCAAGCCATTGGTTTTGCATGACTCATAATCCCCCTCTTGTTAAGTGTCCCAGCTGAGGGCCAAGTAGGAATTAGTAAACCAGAGATAGGTAAGACAGGTGCTCAGGAGGCCCAGAGATAAGGTTAAGGTCGTGAGAGGAGCCCAAGAGCCGAGATCAGACTTTAGACTTCTGTAGTGTGACCAACTTTTCCTGCTTTGCCCAGGACTTTCCCAATTTTGACACTGAAAACCTCACATCCTGGGAATCCCTCCCCCCTCAGTCCTGGGCAAATTGAGCCTGTCAGTCAGCCTAGCCTTCTAGACGGGAGCAAGATAAGGATGTGAGGGTCTGTATTTACCGTACTGCGTGGTGTCAGGTGAGGCAGGTTCGAAGTAATTAGAGCTATCGTTTCCCAGGGCTCCTAAGGCACAGCCACCTCAGCTAGAGGCTGTTTGGGGGACAGGGGTGAGGGGGAGCAGGCCAGGAAAAGCCCCTAGCAGGGAGGGTATCCTGGCCAGGAGCTGAGCAGAGAGGGTGGTCTGAGATCCAGGGTGGGCTGATGAGAGGAGAGACTTGGATGGCTCAGAGAAGGGGAGGGGAGTGAGTTACCAGCCCCCTGAGGCCTCCTCGGGGAGCTTGCCAGAAATAGATACCCTTCTCCTGACTCCCGCTTTGAAGCAGGCTGTTTGCTCTGTGTGTGTGTGTGTGTGTGTGTGTGTGTGTGTGTGAGAGAGAGAGAGAGAGAGAGAGAGAGAGAGAGATTGAGAGAAATGGTGATGTACATTTGAATTAATCTCATAAGTAAATGTCCCATTAAATTCCTACCCCATCCGTAGGGCTGAGCAAAGTGAAATAGGCTCCTGTGCTTTTGAAAGGCCCCGTCACCCATCACCTATATCCAAGTAATCTGCAAATCTGACAAGAAAAGCTATCAGGGCCAGGAGCCATGAAACTCATGAATAATCATGTCCTCTGGTAAAGCTTCCTGGGGAAGAGTCAGTGGTTAGGACCTAAGGTCCAGAAGCCTAAAAGCAAACGTGGGTCCTGGGTCCCTAGGGTTGAGCCCTGGCCAATCATGCCTCAAGTGTCTCACACACACACACACACACACACACACACACACATTCATGTGTGCATATATATACACACGTATAAGTGTGTACACACACACACACAAACACATACACAGTCTCCTTATAGCCAGAAAAACACACTGGCCCATTCTCCAGATTGAAACGCTGAGCCCAGGCCCATACCTGAGTGTTAGGCTTGTTTTTAAGAGTTGAAAAGAAGGTCCAGGGGTCACCAAGTTTAACCTCCAAGGTGGTCCAGTTGCACTGTTGACACATGGTCTAGTCTGACCCCATGACCAGACCGCTATTTCCTGCCACCTTAGGAATATAGGTGCTCACTTGACTTTCCAGGATCCTAGGAGTGAGCAGCAGCCCGTCTCAGTGGCAGAAAGCCCTGCTTCGGCAGCAGGGGGTGGGAAGCATGTGTAAGGCAGTGGCCGGGACATGGTGGTGTGGGTTTGGAGGGATCCTGGGAAAATAGCAAGCCAGTAGTACAAGAGGCAATGGCTACTGGCTCCCTTTTATTTGGAGTCTTTAGGTTCACCATAGATGTTTCAATCTCCTGTTTCCTGCTGCTTTTTCTAATGGTCTCCAATCAATGCTAGCTCCTGAGGAGTCTGCCACTTTGGAAGAAGATTCTGGGGAAGTGGCCCCCTCCTCCTGGCCCTGGCCTCTGGCTGTGGTAGCAAGATTGAGAGTGACTTTATTTCTAGTTCTCTCTGGCATTCTGACCCATCGCCCTGTGTTTAGAAGACTGCCGCAGGAGGCAGTGGTGTTGAGAAAGGGACATTTGTCTTTCCTGCTTGGGGCACAGAAGACTGCTCTGTTAGGTAAAGGTGCTAAAGGCAGAATTGACTGGGACAAGCTCTCCTGGGGACCATATCCAAAGTCTCTTTCCAGTTTCAGGGGTTGGACAGGGACGAGTGCTTCCTTCCCATTTACAGAACCTTCCCGGCCTGGTCTAGTGGCAAAGGGGCGAGGGGCGGGGGGTGGTTGTGGTGGTAAAAGACCCGGAAATGGCCAAGACTGGGATCTGGCCTATGTAGTCCAGGTCTTTCCCAGCTTCCCACGTTTGTAAACTTGTTGACTTTTTTTTTTTGGGGGGGGGGGGGTCTGCGACCCACAGCAAGAAACAGGAATCCTTTACATCACAACCTAGTGAACCAATGCATGCAAATAGATAGATACTGAAAGAAGTTTTCTGAAATAGTCCTTACCCTTCTGGTTTCACTGGTAGTGAGAGGAAGCATTGTCTCCATGTTTCTGGTAGTCTCTGTGCTATCTCACCTTTTGAAAGCATTAGTCCTTGACAACCACTAAATTGGTCTCATGAATCTAGAAGTAGATAACCACCCGCAGGTGGAGAGAGCCATGATTCAGTCTACACTCTCCCTTTATGGAGGAGAAAGCAGGTGCACAGTGAGGGAAAGGACACCCAGGGTTGCACAGAAACCACATAGGTTTACTGAGCAGCTACTATATGCCAGGAGTGGCCATCGCTGGATAGAGTGGTGAGCAAAATAGAGGTGAGTCTTTGACAACCACTAAATTGGTCTCATGAATCTGGAAGTAGATTACCACCCACAGGTGGAGAGAGCCATGATCCAGTCTACACTCTCCGTTTATGGAGGAGAAAGCAGGTGCACAGTGAGGGAAAGGACACCCAGAGTTGCACAGGAACCACATAGGTTTACTGAGCAGCTACTATATGCCAGGAGTGGCCGTCGCTGGGTAGAGTGGTGAGCAAAATAGAGGTGATCTCTACCCTCCAGATGCTTAGAGTCTCGTGAGAATGGCAGACATTGAACCAATAAAAGAACAAGCTGACATAAAATTATAGTACGAAATGTGATCATTGCTACAGGGAAGGAAGCCAGGAACTTTCACAGAGACCGGCTAGGGCTGGGGAGGGGCAGGGATGACTTTTTATAGGGTGGTCAGAAACCTCTCTCTGGGGCCACAAAAGTGAAGTCAAGTCCTGTGGACAAGAGCCCAACAGTTAACGGAGTGGTGGGAGACAGGGGGACCAGGAGCTGGAGGGACAGCGGCAGAGGGTTTTGAGCAAGGGCCGTGGTGAATATGAAGCCCTTGGGTCCAAGAAGAATTGAACCTGAACTGAAGGAAAGCCAGTGTGGCTGGAGCAGGAATGGGACAGAGACCCCACATGGTCAGGAGGAGGCCTAGGGACCCTTTTGGCTTTTGAACTTTATTCCAAGGTCAGTGGATGCATTGAAAGATCTTAAATCAGATATGTGACATGATCTGACTTGTGGCTTTAAAATATTTCCTTGGCGTCTATGTGGAGAAAAAGATCAGATGGAGCAAGTTTGGAAAGAAGGCGGTCAGTTGATTTTTGTCTGCATAATCTCTAGAGGGAGGCCAGTGGATCTGCCTTTGTAGCAGCCCAGAGCTATGCACACTTAGAAAGACTGCACTACTAATGAAACATTTGCATCTTAGGAAATGATAAAACAGGCTGCAACATGTAAAAATTAAGTAACTCAATTTGTTTTAACAGCTTGTGCTCTAGTACAGCAATTTGTTTGGCATCTACACGGACTCCATCTGAACAGTAATTATGCCATGCTAATTATTTTACTGCATTGTGTACATCTGACATTTAATTATGGGTAAGTATGTGAGAGTAGATTTTCTTCCTCCCTCCACCTGCCTGACAGGTAGTTTTGTTTCCCATACCTCTTTTCCACCTACGTTGTCTTTATGCCAACTTGTCATCTGCAACGAAATCATGTTTCCATGACAGCTTTGCTCAGCCATGTTGCCTGCAACTTGCAGACAATCACCAAAATAAACAGTTGACACAGATGTCATTCTCATCCTCCCATTCTGCCTCTCCCTCCCCCCTGATCTAGCTCCTACTATAAAGATTTTAATTTTTTTTCTCCCACTTTGAGGAAGGAAAGTGATCCCTGTCAACCAGGAGCATCCTTTGATACGTTGGCATGTCTCTCAGTGGCTTCTCTTGTGACCTCTGCCCTTCTCCATGGAGACCGCTGGCAAGCTGACTCCCATGGCCCTGTGTCTAGATGACGCAGCTCAGCAGCTGTGGGTGGTAGACAGACAGGCTCCAGTCTTTGCATTCACAGGGAGGCAACAAAGGTGGGCTCATCACTCAAGAAGTTGGACCAAGGCTGCAGCGTGGCCATCAGAGAGTGCCACTGACAAACACCATAAAGCCAGTCAAGCTTAGTACTGGCTCTCCCTGCAGAGATGGACTTGAGGGTTGGGAGGCTGGGGAATGGCATGAGGAAGGACAGGAAGCTCCGGCCTATGAGCAGAAATGCAACATCTCTGCTGGGGTAAGGGCAGGAAAAATGGGGGGAGAGAGCAGATTAGCACCTCCTGCTAGTCTGTCCCCTTGGCTGGTGTGTCTGTAATGGCCTCTCCACAAAGAGGAAATGCAGTCTGTGCCTCTCTGCTGGGGGAGGTAGTTGGGGCGGGGGGGGATGTTGTGAGAACAGAACAAGAAAGAAAAAATGGCTTAAAAATGAAAGCTACTAGAACACCATAAGGCATTTTATAAAAAATGAGCCATGCTACAGGATTCTAAATCTCAACATGTAGCAAATGCACATTAAAATATACACACAATCTTGTTATGGGTAAAAATAAGCATCCTAGGGGTTTAGAGATCACAGAGCCTTCCCAAGACTAGAGCAGGAGCCATTCTTTCCTCTTTGTGTTCATTATATTTCCTTGTATATTTGGGGTTAGCTAAGAAATGTGGTATACCTTAGGGAAATAAAGAGAATAGACATAAAGACCTTCAGCTTGGTACAGAATGTGCTCTTTGAGAAGTACTGGTTCCTGCTAAGTTCAAGCAATCTTAGATTTGGATCTTTCCAGCTTACATTTTGCTATTTCAGACCTAAAGCTGCAAACCCTCTGGCCAGGAATTTGCATAATTCAGCACTCCCTGTAAGTGCCAAGCAAACCTCTGTTGGTTGACAAGATGATTTTTGGTGGCACATGGACCAAAATATATATTTTTAAATTTTTAATAGTTATGTATTCATTTTAATGTGCATTAAAATATGTGTTACCAGCACATCAAACCCATGTTTTAATGAATATAATAAAGTTTCTTGTGTAAATACAAGTTTGGCACGCCTTCTTCTTCCTCTCTGCCAGGCCTTTTCTCACTTTACAAACTTGCTCAAAATTGACTTCTTTTAGCATCCTGTCCTCAGTAATTCCACCTGGCTCACACTAGCCCTCAGGTCTCTCTCTACTTCCTCTCCCTCCTTGGTTTTCTCTTCCTCCATCCTCTTCCTTGCCTCTGTTATCACCTGCAGACATTCCTGAGAGCCTAATATGTGCTGATCATGTAGAGGGCAAAACAAACAGGTATGTATTCAACTGCAGGAGCAGAGAAGTCATCCTGTGGCTTAAAGAAATATTGCCCTTTGAGTCCTACAGGAGGTAGAGCGGAGCTGCTGCAGTTGCTCTGGAATGCCAACAAAGTCTTGCTGGGTCTCCTTCCTTCCCATGTGACCTTCATGTGTGCAAGAAGTCTGCCACCCAGGAGTGATGCCTGTGTAAAGCCTCCTTCCTTCTAGACTAGGTCTTGTATTTAGAAAGCTCAACCCTTTTGCTCACATCTCATAGGGGATGCTATTTCACATGGGTGTCCTACTGCAAGGGAAGGGGGGACCAGAGTGAGTTTTAGCTTTACAGCCTCAGTGGTAGAGGAAGGCAAGGAAGAAAGAGGTTATGGATGCTTTAGAGGGATCTGAGCCATTTTCTCAATAGAGAAAACATGACTGGTCTCTGGCCTTATATTCTCCCAGGTTGAAAAAATCTGATGAAAAGTTAGCTTTATAATCTTTTAAGTCGGTGTGTGGTCAGAAACTTGTAGAATTGAAAAGGAATTTAGAGATCATTTGGACCTGATCCATATTTTAAGAAATGAGGTCAGAGATGAAGGAGCTTAGTTTTGGCTAAGCAGGTCAAGAACCCTTCTCAGCAGACCCTGCTAATCCAGTGGTTCTCATCTGAAGTGAGCCTCAGAATCACCAACAGGACGTGTTAAAATACCTATTGCTGGGCCCTACCCTCAGAGTTCAGAATTAAGTAGGTCTGGGATGGAACCTGAAAATTTGCATTTTTATAAAAGTTCCCAGGTAGTGTTGATGCTGCTGGTCCAGGAACCCACTTTGAGAACCAATGTGCCAACCGATTGCAAACATGCAATTACAACCAGTGCTCCCATGGCAGGTTTTCCTAAATTATGCTATTTTTTTTTTAATTTTTTTTTTATTTTTTTTTATTTATGATAGTCACAGAGAGAGAGAGAGGCAGAGACACAGGCAGAGGGAGAAGCAGGCTCCATGCACCGGGAGCCTGATGTGGGATTCGATCCCGGGTCTCCAGGATCGTGCCCTGGGCCAAAGGCAGGCGCCAAACCACTGCGCCACCCAGGGATCCCTAATTTGTGCTTTTGTATGTGCTCTTTAGCAACTAAATAACAAAGTAGCAGATAATCAATGTGGTTAATAGGTCAGCTAACCTCGATTTTAGAACTGTCAGTGGTCACATTGTTTGGAACCCAGAGTCTTCCTGCTTGCATGATCTGGCCATACCTCAAAAGAGATGAAGAGTGGTCTATCCTCAGTCTTTACACTCTTGCCTCAAGATAACCTCTACTACACATCTAATGAATCTTTCTGGTCCATGTTTCTTGATAATTTTCACCATGTAAATAAATATCTACAAATCGTATATGATAACCTTTTATGTGTTTTCAGACATTTTGCATACATGGTATCACATGTACTGTTCCATAACTTACATATTTTATTCAATGTTATATTGAGTTCTGGTCATAGTGATACATCTTAGTCTAGTGTATTTATTTTAACTGCCTGGTAGTGTTTCATTTTCATATACCATGTTTTAAATTATTTTCAATAATTTGAAAATGGATTGGTAAACTAAAGATAGCGTTGTGGTAAGCTTTTAATATTGCTAGTAATGGCAACAATAAATTGAAGTGGGATGCTATTTTGATTTTTTTTCATATATTCCCTGACGTAACACATTCGTCAGGTAGCTAGTTTGTGCCAGGCACTGTTCTAGATACAAGGACTACAGCAAGGACTGAACTTCCTCCTTCCCTCATGATGCTCCCTTCGTAGGATACTTGTGGCAAGTCTGGCCCACAGGTGCTCCAGTTCACATTTTACAGATGAGAAAACGAAGATTTTTGGACTTTAAGTAACTCACTCAAGTTCTCATTGAAAAAAGCAAGAATTTTTAAATTAAATCTTTTCTCTCTAATTCTAACACTCTTTCTAACTTTTCACCAAGATTTCTGGTGAACCTAAAAACAATTACCATTCTTCATCTCAATTCTCTTTGGGGGCCATGATTCCTCTTTTAATAAACTGTTTATTTGGAAATAATTTTAGATTTACAGGAAAGTCTCAAAGACAGCACAGTGAATGCCCACATATCGCTCATAATTTCCTCATTATTATTTTTTTAAGTAAGTTTCATGAGCAGCATGGAGCCCAACACCGGGCTTGAACTCACGACCCTGAGATCAAGACCTGAGCTGAGATGAAGAGTCAGACACTTAACCAACTGAGCCACCCAGGCGCCCCTGGTTTCCCTCATTATTAACATCTTTTATTACTGTGGTATATCTGCCAAAACTATGAAACTGACATTTACATATTACTATTAATTAAACTCCAGACTTTGTTTGGATGTCACCAGTTTTCCCATTAATGTCCTCCCTGTCCAGGGCACTACATTGTCTTTAGTCCTGATTGTCTCCCCAGTAGCCTCTGGTCTCTTACAGTTTCTCAGTCTTTCCTTGTTTTTCAGGACCTTGACACAACCATTGTACTGAGGCAATGATTTAGATGAGTTTATTAGAGTGTCCAAATAAGGCAGAATCAAGAGTTGAGAGAGTTAGGTGAGTCCTGGCAGTAAAGGGAAGTTGCCATTTCAGCACAATAGGAAGCTGCACATCACATCTTTTAGACACTGCTGCCTAATGTTCTCTTGGTGCGAGGATGCAGGGAGACAGTGGAGTAACAAGGTGTCTTGAGGCTACAGGGGCCAGATGCTTGCTGACTATGGCAAATGGTAGGTTTCAGTGGCTTAGCAAGGGATTTTAACTTCCTGCCCCTCAATGTCCTGTTCCATTTCCAAATATCATGTAACTACAACGTGACACCATTCCATCTCCCCCAGCTCTGCCTTTTTTTTTTTTTTTTTATGAATATCTGTACCTCTCAAAAGTCAGTCCTCACTCCAAATAAAAGGCCTTCTTCAGTCATAAAGGGATGAGAGGGAGCTTCTACTGCCTGGGTTCTGTGATGCTGCCATCAGAGGGAATTTAATCATTAAATCTCATAAACCCACTGTCCATGTAGACAGCAACATGGAAGGATCAGAGAACTCTTAGAAATATCCAAATTGTTGATTAAAATACTATTTGGCTCAAGATGGAAGAGACCAGAAAGGGTCAATTTTTAGAGCGTACTAAATAGCCAACTACTTTCTTAGAAAGGCAGTATTTGGAGCACTTACTGTTTTAGATTTATATATGTAAATATGTATATTTGTTTTAAGTCTTTTATCTTAAATTTACTTTACATTTATATATGTATATGTGTATATGAGTATGTGTGAGCTTATACATATATAATTTACTTTCTCCCCATTATAAATGCCAGTGAATGTTCACTGCAAAATTTTTAGAAAATTCTCAGAAAATAGAACCTAAAAATGATTATTTGTGTCTACTTCCCAAAAGGCAGTTACTGTTGACATTTTGCTTGTTTCCATGCATCCATTTATGCTTTTGTTCTCAGAACATATTATGTAACATACTTGAAAAAATTTTGTCTTATGATACCATCATAAGCAATTCTATTGTTTCTTTTAAGCAACTATCAAATAAATGCATGTTTCTTATTTAAATAACCTTTAATTCACTTAATCATTCTGTGGTACATTTGGTTAATTTTTGATGCTGAGAGAAATATTTGTGAAACTAGAACTCTCCTTTCCTTATATCTTTGATTATTAACATAAAATAGAATCCTGTAAGTGGGACCACTGGGTTAAAGATTTTAAGGCTTTTGATACATTTGAGAGAAAGGGCCACCTCATCTTATTAGAGCTCTATTGAAGCCAAGTAATGGTGCTACATTTTACTAACTTTGTCCTGCATCATTGCTTACTCTCTAGACCTAAACAAACTTTGAAATGACCACAACAACTAGGGTCCTAATTCATTCAGTCAGCCATCAGTCAGTTTTGGAATCAGGCTGCCTATCAGATGCTGAGGATAAGATGCTAGGCAAAACCCGAGCTCCTGCTCTTATGTCTAAAATAGCATCTGGCTCAGGAAGACCCTGAATTGGTTGAGAAGAGACTTAGAGAAACCCTTTTGTAAGCATCTCTTTTCATCAGAGGCTTGATGCCCTCTATCTACCCCCAGTTTTGTTTTTCTAATTGAGGTATTCTGACTTGAGAGAAAGATGGCTGTCCCATTTTCAATTTGAGGGACTTTTGATTTGAGCCCAGGAGACAAAACTAAAGTATTTTGTCTATGGTGGACAAACCATTTTGGTTGAAAGGCTGATGCTGGGACCTTGCTGCTGCTGCCTCCTTTTAACAATTGAAATACACTCGGATTTCTCATAAGAAAGGAAAGTGCAGTCTGGAGGGTTTCTCCAATGGTTTTTCAGGCAGTACCTATTTTACTGTTTTCTGTACTGGTGAGTAAAGTCCCCGCTTTTATGGCTCTACTCTTCAGATCTTCCTCCTTGGTCATCCTAACCTCATACAGAGGGTTTTCATTAGACTTTTTCCTTTTTGTTTATTTGCCCGGGTGTGAGAGGTGCCATCCTGAAATGGCTTCCCAAAAGGATTGGAGGAACAAATGTCTGCCTCTTGGCAGCCTGTGACCTAAGTCTACAGGAGCAACTCTCAGACCAGCTCTCTGACGATGAAGCCATGGTCGGTTGTCTGGGGAACATTTTGTCTAAATCACTTGAATCATTGAAGTCAGTTCAGACTTTTCATTGTAATTATGCGGATCGTGAAGTCCTGATGACTCCCAGTGGATATCGGTAAAGAGTGACTAATGGATCATGGGGTCATTTGGTTAAGTTGGGGAGAAAAATCTGGGCAACCAAGGACAGTGCTAGAGGCAGTCCCCATCTGTGGCCAACCTCTGGCAAATGCCATCTCCTCTGTCACTTAGGAACTCTGAATTGTCAGGGCTTGCCTCCCCAACCTCATTACAGGAGAGCTCCAGATACACCGGCAGGTTTGTGCCTCTCCAGCTTTGCACCATACTCCCTGGTGCCTCGAGTGGTTGATATCACTGTGTCAAGAGAGCAAAACCTGTGTCTATGAGCAAAGCTGTCATGGAGTGCTTGTGAAAGGCAGTGCCCAGTGTCAACCATGATGTCATTTGAGAGTCAGTCCAGCCCAGGCTGTGCTTTTCATGATGTCACCACCCACTAAAGTCCTGTAGCTCTGAAGCAGTTTCTTTTATGCTAGGCCTTTTCATTAATTGTTAGTAAAAGAGGAAAGAGGCTCTGAGGATATTTTACCTATACCTCTAAATACTTCTAAATATTTTACCTTTAGCCACATCTAGGGTTCCCTAGATAAGGTCTCACCTCTCTCTCTCTCTCTCTTTCTCTCTCTCTCTCTCCACTGTTTCTCTTCCTGTCTTTCTCCCATTCTTTTATTTTTCTCTCCTTTTTCTATATACATTTGATTTTTAATTGGTCAGAATACCTGTCACTTCAGAACAAAATTGGATGTCCAAAGTAGATGATTCTTAAAAACAAAACAAAACAAAAAATTTTAAATAAAAATTTATCACAGAATCTTACATGAGAAGATATTCCTACAGGGTCTTTTGAGGTCAAAGGGTATGTTATCAGAGAGCTGGAATCCAGCTAGATCAGTCTTCCTAGGTTTATGAGGCTGGACCTGTTTTCTCTGTGAGTTCCAATGCAAACATGTTGTCATGAGATGAGCTAAAAAGCAAGTTAATCAAAATGAAGTCCCCAAGAAGTGTGAATTGTGGGACACCAGTTGATGTTTTTCCGACAGCCAAACCAGAAGCATATTTCATCTCTTGGCAAGCTGGTTTCATCTCTACCTGAGGAAAGATAAAGAATTTTGCTCAGGAAATGTAAGCCCTTATTCCCAGGCCTCATTCCTCTCAAGCTGATGGATAGGTATGGAAGGAATGCATTTGTCGGCAGGAATTAGTTGGTGCCCAGGCACAAATGGAAGTCATGTTCTTATCTGTCCTCTCTCAACTTTGGGGGGAAAAAAAACATGGTGGAGGGGGTGTTGTGCAGGGAGAGGGGTGCAGAACAAGCTGTCTCAGTTTCAGCCAGCTGTCACTTGTCAATGGATTCCAACAATGGCCTCTGGCTCAGTGAACATGGAAGCCAGGAATATGCCTAATGATAGAGGCAGAGTGACCAGTAGGAGGCAAGGTATACCTTCACTGCAAGTCAGGAGCAAGCTATAAGGACTCTTAGCTTGCCCTGGATATATTCTCCCAAAGAAGGGTTTTTCCCTATCCTGTGCTGTTAATCAGTCATGGCTCCATCCCAACTGTGAGGCTTGGTATTCCCTTTGCTTCTGTGTCCAGACAGATGGCTTTTCATGGCAAGCAGGTGGCTAAGACAGGAATTTAGAGACCTAGTTAACCTGAAGTTCCAACCACAGGCTTGGCCAAATGCATTACAGTTCAAGAGAATGCTGCATTGCTATTGCAAGTGATGCTGGAGATATATCTTAACAACTATGCAAGGATGTACAGGATATAATAGGCAAAAGCAAAGACCTAAAACAGTAGGTATAGTACATTGTCATATTAGTATACTCTATTCTCTGTTTTTTTTCAATTATGTCTTTGAAAAAGAAGAATGGAAAGCAGTACACCAAAGATTTAAATAGTCATTATTTCTCAAGGTGATATTTTTTTCTGGCGGTTATTTTTTCTTGGAGGTTTTTCTATTTTTCAAACTTCCTTCTTTCCCTTAATGATTTATGATCACTAATTCTAGCAACCTCTACTCATAGTCCGTATCCAATACTTTTCTCCAGGGTTGCTGTACAGTCGGGTAAGCAGGCACTGTACCAGCACTGGTTTAGAAGGAATGAATGGGACCTGAAATCCATCTCTTGATTTAGTTACCAAACTAAATCCCTGGATTATGTCTTTCCAGAGAAAAGGGATTTTTTTTTTTTAGTTTATCTCTGCAGATGGGATGCCGTTTTCTAATTCATATAGTGACACAGCAGCCCTGCATGTATGTGTGTGTTTGTGTTTATGTGTATGTATGTTCATGTTAATCATTTTGGCCATTCCATTTAACTACCATATTGTATTATAAAGGGTAATTAATTATTACCCACTCTAAATGTGACAGGAGCCTTAATATTCAGGTTGAGAGTTTGGAAATGGTTTTCTGGAGGGGCAAGTAAAGTTCAAGAGTTTTTCAGAAGGACCAGTTTTCTTTTGGCCTTACTACTACTCTTTTGTGTACTTAAATCCACATTTCCTAGGAATTAGAATAGGTTGGGGGAGGAGCAAGAATATGTGACTTTGAAATGTCATTTATAGACATTGACCAATAAGGGGCCCAAGTAACTCCTTGGTGCCAGTTGGATGCAGGCAGCCTTCATTGTTCCCAGGAGATAGTGATGGCATCACCAGCAGTATAAAATCAAGGGACACCATGACCATGTGGCTATCAGGGGGGTGGAAGATGATCCAATTCTTTCTTCATCTTTCCGATCTGTATCTCTTTGTATAATCTCACCTTTGTTATGTCGAGGAGACTGAGCTAGTTTAGCAGAGAGAACAGATGGTTAGCATGAGATTTCCAGGAAGTGTGAAATAATGGAACCAAACGGTTCCCAGAGTTCTTTCCCCAAGTCAGAGAAAAGTGTGATGAACCACGAGAACTCTGGGTACCAGAGCCCAGGGCTCTGATGCACATGCAAAAGGCAGGCTCACTCCAGAAATAGTATCTCTGACCCCAGAGACTGGGGAGGCCTTGTTTTAATTTCAGGGTTGGAATAATGACAGTTTTATGAACAACCAAATCGTTATTCTGGGTTCTTCTCTTGAGAGTGTGGTTTGAGACCTTGGCTTGTGTAGTCTAAGTATGTAATAACGTCTGATTGTGCTCTCAATGATCCTGAGACAGCCTTCCCTTTGATTTCTATTTTGGAACCTCCTCCTAACTGGGAGCACCTAAACATAGGCCCTAGTGGGGCAGAATTTAGAAGCAGTTTTATCTCAGGGCATTCTAGGGCCAAGCTGATCAACTACCCACTTCTCAGCTCAGTGAAAAGAAACGAAAAGTCACCCCCAACATTTTGGGGATGATAAAAGGAGCTACCATTTGGTAAGCAGAAGGATTGCTCCACGATGGCTTATGAGCAGCTCTAGAATTCTCTGAGAAATTGCTAGAATTGGAGTGTTGGGTAATGTGGTGTAAAAGAAAATGCACAGAACTAGAATTATAGCAGCTCCTGGGTGACCCCAGGTACATCATTGTCCTTGGTGTTACTATCTCCAGTTTGTCACTAGAGAAAAAGTTTTCAAACCAGAAAGGAATGTTGTTTTTCCCTTTCTTTGCAACATAAATGCCTCCAGTTTTTACTGACAGTAGAGTCTTCAAAAATGTTAATGATGAAATTGTGTTCGCCTCATTGAATGGCCTCCAAAAGTAGATACATGGTAGCACGGAATGTCAAGAGGATTGATCCCCTGATCAGTGGTTGACTATGAAGACCAAACCCTTTCAGTTCTGAACACTGAACATCAACAGGATAGGACAGCCTTGGTATCAGTCAGTGGTTGGGGTAGACAGGCCATCAGAGGTCATGAAAAGTCTTTCTGTGGAAGAATTAGGTGTTTAAGATCCAGACACAATAGACACAAGTCCATGGCAGATATTTTTTGCATTATCATAGTTGATGAATCTAAAGCTATACAAAGTATGCCACTTTAGAACTTAGATTTGATCTTGCTCTCTCTTGAGTGAAATTAGGTAGAGATTAAGTCAGTTTCAGTGCTCAGTTTTGAAATTCCTAAAGTTAATTCTGAGCTATTGGGTTCAGAGATAAGGCCATGTGCCATAGCTCCTGGGGTTTCCCCTAGGGGTGGTTTAAGAATGGCACACTTAAGAGTCCTTAAGGACTGGGACGACACCTGGGTGGCTCAGGGGTTAAGTGTCTGCCTTCAGCTCAGGCCATGATCCTGGAGTCCTGGGGTTAAGTCCCACATTGGGTTCCCTGCATGGAGCCTGCTTCTCCCTCTGCCTATGTCTCTGCCTCTCTGTCTCTCTGTGTCTCTCATGAATAAAAAAAAAAAAAAATTAAAAAAAAGAAAAACAGAGGGATCCCTGGGTGGCGTAGCGGTTTAGCGCCTGCCTTTGGCCCAGGGCGCGATCCTGGAGACCTGGGATCGAATCCCACGTCAGGCTCCCGGTGCATGGAGCCTGCTTCTCCCTCTGCCTATGTCTCTGCCTCTCTCTCTCTCTCTCTCTCTGTGTGACTATCATAAATAAATTAAAAAAAAAAAAAACTCTTAAAAAAAAAAAAAGAAAAACAGAGTCCTTGAGGACACAGATTTGGAGTTTGGCATCTGGATTGCAGTCTGGGCCTTAGCAATTAGTAATTATGTCAGTAGTGGTCTAACTTTAACCTTCTCTTTGCTAAATGGGGGGAAATATAGCATTTCTATATAGTAAATACGAGAAGTCAGAGATCTCATGGTAAATTCCCAGGGAATGGAAGCTAGGATTACAAGAGAGGATCTTTATCAATCCTTAGACAAAAGTACTAGGATCATGACTTATTTTATAACTGTAAGTGTGTATTCCTTCATTCCTCTCACCTATTCTAAAATAAACAGGTCTTAGGATGTAATGTACAACATATAATGTACAACAGGGAATATAGCTAATAATATTATAATAACATATGGTAACTACATATATTGTGGGGATCATTTTGTAACATATAAAAATATCAAATTACTATGGTGTTCACCTGAAACTAATAGAATACTATATGCCAATTATACTTCAATTAAAAAAACCCACACACTATGAGCAGACTAAGCAGCACTAAAACAGGGAGAAGGGGGCTACCTGGCTCTGGGATGTGGGTGTTGGATCAGGGGCAGGTAAATTGGGAGTGTGGTAAATAAAAAAAAACAGTGAGAAGCTGAGTGCAGCTAGATGCAACAATGAGGGCAGACACAGAGCAGGTAACTGTGTAATGTAACAGAACATGCTGTATTAGTTTCTCTTTTTTAATATTTTATTTAAATTCAGTTTGCCAACAATAACACGCAGTGTTCATCCCATCAAGTACCCTCCTTAGTGCTGGTCACCCGGTTACCCATCCCCCACCCTTTTCCCCTTCTGCAACCCTTTGTTTCCCAGAGTTAGGAATCTCTCATGGTTTGTCTCCCTCTCTAATGGTTCCCCATTCAGTTTCCCTCCTTTCCCTTATAGTCCCTTTCACTATTTCTTATATTCCACATGAGTGAAACCATATGATAATTGGCTGCATTAGTTTCTTACTGCTGCTGTAAAAAGTACTACAAATCTAGTGGCATAAAGCAATACAAATTATTATCTTATAGTCAGAAATCTGAAATGGATTTCACTGGGCTGCAATCAAGATGTCGGTAGGGCCACACTCCCTCTGGAAGCTCAAGGGGAGAATCGATTTCCTTGCCTTTTACATGTTCTAGAGGCCATCTATATTCTTTGGTTCATGGTCCCCTCTTCCATTTTCGAAGCAACAACACAGCATTTAAATCTAGCTGTCTATTATTACATCACCTTCTCTCTTCTCCTGGGCCAGGGTAGAACTCTGATGGATGGCACTGGACAGAAGTCACTTCTCCTTTAAAAAAAAAAAAATGATTGATTTATGAGAGAGAGAGAGAGAGAATGGGCACAGGGAAGGGGCAGAGGGAGAGAGAAAATCCTCAAGCAGACACTGCACTAAGCACAGAGCCTGATGGGGCTTGATCCCATGACTCTGAGATCATGACCTGAGCCAAAATCAAGAATTAGATGCTTAACCAACTGAGCCATGCAGGTACCCCAGAAATCACTTCTCATTCAAAGGATTTCTCCAAAGCATGTGTTCCCAAAGGAACTCTATGAGGAAGATGGAGAAGACTAGAAAATTAGGTCCCTAATTGCTTCTCCATCTTGTCTTATGACATCACCCTCAAACGGGGCACTCTGACATTTTATCTGTGATCAACTATATTTCCTGAAAGATCAAGTCTAATTTTAAATGGAAAGAAAGGTAGGACTCTTTACATTCCGACTTAAGAAGATATCCTTCTTGGTTCTGTTCTGCTCATGGAGTAGAGTTTTAATAGCCAGATCCAAGGCTAGGTTTGGAAGCTTAAGTGGTACAATAATTAAGAGCATTTTGATAAAAGGGGTTTTATTGGCCTCCCATCAGCTATTTTTTTTTCTTTAAATAATACGACAAATGAGTGTTCTGATAACGTTGTCTTTGGTATGGTTTTATGAGTTGACATAATCAAGAGCCATTTCCACTTGGCAGTGCTGCAAGAAAACCATCCAAGTCAGATAAACAAGGAAATTACTTAATTAGCAACTCAGGTGAAGACTGGCTCTTGAGAAAGTGGATGTTAAGATTGGAAGGAAGACAGGAGACCCACAGAGGCAGCTACCATGGTTGAGTGGTCAGCCAAAGAGAGACTCCCCCATCCCTTTCCTGCTGCCTCTCCACGAGGACCTGCTGACTGTGCACCTAAAATGCAATAGAGACCAGTTCTGACTTTGATGCTGCCCACCTCTCAATGTCAAGGAAAAATTATTGTGTCTTTGGTTCCTTCTAGTTCTCATGAAATAAACATCACCTGGCAATTCCTTTGAGATTGATTAGTCACTATTTCATTCCCTTGGGTCCTTCTTTCTGAGTTAATCATTATTCTAAACAACGGCAGCATTAATCAGAATGAGAACAGTTTTTGCTCATTAACAGGAGAATCAGGTTTTGTGCCTACTGGAGATCCCTTTATCAAACCAGCTTGAAGATCAGAAACTCATTCTACAGTGGGTACTCTTTGCAGGAAGAGCCACATGTGTCCATGGCAGGGGAATGTGCTTGTGGGAAATTTAGTTTTGGATAGTTTTCAGGGATCATCTGTAAGGCAAGGCTGAAGAAATCTGTTCTGGTGGAAATCCCAAGACCTTTGCTCTGGGTCAGCTAGTATCTTTGACTTCCATATGTATTGACTCTGGTTCTTTTAATAGTTTCAGGGGCAGTCCAAACATCATGGGTCAGTAGACAAGTTTTGGATCTAGACAGATTTAGGTTCAAATATGAGCTTCAGCACTAACTGGTCATGGGACCTTGGGAAAACATTAACACAAGTATAAGTATCATCATCCACATGGATTCCTTTTACATGGTGCCTGATACATAGTAAGTGTTCATCAATGGTAGTTTAAAAACTGAGACCCTTGAAATTGTTTTAAAATTTTCATGAGACTCCAGTCTGTTTTCTGGGACCTTAGAACCATGGAGTATATCCTGAGGGGCAGAAACAAACCAAAGAATGTCATAAATGCCATTCAGGTGAAGAGATGGCTGGAGTGTTCCCTACTGTCAAAGTGAGTCAGCGTCAGAGTGGCAGGCTTACATATAAACAGGTTTCTGCAGGTGCCAAATGACACACTTAACCCTCTTAACAACTGTTAAGTTTCTTCTCCTAGTGATGGTCAAAGTCCTCAGAACTCTGTACCGTCCAGATTCCTGGGTCATCTCTTCTGTAGAGACTCAGAGCTGAACTACCTGGGACTAATCTTGCACTGTTAGCTTAAAGTCTGGACTGAGGGCTGTTCCTTGACCCTGTCCTCCTGGGTTAACAGCTGGTCCTTGGCCTGGCTCTACTTAGGGTTTCAGAAAGAGTAGGATGAAACCACTAACTCCAAATCTTCTTTCCACTTCTTGGGCACATCTGCCCTTTTAAAGGTTGTGGGGCATACAAAAACTTGAGGAAGCCTTCAGGCCAGAAACAGCTTCAGACACTGTCATTAGAAAGGCAAATTCAGATTAGTGCATGGTCTTAGCACCATCTGCCACTTCCCTACCAACACATGAATGTCTTCATTTAAGACCTCACTGAATGTAACACATAATCCATCTAACATGAATTCCTGGAAAATAAGATGCTGTTATACATACACACTAGAAAGATACATGTTTCCAAAATATTAAAGTGGAAATCATGTATCATAGAGTTACAAAACTATAACATTGTTCTGGACCCATATCAGAGCACCTTTTCCTTATTATGCAAACTCATGCTTGAGAAACACTCTGGAGGGTTCTCAAGTGCTATTTAAATGGCCAAGAGAGAGCTCAGAATTTTCAGATCTATTAAATCTATTTCTGACTTCACTGGCCATATTCAGAACTCACTTTGCATAGGCAGAAAAGAGAGTTCTTCTCTTGAGAATAGAGACCTTCGGGTGCCATGGAATAGTATTTGTCAAATATTTCCAGGGAATAGGAACCCTTGATTGTGGGTTAGGTATGATGTTTTAAAAAAACAGAATTTGGGGATGCCTGGGGTGGCTCAGTGGTTGAACATCTGCCTTCAGCTCAAGTTGTGATTCTGGGGTCCTGGGGTCAAGTCCCACATTGGGCTCCTCATAGGGAGCCTGCTTCTCCCTCTGCCTGTGTCTCTGACTCTCTCTGAGTGTCTCTCATGAATAAATAAATAAAATCTTAAAAAAACAAAACAAAACATAATTTGGGCTAACACTGCCCATGAGTGCCTAGAAATCCTGCCTTCCTCTTCCTTGCATCAAACTCGAGGTGAAGTTCAGGTTGACAGCAGCTTGGCTCTGCCATCATGTCCAAATTCCACTATTTCTGGCCTGAATTTGCTTTTTCTGGCAGACTTGAGCCAAATCCCAATGAAACATATCCATGGCTTTTAAAATTACTGGCAAAATTGGGCTGGCAAGAGGTGTGGGGGCAGAGGAGGGGGGGGAGGGGAGAGCATCAGGGTCATTGCTGTGAATGGCCCAGTGATGAGGATCTACATCCAGGAAGTAATTTCATGAGATCTCTGCTCACTCACTCCTGGTTTGGCTTTCCCAAAGGCTCCCTCAGGCCAGGCACAGAGCAGTGCTTTTTATAGACTGTAAGTCCATTGTGAGGTTATGTACCCTAGCAGTTTGTAAAGCAGTGTTTTCTTTATTTTTAATGGCAGGACAGTATAGGCATACACACACATTTGTTGGTGCCTTCCCCCTCTACATTGTCCTTGAATAATCAAGAAAGACTAAAGACTAACCCTCCCCCCCACCCCCAAGCCATTCATAGGAAGCTGTGTTTCTTCTAGGCCCAGGGTAGCTTCTGTCATATGTCCCTGGATGAGGGTCACCCAGCCCATCCTAATGTTGTGGGAAGGAAGGAAGCATGAGGACACAGCCCTTCATGAAGTGTTATAAAATCTGAAACGTTCTGTGGACTTTGAGCCCAGCCAAGGGAAACCTCAACAAATCAGTGATCCCTTGCTTTTTATTAGATTCTCTATTAAAGACTAAGCCACAATTGTGTGGAAATCAGAGGATTTGATGCCTAAGGACTTTCCTCTACTGCTGGTGCCAAGTAGTTGGAGCCTCTTCTCATAATGAGGGCTTGATTAGCCTGGTTCTCCCTCTGACTTCATCATTTTGTTGAGGAGAAGAAGTATTTGTGGCCATAGGAAATATAATGAACAGAAAGATAATGTACACGAACTGTCATCAGTGATGATAGTAGACTTGGTTGCCTATATTTTTCTAGTTAGCCACCATGTTCTGTCAGCATAGCATTCATAATTCCCCCTTCATTCCATTATCGATGTTTTTAGGCTTCTAGTCTTTCCCTCCTCAAGTCCATCCCAAATACCATAACCAGGCCATTCATCCTGAAGAGATATCTTGGCACCTTGCCCCCTATTTCCCAAGGGTAAAATCCTAACTTCGTATATAACATCTGAATCCCTGCACAGTGTGGTCTCAAGCCATGTTTAAGGCATCATGCCCTGTGCTGCTTCTGTGAATACCAGAGCAGAGAGCTCGTGGTCCATCGACACTGGCCTTACCACACCTCTGCTCAGAATGGCCTCCCTTGTCTGGACTTCCTGCAATAATGCTCCATTTCTCATTCCTTGCAGAGCATCCATGACAGTCCCAACACCAGAGTCTGTCTTTTTCCTCTCTCTCCCTTCCCCTATCCCTGAGCTTCTTTAACACTTGTAAACTGGGAATTTATTTTTCACTACTTTATAGAATACCTGCCCCAAGTGCAGGGACCATCTTCTGCTTCTCTGCAGAGCCCACTGAGCCTGCTCTGCTAGGTGGGCCTTGTCCAAAGCCGAAGTGGACTGACGTGGAGGTCGGGAACACTGGCCCGAGACAGGAACAGTGAACCATGGATGCCACCATAGTGCACGACTCTGGGCAAGTCCCATCATCTCTCTGGTCCTGAATCTCCACATTTGCAAAGTGAGGAGTGATGACTCTGTGGAAATAGTTGTAAGGATTAAATTAGATATTCTGAAAAAAAATAAAAATAAATTAGATATTCTGGGTTAGGCATTTAGCGTGGTGCTCAATGCACTATTATTATTGTTCTCATTATCATTAAGTGGATGTGTGTTGATGATAGACTCCTGGTCATAGGACCCAGGGCCTTTCTGAGGAGTTGGAACACTTGGCTTCATCTGCATGAGGAGCCCCTGGTCTGCTTCTATACGTTTGACTTAGATCTCAGTTTCCTTGTGTATCAGTAGGGAAGAGGAGTCCCCATGTCCCAGGTTGTTGTAGGGACTGAATGTGGAGATGGACACAAAATGCCTATGCTTAGGAAGCCTTGGTTAATGAGGAAACTATGGAATCCTGAGAACTGCTCAGGTAAGCAGCCAGGAATTGTGACCTGCATCGCCTCTCAGGCTTTCCTTGTGGGGGCCTTAGTTCCCCTAGTCTCTATGTTGAATTGAGTTAGGGTGGCTAAGGGAAGCCTCCTCAGGCTCTGACTTTATCTCCTTTTCTCCTCTGCCACCCTTTTGCCCACCCTGTCTGACTGGAGCTGGTAGAGTTTGGAAATTGTAGAAAGATGGGGTCCTTTGAGTGGCCGAGGCAGACGGGTCTCCTGTGCACCCCCGGGCAGCTCATCACACCCTGCAGATGCTTCCTTGTGGACACTGAGTGCCCCAGGACTTTGTGCTCTGGGCCGTGGGGGCCAACACAGGCAGATTAGCATCCCTCCTCCCCGTCCCTGCCCCTCCATTTCATCAGCTTTATCCTAAGGTGGATAATGTTTCTCTAACTGCCTAATTGGGAGAATTTAGCTGGAAAATTGCCATCACACTCTCTTTAAAAGGGTGCCAGCAGCCAGAGGCTGCCAGCTGTAATTTCAGTGGGTAATCCCAGCTTTGCTGCCATGGAGGCAGGAGCATCCCCCTCTTTCATCAGTCAGCCTTCCTAGTGGTTAGAGCATGCCACAGGCTCTACAAAAAAGAAAGAACATGGACGGGCAGGACAGAAGTAGCCCAGGTAGCTGCTGCAAGGACTGATCTGTGTCCCTTCCACCCCTCATGATCCTCCAGAGCCTGTACCAGTGGGGAATGAGAGTCATCAATTGGACAGCCGGTGCACCTTGCACCATACCTCAGTGCAGTGGTTAGCTCCATGGACTCCCACTGCAGCAACTCTGAGTTTGGACTGGGCCTGAGGGTTGGCACAGAAGAAGAAAATCTCATTGTGAGAATTTGTTCCTGAGTTTGAGAGAGAAAGAGTGTTTAGCAGTGTGTAGGTCTGTGGAGACCAGGGCCTGACTGCCTACTTCAGTTCACTTCTAGGCTCTGCTACTTGCTGGGCAAGTTACCAAATCTCCTGATTTTATCATCTGTGAGAGGTAGATGATAAGTACCAGTACCTACCTCCGTACCACACATCAAGGGACCTGGACTGCCAATTTTAACACATGACATCCAGGATCTTCCTACAATGTGGATGTCTAGCCCACACGGAGAGAAGACATAGAAGTTTTGATGGGCCAGGCTTAGAAAGGGGGTGCCTCTCTCTAGTCACATTCTGCTCTCTAGAAAGAATGTAGTCATGTGGTCCCAGCCTAATTCAGTTAGAGAAGATAGTTAGCCAGTGCTCAAAATGAAGAGGCACTGCCATCTAGTCTCTGCCACACAGAGACACCTTCCCAGTAAGAGCAGTCATTAATTGAGCACTTGTGTAAGTACTTTACAGGTATTAACTCAATCACTCAACATGACATGAGGGGACTATACAGAAACTATATACATCAGCCAGGGTCTTAATAGAATCCCAGTGGAACCCTCAAAAGGCCAGTTAGAGAGGCTTTAAGAATATCTGTACACCCATGTTCACAGCAGCCATTATTCTCAGTAGCCAAAAGGTAGAAGCAGCACAAGTGTTCACCAACTTGGATGAATGGATAAGCAGAATGTGGCATATACATAAATAGAATGTTATTCTGCCTTTTTAAGGAAGGAAATTCTAATCCATACTATAACACAACAAGGATGAACTTTGAGAATAATTATGCTAAGTAAAATAAGCCAGTCACAAAAGACAAACCCTGTTTGATTCCACCTAAATGAGGTATCTTGAGTAAAAGAATTCAGACAGAAAGTAGAATAGTTGTTGCCAGGGGCTGGAGTAGGGGGGAGGGAGACTTAGAGTTTGCTGGATACTTGGTTTCAGCTTTGCAAGAGGAAAAGAAATCTGGAAAAGGGTAGTGGTAATGGGAACAGAACAGTGTGAAGTTATTTCAGGCTACTAACCTATATGCTTAAAAATTGTTTAAATGGTAAATTTTATGTTATGTATTTTACCACAATTAAGAATTGTAAAAGTAGGTTTGAGGAACGGGATATTTACAAAGATATAAATGAGTTATAGGTGCCTGTGAGTGATGGTTAAGTACAGAGGGAGTAGCACCACGGGAAGCTACATCCCCCCAGAGACCTGAGCGGTTACCAGAATGAGGTGGGAACAGCAGCCGTGGGAGAAGGTCCCCTGGGCAGGAGGTGAGGCTTTAGGTACAGGAACTTGGCACTTGCAAACCACAGCTGAGTAGAGAAGAGTGCATAAACACTCAGACCCCTGTCCTGCCTGTCACTCCTCTGGCTGCACCCAGCAGGAATCACAGGTCAAGGGAAGCTGGTGATGGCATCCTGTGACTTGGCCTCCCCAGGGCTCAGAGATGGGTGGGGGGGGTGGAAGATAGATCTATGTAACATAGAGAGCACTGGGGGAACACAGATGAGGGACTTCTAGAGTGGGAACAGAGTAAGAAGAAGGAAAGTTTCCTGGAGGAGGTGATGCTCAAACTTAGTCTCATGAATGTCCCTTGGTTCCATCTTTCCGGATGGATGAACAGCATGATTAAAGGGCTGGAGGCTTTGTTACTTGAAAAGATTTGGTACAGCTACCATACTCTCATTCCATAGATGAGGACCCTGAAGTAAAGTAACTCATCCGAGGTCACACAGTTAGTGAATGCAGAGCAGTCTTTCAACCCGGCTGGCCCCAGAGCCTCCCAAAGGAAAAGGCAGGCCTAAAATGTCATGAAGGTTTACAAAGTGCCCAGCACTGTGCTTTCTCCTCCTCAAATGAGTAAGACAAGAGAGACTCAGCTCAATTCAGTACTTTTCCCAGGTCAGGCAGCTAATAAGCACCAGATCCAGGATTTCAGACTCCAAAGTTGAGCTCTTCACAACTACAAGAGCCTTCAGGCAGGCAGTCACTCACTGTCACCACCATTATCACCAGCATCAGGATGCGGTCACTGAGCAAGGGCTGCATTGTGCCTTGTGTCCACACAAAGGAAGCTACTATGCACAGACCCTATGCCTCTCCCACCCCCACTCAGCCATCAGGCCAGGGCATCTACTTTGTAACAAGCCACACTAAACAGGAACCCAAAACAGTCTCTCCCCTGTCAGCATACACCAGAATGTTGAGCTAAAAGATATGCCTTGAAACCATCTATCAAACCCCCTCATTTTGCCTAGGCTAAAATGACCTGTTTGTCCAGTTTAAATTCAGGTCACAAGTTCAGTGCTTACTGAGCACCTGGCTAGTGCCCAGCATGAGCTAGATGTGGGGGTGACCCAAGATGCAGACCTGGGTCTCTCTCAACATACCATCTACTTCTTTTCATCTGCAACACCGTCACCCAGATCCCATGGACCAAATCCACCTGCTAGCTATTTTAGGGTATCAAGTGTCACCGACACACCATGTGTGCCACAATAGACAAACAAACACCCTTTGTTTATCTGTTATCATAATGCTTTCACATTATGACCGCTCAGTTGAGTAATTGTGACAGGGACGTTATGGTCACCAAAGCCTGTAAATATATGTATATATATATTTAGCCTATATATAGCCTATGTGTGTGTGTGTGTGTGTGTGTGTGTGTGTGTGTGTGTGTGTGTATATATATATATAGGCTAAAATAGGCTAAATATATATATACATATATTTACAGGCTTTGTAAAGCATATATATATATAGCCCTTTAGTTTGCTGACTCTTGACCTAAACCAAGTATATTAGTTTGTTTAGGCTGTCCTAAAAAAGTTCCACAAATTGGGTAGCTTAAAATAACAGACATTTATTATTTCACAGCTGATGGCTAGATGTCCGAGATCACTGTATCAGCAGGATTGGTTTCTTCTGAGAGCTGTGAAAGAGAATCTGTTCATGCCTCTCCTAGCTTCTGGTAGCCTCAGGCATCCTAGGCTTACAGACAGCATTCTTCTGTGTCTTCACATTGTCTTCTCGCTATTCATGTCTATCTCTGTGTCCACATTTTTTCTTTTGGACAGTTACATTGGATTTGGGCCCATCTAATGACTTCATCCTAACTTGATCATCTGCAGATGATCAAATAAGGTCATTTCCAAATAAGATCACCTTCATAGGCACTGGCAGTGAGGATTTTAACTTTTTGGGGGACACAATTCAGCCCAGAACCCCAAGCTACATTATTTCTACCTGAACTATGGCAAGAGCTTCCCAACTGGTTTCCCACAGCCATTTGTGTGCTACACCCAACCCTAACTTCAAACTCTCATTCCAGAACCTACTGTCCATGGCTTTATCATTTCACAGTAACGTTGGAATATGTCACTTTTGTGTTTGAAGCTCTCCAGTGCACATCCCCTTGGTGAAGGCTGAACTTTACCATGATCTGTGGTGTGTGGCATAGTCTGCCCTGAGGGACTTTGCCACTTCCTTGTACCCCACTCACTTGCACTCTCTCTCTCTGTGTGTCCCCCTAACTGACTTTCTTTGTGGTGTTCAGACTTGCCACACCTCCCTCCTCTACAGAACCTGTGTGTAAACCGTCTCTCCCCTTGCACCATTGTTCACCATGCCTCTGCTGGTTCAACTCTCCCTCCCCCTTCATAGATCATAGATTTCATAGACTCATCAGGTCACATCACCCATTAGTGGCTCATTTCACTTCTCTGACATTTAGCCATAGCCATCACACTGTGAGAGTAGCGTGTGTGATTTTGGAATTGATGAGTCTCTTTGTCATTAAATCCAAGAGATAAGACCAGGATCTTTATTCTGCTGCTGTTGTTTGCCTTTATATCCTGGCAACTAGCACCCTGCCCAGCCCACTCTGTGCTCTCCAAAACCATCTGTCAAAGGTAAGGACAAGGGAGGAAAGAAAACGGTAAGATAGGGCCCTTGCCCCTTGAGGAGCTCAGGGCCTTGTGAATCCAATCAATGTGCAAACAGAAAATAACAATATAGTGTCAAAAGCTAGTATAGAGCAAACATAGGGGGCATTGGGGGAACACAGATGGAGGGACTTCTAAAGTGGGAACAGAGTAAGAATAGGGAAAGTTTCCTGGAGGAAGTGATGCTCAAACTTAGTCTCATGAGTGTCCCTTGGTTCCACCTTTCCAGATGGACGAACAGCATGATTAAAGGCCTGGAGGCTATATTACTTTTCCATTGCTGTGTAACAAATTACTATAAACTTGGAGGTTCAAAACCAACATACATTTACTATCTCACAGTTTATGCAGTCAGGTGTATGGACTCAGTTTGTCCAGGGCCTCTACGCGGGGTCTCACAGCACTGCAATCAAGCCGTTGGCTGAACTGCATTTTCATCTAGAAGCCTGGCTAGGGAAGAATCATTTCCAAGGTCCTTCAGTTGTTCATTTCTTTGTGGATGTGACTGGGGTCCTACTTTTTGCTGGCTGTTGGCTAGATGCTGCCCTCATGTTCTAGAGGCCTCCCACAGTTCTTTGCCATGGGGGCTTCCCCAACATGCCTTGCTTCATTATACCAGTAAGGAGAACCTCTCCTCAGCTCACTAAAGACAGAGTCTGGCGGAACTGAATAGAATCACAGGAGTGACAACCCATCACTTTTGCTATGATGTAACATAAAGGAATCATGGGAGGGACATCCTACCTCCTTTGTTATGTAATTTAACTAAATCAAGGAATGACATTCCATTACCTTTTCCATATTTTGTTGGTTAGAAGCAAGTCACAAGTCCCACCCTTACTCAAGTGGAGAAATCACACAAAGATATGGACATCAATTGACAGAGAATCATCAAGGGTCACCTTAGGGTCTGCCCACCACAAAGGCTTGAGAGAGAGTTGTGTGAGGATACCAACTATCCCTGTTTTACTCACATAGGCTTGACTGAGGACCCACTCTGTACCAGGCACCATTCTTGGTGCTGAGAACACAGTGGAGAACAAGACATATTAACCATCTCTTCCTTCTGGGGGTTCTCCATTTAGAGTAGCTAAAGTATACAGGAAAGGGGGGGTGGTTATTTTCACTGGATTGGTCTTTGGGCATCTTCCCTCCAATAGCCTAACATGTAGAGGGCTTTTTTCGTTCAAAGTTGGTCTGTCCCTCAAAAGCATTAGGCAGGGTCTTTGGTCCAGCCATTGGTTTAGCCATCCCTCAGGCCTCAGGGGTTATGATGCTCCCAGTCATTCCTAGCAGTGGAAGCTGCTGTTGCTCACTCTTATAGTAATTGAGCCAAACTATCCATGGCCTCGTGCCCTTCTGCCTCTACCACTTCTCTAGCCTGACTTCTTCCCTAACCTTAAAGAACATTTCTCTGAAAAATTCCTCTGGGCTTCAGATCAGTGGTAGGATGTCTCCCCTTAGTCTGTTGCTGTTGGTCCTTAGAGTGTGCTGTGCCCTTTTCTCTCAGTCTGCCAAAAATCTGTTCTTTTTTTTTTTTTTTTTGTATATTTTTTATTGGAGTTCAATTTGCCAACATATGGCATGACACCCAGTGCTCATCCCACCAAGTGCCCCTCTCAGTGCCTGTCACCCAGTCACCCCATCCCCCTGCCCACCTCCCCTTCCACCATCCCTTGTTCACTTCCCAGAGTTAGGAGTCTCTCATGTTGTCACCCTCTCTGATATTTCCCACTCATTTTCTCTCCTTTCCCCTATAATGACTTTCACTATGTTATATACTCCTCTTATGAATGAAACCATATAATGTTTGTCCTTCTCCAATTGGCTTACTTCACTCAGTAGAGTACCCTCCAAATCCATCCGTGTTGAAGCAAATGGTGGATATTCGTCATTTCTAATAGCTGAGGGATATTCCATTGTATATATAGACCACATCTTCTTTATCCATTCATCTTTTGATGGACACCGAGGCTCCTTCCACAGTTTGGCTATTGTGGACATTAAATGTGGAAATACCAGCATCTAAGTGTCAGGGCTGGAACTTGAACCCAAGTCACCTGATCTTGAAGACCCTTCTCTTCCACTGCACTGCTGTCTAAGATTGATTGTATCTGATCCTGGCCCTCCATCTGGAGAATTTTTTATTTCTCGCTTATTCCATAGGTGTTCACTGAGGGCCCTAGGCTGAAAACCCGCTGAGTGCCTGCCCTTAACAAGCTTACAGCCTAATGGGGCAGACAGATATGGATTGAAGTATCACACACAGAAATGATAATGCCATGTGATTGCACCTGTAGTAAATGTTAAGAGTGATCAGAAGGGGCTGATGAGAGAGCCCATGGGGCAGCATTTGAGCTGGTCAGCAAGGGCAGGAAGGGTACCTCTGCCTCAGGGGGTTTTGACCAGAAATTAGGAAGAAAAGTCAAGTAAGCCAGAGACCCAAGGAGAGGCAGTTAGAACAGTAATCCAGGCAGAGGATATAATGTGAGCAAAGGCCCTGAAGTGGGAGAAAGTTTGGAAAAATTAACCAAATTTGGTTGGGCTGGAGAGAAGAGAGCCAGGTGGTTGTTCTTGCTCAATCTGAAGTCAGACAGCCAGACCCAAACAGAGAGAGTGCAAAGGCCCTAAGCCTGTCTCATTCCCAGGCTCCCTGTGATCCCGACATGCCAAGGCCTCCCATTTATCATTCTGAAGAGCCCTGCCATGCCTCTTCCCTGGGGCTGTCACCCCTTGGGAGAGGTTATCACCACACAGAAATTCAACCAATCCTCTTACCATGTTCAAGGCACACAGCTTAGAATAATAACCATTTTTTTCAAGCCTTCAGAAATGTCAAACCCACAGCTACTTGGAATGAAAGACCAATGTTACAACTCTTAACACCAGGAAAGTATGCAGGCCACAGCTCTTAATAAATTGAATAAAGCCAGTAAGTGCATTCAGGTCTATAAAATGGGAGAGAGAAGCTCAATTTTCTATACCTTTGGGTTTGAGAGTGCAAGCTTGATCCGAGAGGAGTGTGAGCTGCAAAAGACTGATCTATGAGAAAGAGAAGGGAGACAGACAAACTCACTCATCCTGTCCATGAGCAGCGAGGAACAGGGTCCAGCCATATGGACAGTCATGAGGA
The DNA here is from genome assembly GCF_003254725.2 of Canis lupus dingo. Lineage (NCBI taxonomy): Eukaryota > Metazoa > Chordata > Mammalia > Carnivora > Canidae > Canis > Canis lupus. The sequence continues at coordinate 43,099,143 of NC_064246.1, forward strand.
GGCAGGGACTGTGTGCCCTGCTCAGCACTAATTAGAAGCAAACTAAGGCCTGGCTGAAGTGGCTACAAGGACACCCAGCAGGGACCATTTCCTGCACAGGGCAGGCAGCCCTGGATGAGGGGGCCGACAGGTGCTGCCTCCTCTGACACTTTTGGCAGCATCTCTCCTGCTCCTGCAGCTCATCCCAAGATGCGTGTGACCTTGGAATGCCCAGGGAGGCTGGGTTTTGCTAAAGGTTCTGGAGACTGCTTTCTGCAGGGAATTACTGTCTCTCCAGCTCTCTCCTTTGAGGGTTTATCTGCAAACACTGATGGACTTTCGCTTCTTTTGAAGTTCAGCACAGGGGTGGGTGGTAGTTTAACCTGGCTGTCTTGACACAGGGTCATTTTGATATGACCTAAAAATCAAGCCAGGAAGTTGTCAGTGTGTACACTTGTGATGCCTTAGCATGCTGCAGGGAGATGGGGAGGGGGTGACGGGACATGTGCAGTAGCATCAAGGATGGAGGAGGCTCAGGACTAAGACACAGAATGAGGAGAAGGTCAGAAATAGTAAAGGGTCAGGGATACCATGGTTGCACTCAGTACTGGTAAGTTTTAAAACAATATTTTGCATGTTGAAATAACAGTTGTGACATTGGAATGATTGTGCCAAAATGACCATATCAAAATAACCCGCTTTGCATCGGCAGTGCAGAGGAATTGGCCAGAATCTTCAGGAGTTCTTCCATCCCTCCTTTTCTTTCACATCCTTGGCCTAGACTTTCATCATCACTCACTCATACTATTGCAGTAGCCCCAGCACTGGTCACTCTGTGGTCTGCCCTCCATGCCGCAGCCAGAGAGATTTTTTTCTAAAACAGAGCTGATTTAAAAAGGATCCTTGGCCTCTGCATCCTAATACAAACCCAAGGCTGCTGACCCTGGTCTCTGAATCCTGTTCCCTCTACTTTCCTCTGCTCTGGAACATGTTGGTTTATCCAGGATGACCATGAAGGGCATTAACCGGTAAATGAGTCTTATCTTCACAGGCTTGATGCCTCCTAAGGATGCTCTCTACTCAGAAGGTGTCCTCAAACCTTGGTAACACTCAGTGTGCCTTTGGGGGGCCAGGGGAGAGTGTTCTCAACACCGTGGAGTATGGCCCTCATGCATCCCTCTGCCTGTAAACTGCTTCTCCATGAGGATGAAGATGGAGCAAGAAGTTTTACCTTGGATATTTCCCTGGTTTAAAAGGAAAAAGAAAACCCTTCTCAGCCTGTGAGCATGTACACATACATGCATTAGAATTGTTAATGTTTCTTTGAAGAGAGGTAAAATTTATGTGTGGTTTAACCAAACGATGTGTCTCCAGTGGGGGAGAAAACCGCCCCTGACCCCATTAAACACTATTTGTGATGCATGGGGAAAAAAAGAAAAGAAATCTTGAACTCTATAAGCGTGAGAAAACAAAGGGGAAATCGAAATTGTGGATATGCCAGAAACCTGCCATTCATAGAGCCCACAAATCACAGGGAAACAAAGAGAAATGGAAAGATTTGGTATTAAAAACCCATTCTTCCCTGAACCTGTGCCAGCATCTATAAAACAATTACATGTGATCATACTTGAGGCTTTTCTGAGACACTAATTCTTCTCTTGACATTAAAATGTTGTACATGCTGCTTTCAAAATGTCGCACCCAGTCAAGAAGGGCACATATCAGAAGGGCAGACACAGCATGCAGGGCAGGTTAGCCTAGCTCCTGGAAACTGGGAAAAACTCTGGTTTTCTTCCTTTTTTCCTCTGGAAGATTTCCTTGGAGTCGCTAAGTTTTGACCCCCATGGCATGATATCCCTGTCTGGCTCCCAGATGGCTCCCCTGTTGCCAGGAGACCAGATGAAGAGGTGGTTGCCTAAGGCTCCCCGCCCCCACCTCCAAAATTAGTGAAAGCTCACTGAGGCTCATGACCAGGAGAAGGTGATGAGGCTCCACGCGTGGCCTGAGGTGGCATGATTGTATGTGCTCAGTCACTGCAGAGAAAGCTGACCCCTGGATCCATTTGTGGATGCAGAGTTCCTCATCGTGTTCAATGGGTCTTTGATTTAAGATTAAATAGGGCCCCTGTGTGAAATCGGCTGTTAGTTTTAAAAGCCTTTTCATTTTGACAGGTGAAAACTTCATTAGAATTACCCTACGCAAAGATGTCGGGAAAAATATACAAAGGGAAATTGGAAAATGTGATTGAGTCGAGCGTGCGCTTCCTCTGTCCTGGTGTTTCTGCAGGAGCTTATTTGTTTCTCATGCACTTGCTCTTTGGCATGTCCCCTAATTGAGGCTTAGATGTAAAAATGCACAAAAGGCAGGTGATTCCACAGCTTTTGGCTTCTTGCTGGCATGGCTTCATGGGCTCATTTCTTGGCAGAGGACCCATCTTTGGATCAAAAGTGGGGGTATTTCCAAATTGAGCTTTGAGAGGAGGAGCCCTGAGAAGGAGAGGCAAGAAGAAAAATAGGTGAATTAAGTGAAAAGCATGTTGTGGGCCAATTTAATTAGAGCTAATATATCAGGCCCTATATTGTTTTTGGAACTGGATTCAGGAGTAACAGGATCCCTGACAAGTTGTAGCCAGCCCTGCTAACGAGTGACTCTGGAGTTCACAGACCGGTCTTGAGGAAACCCCAACACAGAGCAGAAAGTGGCAAGTCCACTCTGGTGGCAGGAGTGGGACATAGGACCAGCCACAGCACACTCTCCCCTTGGTCTCACTGCCCTTCCTGCTGATGAGAGATGAGGGCTGAGAGCCAGTGCTCCTGGGCAGTGTGGCTGGCCCTGTGGCTGTGCAGACCTGCCTTGGCCGGAGGTGCGGGCATGTGTGGGAGTGAGAGGCTAGGGCATGCTTTCAGAAAGCTCCTGTACCAAAGGCTGCAAGTATTCCATCTGGGCCTAGAAAAGGAGCAGACCCTCCCATCTCCCAGGCACAGCATGGGGGCCTGGAAGAAGGGGCTCTGAGGTATGTAATTTAATCCCTGCATTTCACGAATGGAAAAGGAATGGCCCAGAGTGGGAAGGGGGTCTCACTCCCCACATACACTACTGGCTTTGGCCCAACAGACAACTCAGGATACTGGCAGCCACTTGCTTTCAAAACTCGCCAAGCAGAATTGACCTTTCATGGCTAGGGACCACAGGATCACATATCCTCTGCTTGGTTTCCTTCATAGACTGAGGCTCACCTGAGCCGGGGCTTCTCCAACCCTTTCTTGGAAGCTACAATTCCAGGGACGTTGCTAGGAGGAAGGGGCCACACATTTATTTCCAATAAAACAGGCTTGATCCGTCTGTTTTCCCTACATATTGGGGAGAAACCCTACTCCTTGGGGTCAATCACAGTTCTTACTATTTGCAAGCTGTGTGACTGAATATTTTATCTTACCCCTTCTTGGTCCCCACTTTCCACCTCTGAAAAATGGGAGTAGAATAATAGTATCTATTTAACAGGATTGCTATGGGGATTCAATGACTCAGTGTATATAAAACACTATGAATAGGGCCTGGATATAATAATAACTCAAAAATCTTCCTACTGCTCCTATTTATTTGTATGAACATGGCCATTATCATATTAGAGTTGCAGGGATGATTCAGTTTGAAGAAAAAGGGGGAGTGTCCTGAAGGAGAAAACAAGTTTGAAATCCATTAATTTGGAACAGAAGTGACCTGAGATAGAAAATTTTATGTGTCAATTTGACAGGGCCATGGGATGCCCACATATTAGGTCAAACAGTATCCTGGGTCAAACATTATTTTGGTAAGAGTGTTACTGGGTGAGATTAACATTTGAGTCACTAGACTGAATAAAGCAGATTGCCCTCTGTAATGTGGGAGGCCTCCTCTGATCAGGCCTGATAGAACAAAAAGGCTGACCCCTCTCCTGAATTAGAAAGCATTCTCCTGCCTGACAGCCTCTGAACCAAGGCATCAGTTCTTCCTGGTTCTAAAGCAGCCTACTGGCCTTTGAACTCAAACTGAGACATCAGCTCTACAGATTGCGACTTGTCAGTCTCCATATGATAAATCTTTCTTTATGTGTGTATTTGTGTGTATATACACACACACTTATTATATGTAAAATGTATAATATATGTGTAATATGTATATGTATAAAACAGGATATATACATATATGTATATACACACATATCTGTAAATATATACAGAGATATATATCATATATATCTATAATATAGAGATATATATCATATGTATCATATATATATATCTTATTGGTTCTGCCTTTCTGGAGAACCCTAACTAATAAATGACCTAAGGGTTACATTTGGCCCTCATTAATGTGTTTGTGTGTATATGTGTGCATGGTTGCCTTCTAGAATACAGGATTCATTCAGATAGTCAATCTTGACTGGCAGGTAGCAGAGTGAATGAAACACTTGAAGAACTCATAGTCAAAAAGAGAAAATGGACATTTAAGCGAAAACTGCAGTACTGAATAGTAAGTGCTAGATCAGATGGAAGGCCAGGTTCTCTGGAGTTATGCAGTCTGGGATACTGGAGATGTGGAGGATGGCCCCTGGAAGGTGAGGAACCCTGGTACTGAGTCTTAAAGTTTGCATAGAAGTTTAGATAAGTGGGGAATAAGATGACAGATAACTCTATGAAGAGGGAATAGCCTGTGCAAAGATCCTGTGGTAAGGGAAGACAAATAGATTTGAAGAACAGTTTGGAGCCATAGCTGGAGCATATGGCGACACTCGGGAATTGAGGCCAGAGAGGTAGGGAGCAGCAGGATCATCAGAGTTATTTTTCTTGAAAATGATTCAAAATTGTTAAGACTATTAAGGATTTTTAGCAGAGAAATAACTGATACACTTCTGTGTTAGGAAGATCTCTCTAGCTGCACTGTGGATAAGAAATTGAGAGGGAAAGAGGTAGGAAAGGTGACCAAGTAGTCTCCACGGAAGCTGTCTGGAAGTCTAAGATTTCCATTCTAGTCATTAAAGCGTGGATCCCTGTCATATTATATATGGGATAAGAACTTAACCTATATCACGCTTCATTGTGAATGAGTTCAGGAAACTTCTCCAAGAGCAAGTTTCCATGGTAGGAGGTGTAGAGGGTACGAGGGCATTAAAAACAAACGTCACCTCCTCATGATTTTGCCCAGATCCTATCCTGTGAAGAGGGACCATTCAGGAGTTTAGTAATAACCTTGGGTGAGATGTTTATGGGCTGTTCTTTGGAACTAAACATTGTGCAGCAAACCAGAGGTCTTTCTGCCCCCTGATGCTCATGTTTATGGCTTTCTTCTGGGAGGATGACAGCCAGTTTCCCTTTATTTCCTAAGACCATCAAAATGAAAACACTAATTTCAGATGTCCTTCAGACTCAGGATGAGACTGAATGTTCAACATTAACTTTTCCTTTGTTTTTACAAAGTAAAAACAAACAGAACTTAAAACCAGTTAGCCAGGATGAGTGTGTGGGAGGAGGACTCCAATTGTCAACTTTCACTTGGGCTCCCACACTGGGTTGTTTGTTTAAAAATCAGGAGGACATTTGGAACAGCAGCAACTAGCATTTTCTTGCCGGCAGGTTTTGTTGATAAGTGGGGTTTCCGTGTCAGCTTGTCATCAGTGACCATAGAGAGAACCTATGATGAGTCAGCCTGATCCTAAACCTTGAAGCACACCTGGCCCTTTGGTAAAGATGGCAGCGCCTGGAATTAGGCACAGGCTCCCTGAAAGTTGGAATGAGTCAATATCTACTCTGGCTTCTCCCCCCACCACAGGCTTAAGATGGAAGCTCTGGTGCAGGTGATCATATGAAAGTTGTGGATCATGTTTTTGGTGTCTTTGTATCCCTGTATTCCCTACGTTCAGTGTCTCAAGCAATGACCCAGCATTGAAAGGGACCTCACACATCATGTATCAAGTGGCCAATTAGTGTCCTCTGCCTAGGTGAGAGCATGGACTCGTATTCCTGACTCCCTTGCATTTTGCGGCATCTTAACCTGCTTTCATTTACGGAGCACTTTCTTGGCACTCTTTCTTTTATGTCCGAAACAACCCTGTGATAGTGTATATCATGATGCCTTTTTGACTAATAGGTAAACTGAAGCTCGCCTACTTTGGAGAACTTGACCCACGTTTGCAAATCTTCCATGTAATTGTACCAAGACTGAACCCAGCTGTTAAATCCAGAGCATTTTGCTGTGCTGTCTTCCCCATCCAGCTGGTGGTAGTTAACATTGTCTCCTGGGGCCCGTGGCGGGGGGGGGGGGAACCCACCATGCCATTCTTCCTTGGCTTTCCTTGTTTTGAACTCAATTCCACACTCTGCTTGGCTCTGCTCCAGGCTTGCACCTCACTGCTTCTACTCTGTTATCACTGAATCCTAAGCACTAGCGGTGCCAGAGGAGGACTTGACAGGGTGATTAGCTAAGTGGAGGTGAGGCACAGCAAGGCGCTCCAAGCTATAAAGGCCAGTTGTCTCTCTGACATATGTCCCCCAAGGAAGAAGCTGCTCTCTGGCTCATGGTCAGTTGGCCTTCATTTAAGTAAACCCAGCAAGTGAGCCTAGACCTTCCCCTCCCAGCTGGCAAAAGCCCTACTTGCCTTTAGGACTCACCTTAGATGTCATCTCCTTATAACAGTCCCTGTCCTCCTTCCCCTCAGGCAGGACCAGATGCCCCTCCAGGGCACTTACCCATCCAGCAGCACTAGTCATACAGTGTTGTGATCTGTGCATTACCTCACCACCTTGCACACTGTACAATGAGTGCGGAGGCCAAGACTGAAGTTCTGTGGCAGACCACTGTTACATTTAAGACTAGGATGGACTATGAAGTCATACTGCCTGGATTTAATCTCCAGCTCTTGCATCCAATGTCTGTGTGACCCACTTAGAGGAAACATTTTCACATCTGTGAAATAGAGCCAATGATCATACCTGATCAAAGAGTTCTTATGGGGATAAAATGGCATGATGTCTAAAAAGCATTGAGCTAAAAAATAAATAAATAAAAATAAAAAGCATTGAGCATTGTGAAGGATACACAGTAGGTACTCAGCATGTCAATTATTATTATTATTATTATTATTATTATTATTATTATATTGCATCACCAGTGTCTAGTATACACATGAGTGGAAGAGAGGAGGAGGAGGGAGAAACCTGAAAGGAAGGAAAAATTGAATTAAGAAATGATGAATGATTGAACGGCTAATGAACAAGTCGTACATATGTATTAGAGAAACAACCAAAAGGAGATGATAGATGGATGGAAATTTATTATAAGGAATTAACTTTTGCAGCTATGGAGACTGAGAAGCCCTGCAATCTGCCCTTTGTAAACTGAATACCCAAGAAAGCTGGTGGTAATTCAGTCTGATGTCAAAGATCTAAGAACCAGGGAACCCATGGTTCAAGAGCAGAGGAAGATGAGCTGAGATGTTCCAGCTCAATCTGTGAGGCAGAAAAAAGGGGCATATTCCTCCCTCCTCTGCCTTTTGTTCTATTCAGGCCCTTAAGAGATTGTATGAAGCCCACCCATACTGGGGAGAGTCATCATACTTCACTGAGTCCATAGATCCAAATGCTAATCTCACCAGAAAACACCCTCAACAGATACCCCTAGAAATAATGTTTAATCTGGGCATCCACAGCCAGTCAAACTGACACAAAATTAACTGTCACATACAAGCATGAAGATAAAAACAAGGCCTCCAGTAGTACCCTAGGTCCTTCTGATCAGCCTGATATATCAAGGCCACTGTCTTTGGGGCCTGCTGGGTCCATGAATCCAACCTATTTTGTGCAAACACGAACTGTAATCTGAGAGGCATATTCCACACTGATCAGAGAAACCCAGAAATCAGGAAGGGCAGTCCAAAAAGATGGCAAAAATCTAGGGAGAAGGGATGGACAAGGGAAGATGCTTGCTTAGTCTTTAGGCCATCTCTGGAGAAGGTCAAGCAGAGGCAGTGCATTTATGAAACTGTCACCAGGCCATGGGGAGCAGGCCTGAGCTCCTGAGGTACAAAACCTCAGGGCTGGGGTGGGCAGACACCCGAGATCTGACCTCAAAGCTCAGTGCTGTGGCCTCCTCCTGACTGCCCAGGTGTGTGACCCTCCTACCCCCTGGAATGTGGCTGTGCTGGAGATGTAATCAGCAGAATTCCTCTGACTTTTCAAGAAATGCCCCTTTGGGAGGGAAAAGTACAAACAGGCTGGGAAAATGCGAATCCTGTTTCTGTGACTGAACAATTGCTCTATTGTAATGACCGTGTGTCGCAAGGTAGAAGTCTAAGATTTCAAATGACATCTTTGTCAGAAGCCATCCACATGTAACTTACATTGTTTGATGCATTAGTAGGCAGGCACATCAACTTCATCTACCCTTGCTGTTGTGTTTGTTTGCAGAGCTATTTCAGGTCTACCAGGTTATATGCAACATCTTTCTTTCTGGAATTATCAGAGCTATAAATATCTAGAACTGGATATGTGATGTGATGTGTGGAATAATAGATGGTGAACCTATTGATAGATGGGATCCGCTGTGCCTACCAGCATTTGTTTGGATTCTGGTTTAATGTCATCAAAATAGTCTCCCCTGAGACTCTGGGCTCAGTAAAGAAAACCTGCATCTGCTAGGAATGGATTCACATTTACACCAAAAATGTCCCTGACTTTGTGCTTACTTATTGGTTGTAGGTGTAGAATGAATGTTTGCATGGGCATGGAGCAGGCAGGGCTGCCCACATTAAAAAGGATGAGGTTCTTTTTGTAGAAGGAAAGACACTTGGTCACTCGGCTCCTTGGAAAAAGAACTTCTTCCTGGAGTAGTTTGTGACTGAGTAATGGTCCCCAAGCTGCGAAACCCCATGTGTGAGAAGAAGCCAGCTCTCCAAAAGAAATAAAACCAAGCTGGGCCCAGTGATAACCATCAGGAAGACATGGGCAGTTTGCCTGGAGTCAGAGTTTTCCTTTGCTCTGGGCATCCCTTCTGACAGGTTTTCCCCAAACTGGGAATAAGCACTTGTCAAGTATATTAAAACATTAAAAAGGAGAAGAACATTTAGAATGGTTTCTGGTTCAGGCCCCTTGGGGGTTCCCCACTTATATTTTTAAAACCTGGGCCTTGGCAGGTCTTGGCTTTCCAGTTGGCATGAGACAGAGTGGAAAATGCACTTGCTCCTTCAAGCTGTGCCTCTGGAGCTGGGTTTGAACCTAACAAAGGGCAGACAAGGGGCAGCACCTGGGGAGCTTTGGGGGCTCCAGAAAAAGCTGCAGAACACCAGTGTCAAGTTGACAGCATTCCTGGTACTGCCACTTTGGCTGACTACTTCCCCAGAATCATCTATGGCTGGAATTGCCTGTGGCTGCTAAGCTCACATTATCCATAATTGCTCTTCTTGCAGAATACACATCTCCCTGGTAGTCTGCCCTCAGCAGTCCCCAGATTGCCCCTAAGAGGTGAAAGCACATGGGTAAATACAGTTTTAAAAGAGGATATACATTTAACAGTGGTATTCTTTTTTTCCCGTCCCTTGACCTCCTTTCCTTCCTCCCTCCTTCTCTCCCTCCCTTTCCCTCTTTTCTTCCTTCCTGTCCCTCCCTTCCGTCTATTCATCTGTTCATCTATCCATCCTCCTTTCATCCTTTAGTAGGAAGCTAGTTTTAATGTAAATTCTCAAACTTCCTGGACCAAGAGGGGAAGAAAACTGAGGATCCCTATCCAAAGAGGGGACTTAAGAGCAGCAGTGTCTCAGCCCCGTAGGCAGGGTATGGTACACACTGTTGGTAGAGCAGGCAGGTTGTAGTGTTTCAGCACTAGGTAGATGCCCAGCCACATTAAGCCCTAATACAATGAATCTTACTTAACCTGAGGCTCATGGGTGGCACTCAGAGGCTCTCTGAGTGACCTGAAATTATAGGTAAAGTATGTATTGACATTCCTGGGGAGCAGTCCACCAAACCACCAGATTCTCAGTTGTGAGAGCCACCTTAAATTACTGACTAACCATGTGTTGACCCATCTCCAATCTACCTCTTTTCCCCTTAATAGTAGAAAGACATTGTGGCATAGTAGTCAAAAAAATAAAAATAAAAAAGCACTCTGGAGTCACGCTACTTGGATAATGCCAGCAATACCAGTTACCAGGTATGTGAACTTGAAGAATTGTTTAATATCACTGAGCTTCAGTTGATTCTACTACTTCATAAGAGTATTGAGTGGATTAAATGAGGTAATGCTGGCAAAGCATGTAGCAATGAGCATGAGCATCTAAGGGGCTCAATAAATAAGTAATCATTGGTGCTATGGTATGGTAGCCTAGAAATACCGACAAACCACCAGTGTTCTAATTTGAAGGTGTGCTCTAAACCAAGGGATAGCAAACTATGCCCTGTGAGCCAAGTCCTGCCCACTAGCTGTTTTTGTAAATAAAGTTTTACTAGCACACAGCCATACCTGTTCATTTACATATAATCTATGGCTGCTTTCAAACCATAAGCACAGACTTGAGCAGCTATGATAGGAACCATATGGCCTCAGAATCTAAAATATTTACTACCTGGCCCTTTACAGAAAAACATTTGCCAACCCCAGCTCTAAACAGTCAGAAAACAATAATCTACCCTGGAGAAACTCACAAGTACACAAGGAGGCACAGACAAGGATATCTTTATAACATTATTTTACTCTCAAATAGCTGCAGACAATCTAAATGTCAATCAGAAGAGGAATGCTATACTCATACTGTAGCAGATAAAAAAATTGCTTTCTATCTATATTGAGTAATGTGGAAAAGTCTTCAGTAGATATTGTTGAGTAAAAAAAGCAAGGATGTTACCATTTGTGTAAAACATGCCAAACATTATATATTTATACTAGTTCATATGTAAGTATGCAAATGCTTAGAAAGGACCTTAGAAAAATATGCAACAAATAGATAATAATGCTTGCCTTCGAGAAGGAATGGAGCTTGGGAGTTTTTTGTCAATAGAGACTTTAATCCTCTCTGTAATGCTTTTACATTATGACCAGGAGAAGACATTCATGTATTTCTTGTTTAATTAAAATGGATTGAAAAAGCATTGTATATAAGATGAAAGATATTTGGGCAGAACATTGAGATGCGAGTGTGATTCTGATAGGTAGAATGATGTGGGAAGAACATGATGCCAGGCAGAAGGCACAAGAGCAAAATGATGGGGGGTGGGGAGGCACTGATGTCACTGGGCGGTGAGGACAGTGGCCAGTGTAGCTAGTCACGGAATGGCAGGAGAAGGTATTGGGGAGGAGAAGCAGACAATTAGCATTAGGGAAGTCATTTATCACAGTAAAAGTCAGAAAGAGATATTAAGGCATTACACCTAATACCACAGTGGCCACTTCCTGGAGGCAGCAGGTGGGAAGATACTGGATACTTATAATGAGGCTAGACAGAGCCTTGGGGTCCATCAGCCTGCCAGACAATGGAGGGGAGGCTTACTCTTCTCAATTCTTCCGCCTTTTAATTTTTTTTTAAAAACTTCCTTAGATTATCTTTTAGGGGAAGAGAAACAAAATTTGCTTTGCTTCTCAGGGTTTCATAAAACAACTGGACAATTAGATTTGGTTTTTAGCATTAGGAGAGAGAAAATGCCTGTTTCTAAAATAGTTGTTATAACATGTAAAAGTGCCAGTCAGATGTGGCTTGGGGCAAGATGATTCTGCATTGATATTTTTAACATTAGGAAATCCACCCAGTTGGAGGAGCACTTAAATGTGCTTCCTGGGATGAGCAGCAGTTATACAATAAACAAGAAGAAACTGAGTAAGTTACCAGATTTGGGGCTCTTGTTTGAAAAAAAAAAAAAAAAGGTGGGCCCTGGCTATGAGCACTTTGCAGAAAAAGGAAGTAGGGCAGGAAAGTAAAGTTTCAGAACTAAGAGATGATTGTCAAACTTCAATTCTGTGATTAGGTATTAGGGAAGCGCTCATTCCTTGCTGTCCCTCTTCACTCCACAGTGTTCCCTCTGGTATAAGGTAGAACTAGTAAGACATGAGCCATCCTGGGTCCTCTCCAGGCAGGGGTTGGTTGGCAAGCTCTTTTGTTAAAGAGTCAGATAGTAAATATTTTATGATATGCAGGACAGGTGGTCTCTGTCACAACTACTCAATTCTGCTGTCATGACACATAAGTAGCTATTGACTTGTATATAGATGAATAAAGATGGCTGTGTCCTAATAAAACTTTATTTATAAAGATAATATCAGGCTGGATTTGGCCCATGAACCATAGTTTGCCAGCCACTGTTCTAAAGCAATGATCTAACACCTTGGGATAGTAACACCATATTCTTTCCCCAGGGGATTTGCAATATGTTGGGGGGTGCTTAAGAGCAGGAGCTTTGAATTCTGGCCCAAAGCTCTTATTACCTCTGTGACTTTAGACAAATGCTATTACCTTGTAAGGCTTAGTATCCTCACCTGTAAAATAGAAATACTGCCTACATCATTGGGCTCTTTTGAATAAGTTAGATTACTGAATGGGGGCAGGATAGCATAGTAGTTAAGAATATAGGATGCATGGGCAGCCCGGGTGGCTCAGCAGTTTAGCGCTGCCTTCAGCCCGGGGCATGATCCTAGAGACCCGGGATCGAGTCCCATGTTGGGCTCTCTGTGTGGAGCCTGCTTCTCCCTCTGCCTCTCTCTCTGTCTCTGTTTCTCATGAATAAAGAAATAAAATCTTAAAAAAAAATAAAGAATATAGAATGCAGATTTCCTAGACTAAAACCCTGGGTCCAGCACTTATTAGCTGCATGATTTGGGGCCAGGTTCTTTTCATTTCCTTAGTTTCATCATTTGAAAAATGGGGTTAGTAATGATACCTACTTCATAGTATGTTAGGACTATGATTTGAGTTCACAGATAGGAAGAGCTTAGAACAGTACTAGAAACATAGTACACTCTAAATAAGCATCATATATGGTAGTTAAGTGGCAATAATTACTTCATTAAAAGTATTTTGTTTTACGTAATAATAGATTTACCTGCCTTGAAAATTAATAAATTAGGGCACCTGGGTGGCTCAGTGGTTGAGCATCTGCCTTTGGCTCAAGTCTTGATCCCGGAGTCCTGGGATTGAGTCCCACATCGAGCTCCCCACAGGGAGCCTGCTTCTCCTTCTGCCTATGTCTTTGCCTCTCTCATAAATAAATAAATAAATAAATAAATAAATAAATAAATAAATAAAATAAAATCTTTTTAAAAATTAATAAATTAAAGGTGATTTAAGCCTATCTTTATAATGTCACTCTTACTTGCATTGCAAAATAATCTTTTTGCGAGAGGGCAAGAAATAAGTAGATCAGCTTATAATCAATAGTCAGTCTGTCTTATATCCAGCACAACCAGTGGAGGAAGAACTAAATTCTACTAATCATATATTAACTATTGTAAAAGAATTAAAAAATTTAAAAACATGAGTTACTCTATTGTAAAACTTTACCTTCCCTAAATTGGGGAAGTAGGAAGGGTGGCAGGGTCAGAGTCTTCAGCAGAATCTCAGAATGTTTAACTGAAGGAGTGACTGAAGGAGTGACCCACAGCATAATCTATACCTGGGCTAGACAGTTTCTGGCCTCTACCCCATTCAACCTTGACCACGGGTTAGAGTGGACAGGTGACCCGAATTTACCCAATTATACTCAGAACTAGGATTTTGCTGGACTTTAGGGGAGAATAATTCCTACTGGAATTGCTAAGCTGAAAGGATACAAGCCTAGAGAAGCCGAAGACCATTACATGAACAGAATATGCCTAAGAATGAAGCTGGGAAAGAAGAAAGCAAGAGAGTTAAATTCTTGACATTACTTACCTCACCAGATCCAGCTGTACCTGGATCCTGTTAACCCCCATACTTTACAGTTATAAATAAATTCCCATTGTTCTTAAATCAGTTTCTGTCACTTGTACCTCATAGAGGCCTGACAAATATATCCAACCTATTATGCTATGACAGAACAAAAAAATTGAAAATCATTTTCCAGAACTCTCCTCCAGATGAAACAGGGCAAACTTTCCTTACTTCCTCCAACTACTTAGAATAAGCCAGTCAACACTCTGGATTCAGCCAGTTTAATAGTCCAAAAGAGTAGAAGTCTACACTGGCTGAGATAAACAGCAACTTGAGTTATAGAAAAACAAATCAGGTAGATCTCAAAATTGCTAGAGATCTGATGAACTGTGCTTGGGATGGAGGTGTGAACAAGGGTACGTCAGCACCACGGAGGATCAGGATGGAGAGGCCACTACTACTGCCAAGACTGGACACTGATCCTGGTTAGAGAGAGTCCTCTGTGGCACTACAACCCCAGAAATTGAGTGTGCTGACCCTCTGCAAGAATTCTGCATGCCGGCTAATACCAAAAGCTCAGGATTCAAAAATCCCAGGCAGGTGCATCCAATTTTCTGATCCTAGGTCACACCCTCATTGCAAAGGAAGCTGGGAAAGTGATCTGACTAGTCTGATTTCTAAAGTGGAAGACAGACTACACCTCCTCCTGAGACTTTGGGTAGCAAAAAATAAAAATGGAATAGAATGGAGTGAATAGGAATAAATAAAATAAAATGGGGCAGCCCTGATGGCGCAGCAGTTTAGCACCGCCTGCTGCCCGGGGTGTGATACTGGAGACCCAGGATCGAGTCCCACGTTGGGCTCTCTGCATGGAGCCTGCTTCTCCCTCCGCCTGTGTCTCTGCCTCTCTCTCTGTGTCTCTATGAATGGATAAATAAACTCTTTAAAAAATAAAATAAAATAAAATGGCATATGTCCACTATAGTTCATCTTCCCTTTCCTAGAAGTGCTACCACTCTGCATGGGTATCTGCTCACCATCCTCGGCCTCTAGCAACTACCATAGCTCATCTCCTCCCCTCTGTGGGTCAACAAGAGCCCATAACCTGTTCAACACTGCCTACCTCTAAGGCATTTTTCTGGGCTGCTCAGTGATTTCACTGGGACATGTTACCTCCTTGGGCTGTCAGCCTTGGACAGTGTGATTTCCAGAAGGCCTTCAGCCCAGCTCATGCCATCTGTGAGCAGACTCTAAATCCGCCCACAGCACTGAGTGATAACTAATTATCAGGCCAGACCAGCCCCGCCATGAGGCTCTGCACATGTCTGCTCTGTACTGTGGGCAGAAGGAGAGTCAGGCAAGGAGCAGCACTGAGGAAGTCACAGGTCCCAGCAAGCCTGCCCTCCTTGTCATTTCCCTATTGTCTCCCTGGAAACTAATCCCATCCCTCTTGACGACTGCACAGTGAGGCTGCTTGCTTCAGTGATTGTCAAGGTAGCTTATCCCCTCGTTAATTAACTACTCAGAAAAATGCTGTATGACACTGTGCTGTTTGGATTCCAGCTTGTTAACACAGGGGACTCCAGAGAAACTTTGACCTGGCCATGGCTGTGAGTTGGATGACTCAAGAGAAAAACTGGATGGAAGAGGTGCTTGTTTCCCCCGTGGCTCACCATCACTTTCAGGCGCTATGCATTGGAGTAGGTAGGATGGCTGAGACCACACCTGCCATCAGGAGAGTTTGTTTTCTGCCACCTAAAGTCTAGTATCCCTTGCAGAACCTTGGGCTTTGGAGACCCAATTATAGAACAGAGAGACCTGCAGTTTAGAGTCTAGCTAGATGACTAGAAATTTCAGAATATTAACTTCTTCTTTTAGGCAATATTGTCCTAAAGAAGAGGTCAAAGATTAGATGTGGCTTAAAACCTAAATTCAGTTTACTAATATTTATTTGTTATCCATTACATCAGTCACTATGCTGAGCACTGGGGAAGTAACTACCCAAGACCTAGTCCTGCCCTCGAGGAGGTCAGTCTGTTAGGACAGATCAGAGAGTGGAATAGGCTCCGTGGATGCAGAGGAACCATGGACCATGGAGGTGAGCATAGATGCTGATGGGAACATATAGAGGGGCATGGTATTGTTTCCTGTAGCTGCCGTAACACACTGCTATGAATTTGTAGCTGAAAAAAACAGAAGTGTATTCTCTCACAGTCCTGAAGGCCCAAAGTCTGAAATCAAGGTGTCAGCAGGTTTGCCCTCCCTCTGGAGGTCCCAGGAAAGAATTGGTTCCCTGCCTCTTCTGGCTCCTGGTGGCTGCCAGCAGTCCTTGGCTTCCAGCTGCATCACTCCGATCTCTACCTCCGCTTTATCTTCACATTGCCCTCCCTCTGTGTAGCTGTCTCCCTCACCTCTGCATCTTCCGTATAAGGTACTTGTGATAGCTCTTAGGGCCTATCCAGAAAGTCAAAACCATAACTTAATCATATCTTGCAGGACATAAAGTAAGACTGTCATATAAGGTGATATTCAGAGGTTCTGAGGATTAGGAATTGAATTTTTCAGCTTGGGATGGGGGCAGGAAAAGGTTCCTAGAGGTCTCTGGGCCCACCCTTCCCCTGCTCTACTGGGAGGGGGGCGGTGAGGGGGTGGAAACCCCTGCAGGCTGTGGTTCCAGAGCTCCTGTGTCAGCTGGTTCCCAGCTGAGTCCTACCAAGCAGAGTCGTTCACAGGATACAGGAAGAGAGGGGGATGAGAAGGAGAAGCCAAGGTAATCTTTTCCTTCTTTCCCTATTCCTTAGGAGCTCTTCTGAGAGTGGTTGTGTCTCTTTGGTGGTTGCATCTCCTGCCATTGAGGTCCCTGCTTGACTTTGTTCCTCCAGCATAGGAGTGGGAACAGCTTCTTATTGTTGTCTGTCTGTGGGATAGCCTGGCATCCTCTGTTGGGCTCTCAGCTCTGCTTTCTCCTGCATGACCAGTTCCCGTGCAGTAAATTCCCTCTGTAGGACATATGGTGGTTTCAATTCTCCTGGTAGGCCCTTAACCAATGCCAAGTCCGAGCTCAGATTTGAAGGAGAGAGTGGAAGAGGATTGTTGTGCCAAGGACTAATGGCGAGCCAGGCAGGCAGACCCTGCCTCTTTGGAACTCTCAGTCAGATGGAAAAGACAGACATCAATTAATTCACTGACCAAATAACTATATGATTACCAACAATGGTCAGTGTGTGAAGGGGAAGTAGGATAGCTTTAGAACAACTCAGTGATGAGACATCTGACATAAAGGGTCATTAGGGCTCCCTGAAGAGTGATGTTTGAGCTGAGCACTGAGACCTGAGCTAGGAGGTAACCCACCTGAGGCAGCTCAAAGACCGATGAGTCATATGCAGAAGTTGTGATGTAGGAGGGAGCTCTCAAGGGTCTGAAAGAAGGTCAGTGCGACTAGAGCATCAATAGTAAAGAGCTTTATTTGGGAGGAGCAGGAAAGATAGGCAGAAGGCAGCTTGTAAAGGGCCTTGTGGGTTTGGGTTTGGGAAAAAGTCAACTTAGAGTGGTATGGTTTCCTTGAAACAGAAGGAAATATTGTCTAGGGCTAGAAGCCACCTAAGGACGGCCTTAGCTGGGCCTCAGGAGATCAGGGACAGATGCTACTCCACCCCCACCCCCGCTGTGGGATTTGATCAACCAGTTTGCTTCCCAAGAAATGAGGTAGCACATAATGCACAGAGGCCATGTGAAAGAACTGCAGGATCCAGACACCAGGAAGAAGTTTCTAGAAGTTTATAAACACAGAGGGGCCTGCCATCCTCAAAGAAGCCCTTGAAGTCAATGATGGGTATCCAGAGTGAAGGATGGAGAAGACCTCAGCTGTGACTAGAAAGGGGTCCTTAAGGCTCCTTAGCACTTACATGCAGGCCAGGAGTCCAGAGCTGGTTGCATCAGAATCCTACGCACATTTGCTCAAAACACAGGTTCCCCAGCCCCACCTCTGGAGACTTAGATGCAGTATTTCTGAAGAAGGGCCAGAATCTGTATTTGTCAAAGCCCCGTGAAGATTTTTTTTTTTTTGAGAGAGAGAGAGAGAGAATGCATGTGCAAGAAATGGGGAGGGCAGAGGGAGAGGGAGAGAAAGAATCTTAAGCATGCTCCTCGCCCAGCATGGAGCCCAACATGGGGCTTGATCTCACCACCCTGAGGTCATGACCTGAACCACAGTAAAGTATTAGCTGCTTTACTGACTGAGCTACTTCCCCTTCACAGATTGAGCCCAGGTGCCCCCAACCCTGAGATTTTTATGTACAGCCAAGGTTAGCAACCATGCCTCAGTCTGATTCTTCAATGGACCTCTACCCCATGTCTTGTCTATGGTGTAATTCTTACTTCCTCCGCACTACATCCCTCTCTGGTCTTGCTCACTCCCAGGCTGGTTGTAAATCCCTGGTTCAGAAATGCTGTGATTCTGGGATGGCTGTACCAATGCCCATTGTTTCTGTTGTTCATGTTGCTACATGAACATGGTGGCAACAGCTTCATGTAAGAAAAACTTTGGCAAGGGAGCAAGGGGGCCTGTGGATCTCAGCATCTTCCAAGTATCCTGCTAGACCCTCTGTAACACATGCTGTGTCTTCTGAAACTTCTGAAGCCACCGTATACAACCTAGGTAAGATGAGAGCAATGAGAGAGCAGCAACAGGTTTTTCTCTCTCACTCATGCCAGAGAGACAGACAGCTCCCCCCGGCCTGCCCCTGACTGTAGACGGTGGAGTTGCTTAGTTCCCACCTTACCTAAAGCCATTGTCCTTTGTTTCCTACTTTAGAGAACCTGGGGTGCAATCAGCCTAGAAAACAGCAGTGTAGAGGGGCATCGACGTTGGCACCTGGAGACTCCCCCTGCCCTCCTGCCTCCATCGCCCCACCTTCTTAGAAGCTAGGAAAGTCTCCCCTTGTAGGTGGTCTGGGAAGAACAAGGAAGCAGGAGAATAAAGAGGATAGAGGGGCAGAGACTGGGGCAATGCCAACACACTCAAAATAGTGACTCTGAATTCCCAGGTCCTGATCCTCGCTCCTTGCCCTTCTACAAGTCATTTATGTTTTGTTCATGTGTAAAATGAGGCAGTTGACCTGGAACCTCTAAGCTCTTAAAAAAATATATATATATATAAGGTGTTTGTGCTCCTTGGCCTTGACCATTCTCACAGGAAAATAAAAATCGATTATATGGGATGCTAGAGCTTCTGGAAGAAAATCCCATGGCTGTGAGTGGAAACGCCATTGGCTTTATAGGAGGGTTGACGTTTTTGTTCAGGAAGCTGACTGCCTCAAATCAAGGCCTCTGAAAAGTGATTTCGGGACCACCCATGTGGAATAAAAGTTGGTGCTGACTCCCTGGGCTTCAGGCCCATGTGCTGTGGCCGAATCAGCCGCACATCAAGATGCCAACAGTGGACAGCTTTGAAAAAGGGCTAGACGATCCTACCTGCAACACCCATGGTCCTATCTGCTCAGAGCATTTGCTCTCTATCCAGCTCTGAAAATCACAGAAGACATTTTCATCAGACCTATCCATTATTCCAGAAACTAGGGAGAAGATGCATCGGTATTAGGACAGGAGTGAGCATTGCCTATCACTTGCTGGTCCCTCTAAGACTAGTCTGTCTTGCTGCACTGGGGCGGGCTGTTTCGTTTGGGTACTGACACCAGGCCGTTCTGATTCACAGCAGTAACCTTCTTGTTTCCATTTCATTAATTTTCATTAAGGCTTAAACAGCCATGCATGTGGCCTGGATTTGGGGAATTGGGGTGGATCTGGAAAATTAACAGTTCTTTAAGTTTTGCAGGTTATCTCTGAACAGAGAAAGACCAGAGAGAAAAACTCTCTTTTTTCCTTCTTTCACTGCTGCGTTAGTTGAAGCAATTTCAGTGGGAATAAATGATTGCCGAAATGACTTGCATTTTACTGCCCAGGTCTGCTCATTGGGTCAGAAGATGTCTTAAAAGGCAGAAACCCAAGGCTGCTGACAACCTCAGAGACAGCAGGCTGCTCCACAAAGAAAGTGGACTGGCCGTTCTTATTCTTTACGACGCAGTGGTATAATCAGCCACGTGTGTCTCCAGCTGACCTGCTCTGGCTCTGAGAGTCAGGTTTTCTGTTTTTTCCAGGGCTCAGGGAAGCCTGAGCAGAGGGGGTGGGGCAGTCCTGAGTTTAAGAAAGCAAGAAAACTGGGATCTAGGAAAGACTGGACTTGGAGAGCAACCCAGTAAGAATTTTCTCTGAAAGCTGGGAAGAAATCTAATCTATGTGTTGGTACTTGAACCCGTAAAAAGTTTATAGCTGTTAAGTTCTTGTTGTCTGTAGCAGGGATTACACACTCCTACTGGGCGAAGCAGATCCCATGAACAGGGAAGTTGATCAGGTGGCCCAGTGGGAGGAGCTGTGCCCCACTGGCCCCTTGGCCCGTAGTAAGGCTTTGTGTGAAGTAGGGAAAAGGGGCCCCTTCCTCCCCATGGAAGCCAGTAGGCCAGCTTTCATTTCAACTGGTCTGGGCCCCCTCAGCAGATGCAGTGGCTCCCTGACCTGAGAGGGGCCCTCCACTCAGCTCAAGGCAATGTTTATCAGGCAGGGATGTGGAAACCAGCTTGCCAACTGTGTCTGCTTGTTTTTTTTTGTTTTTGTTTTTGTTTTTGTTTTTTGCTTGCTTCAGAATAAAGTGGAAATCTCTGTGTGTGTGAAATATCCCAAGTTTAAAATGTAAGCCACAACTTCAATTTTTGTTTCCTTTGAGGAGTGTTAGAATGTCCCAACAAGGCATGTGTGAGGGGCAGATTGGGCTGCAGCTTGCAGGCTCTGGTACTATACTGTAAAGGTGTTATTAATACACACTCTTTGCTCCTACACACACACAACTGAAACAAAAGAGTTGAAGATTCTGGGATTCTTTTCTTCCATTCTTACACCTAAATGAGCACACGTTTGGAAAAGAACAAATGCTAAGCTTGAGCATGTTCAGACTGGTAAAATGGAGACCGCTCTTGAAAAGAATAAAATCCCAAGGGATTGAGATGCAGGGGCCTAAGAGTGTGTTAAGTGAGGCAAGCAGAGTTAACTGGGAGGGACAGTTCTGCTCCAGGTGGATATTTTCTGTAGCCCATAATAAGCTTTATGTCTTTAATTGCAGGGCAGACTAGAAGAATTCCAGGTGTCCCCACAGGCGTTAAAAATTGGGAAGGGGAAGGAGGAATTTCTGGAGGGTGGCTGGCCATGGCAGCTCCCGGGGGGACAGGGCTCTGGGCAAGACTGTATGCTTTCCAGAGGCCTGTGATGGCCGACTCCAGCCATGACAGTGTTTGGTCTTCCCTGCTGAGCCCAGATTGAGTGCATAGAGATGGCTAATTAAACTCTGAACTGCCAAACACACTGGAGAGGCCCCCCTTTGAAGAGCAGGAAATCACAAGGACAATTTCCTGTTTGCAAGTTTGCAACCCCGGATCTCATCAGTTTCTGATAGTGTTAAATTTAACTAAGGCATGTAACACCATGTCCCATTTGCTAAAAGTTCTCATCATGGATTGGTAGTGATCTCTTTTCTTTTACCATTTCGTTTTCAGGTATGTGTGCTTTGGAGGGGGTGGGGAGGCAGGTCAGTCAAGCTTTAATGGCCCAGTTAACGGCGAGTCTTTTCATATGAATCTGTTCTCTTAAAGAACAGTTATATGTCCTTCTGTCCATATATGTCTATTCACACATGTATCCAGATTATCATGCATTTGATAGGTAGATGCAGTCACACATAATATATATGGAAATAGGGTCAACGATGAGGTTAGTTTGGTTTGGAGCATTTACGTGTCCTGGTCCCCCTCTGGGGTGAGCAGCTGGTTCCCAAATAGTGCTGGCAGACAGTGCATCTCACAGGCAACCAAGAGAAACAAAATCTTATCTCGGATAGATTATATCATATGTGGTAGTCATTCAAAAGGGATCAGATTATCTGATCCTGAGATCACTTGGTTTGCTTTAGCACTGTAAGAAAAATGGACACGTTCAAATTGTGGACTTGCCCTGGGCTGGACTGCTGGGAATACACTTGGCAGTGACTGTGTCAGTGGTGCTGTTGAGGCAAAAGGGAAGCAGTGATAAAAGAAGCTGGCTGGAGCGTGAAGTTGCATACGGTTGCTGAAAAAGGTACCAACAGAGGTGAAGGATAAACGGTGGGTCTCATGGGGGAAAAGAAGGGTTAAATCACATCACATCTAGATCTGGAGTTTCTCCGCTTTTTTCCAGGAACCTCTGGATTGATTAAATGGCAAATTCTGGCAACCCAGTCCTGGCGCTGTCATTTCTCTCATTCTGCCGCATGCTTCTACACACACGTACATACACAGAGACTCTCCAAAACCCTGGGCACTGGGGTGGAAAGAGCAGAATGTAGACAGCCAATAGTAGATAAACGTCCAACCTCAAGGAATTTTCAGTGTGGTGGCAGAGGCTCATATGTTACTTTTTTTTTTTAATGAACTGTCTCATTACTCTTTTGGAAATAGGCAAGGCAGACAGTATGAAAAAAAATAATTACTCCAACATTATCTTAACTAAATCTTTGCCAAAAATTCAAACTGGAAACTCTGTAGATTAAAAAAAAAAAATCAGAGTATAAAATAGAGCCTTATATCTTTGGTATCTGTGAGCTCCCCTGGGAATGTAAAGGAGAAATAGGAAAAAAGCTGGAAAAGATGGAGGGTTTTCAACTACCCAGAGAAAGCAGTGGCTTGTTGAGCATGGTTTCCCCCTCATGGGCCCAGTTGCTGGAATGGCCACAGGCTGGAGAATTCTAGCTAAGGACATTAACTGTGTTACTGTGCACAAATCCCCATGCCTCTCTGAGTTGTCTTTGTCATCTGCAAAAAGTGTTATCGATAAGGACCATAAAGAGTGTTGTTCATGTTAAAAGGGAAGACGGATATGCCTTATCTTATTCTGTCCTCACTGAACCTAGTGGGCTCTGGAGACAGACTGACTTGGGTTCAGGTGCTAGCTCTGCAACACTCCAGCTGTCCATTCTCTCAGCCGAACGCCTGTGCTGATGATGTGTGTCACTGTGAGGAGTGAGACGGCATGTGCAAAAAGAGCGCAGTGCAGGGTCTGGCTTAGAATGAATTTTTTATAAGTCTGGGATGTTATTAGCTGCTTTAAATAGAATTCATTCTAGTCAGCCTCTTACTACCACCACTGCCCACTACTCACACCTCCCACTAGTCACCCACTGAAGAGGGATGTGTGCTGCTGAGCAGAGGAGCTTCCAGTGACTTTCTGGGACCTTCCCAGAACAGATCCCTCAGCTCAGTGTCCCCTCTCCTTGGAGGCCCTGGTGGAAGAAGTTCTGAAGCATCCAGTTACTCCAAAACATGCCACAAAAACCCCAGGAGGAAAGAGCCCGTTAGCACCTGCACAATTGGAGACTCATGTCAGCAGAATGACCGGGAGCTTCCTGCCGAAACCCGAGGGCATGGCAGGTTTACAGAGGCCCTTCATTAAGATGAATTATGAACCTGTGGGTCTCTCCGGCTCTATTTGGCCCAGGTTAGGAGGCAGGAGGCGGAGGCCCCGCTGGCCCCCTGCCGGCACCGCCTGAAACCCTCTTCCTCTCCTTCCCTCCCAGACTCCTCCCCACCCTGCTGTGCCCCTCACCCTCAGCCTCTAATGAAAAAGAAAGGCACCAACCTCTCCTGGAGGTCCCCAGAGCAAGAGGTAGAGTTCAACCTGAGAAAATTCCTTCTTGTAAGTGGCAGGCACCTGGCCGAGCAGGCCACTTGTGACATGTGCTGAGCCCTCTCCTGTCTTCCCTCTTGGCTCCACCTGGGCTATTTACAAGTCTACACAGCCAGGAGTGGGGGAGCCTTGGGGGTTGGGGGGCAGCCTTAGCTTCCAAGCTGGCTGTGCATTCATTCCCATCCTAAGCCACAGGTCAGAGGTTATCCTGTCAGCTCCTCCAGTGTGCCTGGCTTTTTATGTTTTTGCTTTTTTTTCCTTTAAAATCGTGAAATATGATAAATGGCTGTTCAGAGAAGCCAAGCACAAAGCTCTCTAGGGCAGTGGTTCTTAAATGTTAATGTGCTTGCAAATCACCAGGGAATCTGGGCGTTGCAGGGAAAGCCTCTAGCACCAAGGTGACATTTGGTGGCAGCCAGCCAAGGACTCTGAGGGCTCATCTGCAGCAGGAGGGATGGGAGTTAGACACTCAGAGAGTCTCCCCACCTGACCAGAGTTGGCTGTATGGTAGAAAGGAGAGTCACTGATGGGTCAGAGAACTGGGAGGTTTGTTAAAAAACAACTTCCTCAGGAGAGTTTTAAAAATAGAAAAGGAAACTAATATTTACTGAGGATGAACCAGTTTGTGCTTTATAGTTTTCACTAAGGAGGCCGACTAGCACAGCAGTGCATGCGCAGTTTTAGAGCTAGACTGCCTGGGATCAACTCTTAGCTCTATCACCTACTAAGGGGAGCTTGGGGAAGTTATGTCATGTCTCCCAGCCTGAGACTCTCTCTCTTTGCAATGATCATGGCAATAGTGCCTATGTCACAGAATTATTTTATTGTAGGTTAAATGAGATGTTACGTAAAAGCACTTAGCATGGTGATAGGCACATAAACATTCAATAAATATTCTGTGTTGTTACCTTCATCGTCAACACCATAATCACCACCTTCTCCTAGGACCTCAAAGCTTGGGATCCTGTCTCTGACCCTCCTCTCTCCCGTCACTGGGAATCTTTTTTCCATTAAAAGAGTTGGAATTCTCTCTGTCAGCGATCAAGGATGAGCAACAAAGCTTCTTTGTTTAGCCAGAGGCCTGAATGTAGAAAACAAGGTGAAAGGAGTCAGGTGCATGCTACAGGTTTAATTCTCTGGTTTACACATCCACCTGGGCAAACCCTGCCCTGACAGCCTCAGGCCCCTTGAAGCATGTGCCCTCCTACATGGAGGAGGAGGGAATGCATCTGGCCAGTCATCTCCAGTATCAGCAGGATGAGGGACAAGGATCTGCTTTTCTCTCCCCACTCTCCCCTCAATCCCTCTCTCCTCCCTTTATCTTTCCTATTTAGAAAGCCAAAGGTGAAGGCTGATTCAAGGAAGGTATGCTTTTTTCAGATATCCCCAGAATTCTGTGCCATTAAGAAGCTTGAAATCTGGAGTGTCTTAAGGAGGATTCTGGGTTTGAACTATGTCATTGAAGAGCCTTATTAATTCTTCCAACCCTAGGTATCATTATCTTTTGAAAACAAATGGTAATGGAAGCATCCACTAGACTATAAGCAACTTGAGGGCAAGAGATGGATCTTTTTCTTAACTTGTTTCACTCAGAGCATCTAGTATAGTATCTGCCACACCATTAGCATGCAGTACGTATTTGAGGGAACACGTGCCACTTACCTTACTGAGTTGTTGCATGATCTGTTGGGATACTGTCTGTGAAAGCCCTCGGCCTGCTTATTTTCACTGCATGTTTGCTTTTCCTTTTCTCATATTAGACATGCTCTTGGGAAAAAGTTGAAGAGTAAAGAAAGGAAAGTGATAGGAAGGGGATGCTGGAGAATAAGGAAGCAAGGACAATAAGGATCACGGGCTGAAGCAGGAAGGGCTCCAGGCTTGGAGGTGGCTCGCCTTTTATGGTCTATGATTCCCACTTGGCTATTTGACTGATCTGAGTTTCAGGCTTCTCATCTGTAAGATGGGAGGTTTAAAGACATTAATTTTACTGGTGGTGTGTATCTAAGGAGAAATGTATTTGTGGAGGCAGCCCCAGAGTTCCTGGTATGCATTAGGTAAGAAACGGTATGAAATCTGAAGGTAGAGAGGAAAAGAGAAGCAAAGAATACAGAAAGAAGGAGAAATATGAAGCAAGGGAAACAAAAGGGGGAGAAAAGGAGAAGTTTGGATTTTTTGCTTCAAAATACAGCCATTTCCTGCTGCTTCTGGCCAGTATGGGCTGGATGTGAGCCTGAGAAGTCCTTACACTTGGACACTGCCTTATTGCTGAACTCTGTATTTTATAACCTGATGTGATTTGATCGAAGCAGTGGGTGGCTAAGGTCAGGAGTGGGTAATATATGCACAGGATACAGCCCCTATGGGGGAAACAAGTTGAAGGGGGGGACCCCAGACCATGCTCCTAGGATTCTGCAAGAGACAGTGGTCCTGATCCTGTGTGGGCTTGATGCCATGATTATCAATTGGCCCAGCAAGCCAGGCAGCAAACAGCAAAGAGACATGGCCAGAGAAAAGTGTACCTGTGAAGTACTGTTATTTTTTAAAATAACTTTTAATATTTTTTACAACAGGATTTTCATTTTTAATAATTAAGGGAGCTGTGGACACTCATTCTGAGAATTGTGGAAAAGGTAGAAAAGAATACCTAAGCTCACCAAGAAATAATCCACCCCTACTTTTTTGCTATATATTCCTAACATGTGTGTACATGCACACCTTTCTTTTAGATAAGGGTATGTAAAACTGGGGTATATTTTTATTATCCTCTAAGTACTTAGTTTTCCCAAGACCCATCAGTTAAATAATATTTCTCTGACTATATATGAAGTCCTGAACTAGATTCTGATTAGCTTTTCTCAAACTTGAAATTAAAAAGAATATTCTAGGGAAATGTTGTTAATTGCAATATTCTACAATTTATTCTAGAATTTCCAGAGACTAGAATTTCCAGAGATTGAATTATAATATTTCCCCTATTTCTCTTAGACTCTGAAGACAAATTTTTTCCACCCTCTCTCGTCTCTTAGAGTGAGTATGAGAGCAGGAACAACCCAATTTTGACTATTTTTTTCAGAATGTGTTCTACAAAAGAAAGTTTTAGCAAGCTAGAGAGAGAGGTAGGAAAGAAAAACGAACATAGGGAAGGAAAGAGAGAGAGAACACAAAGATGGTGGAAGAAGACAGGCAGAGGGGTGAGGAGTCCTTTACTGTGGGACCTGCAAAGTCCTTCGTCCAGCCAATACTTACTGTAAGTCTATCACAGGCCCATCATATGCCAGCCCTATGCAATAATCACAGCCTCCTGAACAAACTCTGGCCCTAATATATGCTCTCTTTGATCTTGCTGAAGTCTGAAAAAGCCTCCCAACCCTCCTGACCTTTGAATAACACTCTTTATAAACTATTGGAAAAACGCAATCTATCTTCTCTCCTATAATCCCCTTGCAACTTCCTATGGCCAGGGTCAAACCAGCCCAGTGCCAGGGCCAGGGCCAGCATCAGGCCTGTTCTCTCCTAAATGAAACTTCCCTAAGGGTCCTGCCCTTGTTGATAGGCCTTCTGCAGGAAACTCTCACCCAGAGCACAAGGGGACTCCGCTTTGGTCAGGAACATTTCCAGGATGCCTCTCATCACACTACAGATCCTCAAGGAGCAGGGTGGAGTCATCTCCCCACCCCAAGATGCCAGTGCATTTCCCTTCGCCCCTCTGATGGGGATTTGTTGTAGGAAAGCCCACAGAGACAGACTAGCTAGATAGAGCAATGGATCCATCAATAGAGAGGGAGGGAGGAAAGGTTACATCTTGTAGTAATTGACTAGTTGATTCTTTCACTCACTGAAGAAATGTTTATTGGGGAAAAGATAAATATGTGAGGGGGGATAGGTGTGTTGATTAACTGGATGGAGGAATCTTAATGTGCATGTTTGTCAAATCATCATGATGTACACCTTAAATATCTGATAGTTTTATTTGTCTAATTTCAACAAAGCTGAAAAAATAAAATAATCTGGAAGAAAAAGGAAATATTTGTGGAGTGTCTACTCCAGCTATGCATCAGATATTGGTCTAGGCCCTAAGGGCTCTCAGGTAAACCAACAAGACCAGTTCCATACAGACATACAGACAAACTGAAAGTCAAGTGGAAATGTCACATTGTGATAAGTACTATGTAGAGAACAAGCTGGGACAAGACGAGGGAGTGGTGATGGTTATCACTGGGGATGACCTCTGGTCGGAAAGCTGCAGTACTCGGGGAAGTCCTCCCAGGGGACAGGGAGGTGGCATCAAGCCAAGTTCTAACTCAGGGCTTCTCATACATTCCTGTGGATAGAATCCCCTGGGGATCTTGTTAAAAATGCAGATGCTGATTCAGAAGGCCTGAATGGTGCCTGAGAGTTGCTATTTCTGACAGCCTCCCCAGTGATACTGATGCTGCTGCTTCTTGGACCACACTTTGAATAGCAAGGTTCCAGATGCCAATGAGGGAAGAGCCTGCCTCACCCAGGGGGTTGCTTTAGTCCTGCTTGTGGAAGGTGTACTCCCGGCAGGGAAAGAGCCAATGGAAAGGTAGATGAGGATTAGCTTGGCTTGTTAGAAGCACCAAGAACAGACTAGCATGGCTGGGAAAAAGAGCTAGATGAGATCTAAGAGGCAGATCCTGTAGGGCTTTGCATGAAGGGCAGTGGGAACTCTGAATAGAGTACGGTCATTAATAATTCTTCCCTCAATAGTTCTATCTATATATAAGAAGCCAAGCCTGTCCTATGCTTCAGCAGACTACTCTAGGCATGAGCCAAGCTCAGGCAACCCCTCACAGATCTGGGGGTGGGTGGGCGGGTGTGCTACAAAGTATTTATATAGCCGGCCCCACATAGCTAAAATTTAGGCAAACAACTTTCCTCACTCTGGAGTTTGGGGAGGGAGAACTTCTTAACAAGATGCTTGAAAGCCTCACAAAACTTTAGGACACAGATTTTATTATTTCCCAGGATTTAGGCATATGTACACAAGCAGCGCCAGAAACACACCAAGAGAAAATTCCAGGTCTTCACTCACCCCTGTTGCAGAGAGACTTTGTTCCCCAAGTATACGCTCATGGTCGTTGATTCAAG
This sequence comes from Canis lupus dingo, assembly GCF_003254725.2. Lineage (NCBI taxonomy): Eukaryota > Metazoa > Chordata > Mammalia > Carnivora > Canidae > Canis > Canis lupus. The sequence continues at coordinate 43,127,860 of NC_064246.1, forward strand.
AAAAATAACATAAAAATCTTGGCATCAGCCAATGCCCTCCCTCTTCCCTCTCATACCAGAGTCACAGCTACTTTAGACCTCCTTCTAGGATGAGAAAAGACAACGAAAATGTTAAACCCAACCATCACCCCAAAGTGTCTGGTACAAAATTAGAACAAAAACAAGACAATCACTCCCAGGTGACGAATCATGACCCATCCATATGCAGAGCCCCTCGGGGATGTGTTATGTTTATATCCAACTCTCCTTCTTGATGGTTTGTGGGATGGGTTTCCTGCATTGTGAAACTGCTCCATGTGTGAGAACAGCTCAATCTGCGAGCCCTCAGTCAAATTAATCCAATCATGGGATGGTGATTAAAAGGGTCAACAGTGACATTTCCAGAGAACACCCTCTGTCTTTGAAGCAGCTAGCTTGTCTCCAGAGCATCTCTGGACCCGGAGAGTTCTGGGGACCTGTCCCACTTTGGGCCATCACTGTCTTTTGTAGCAAAGCCGACCAAGGGAAAAGACCACAGATTAGTCCCTCTGGAAGAAGTTTCAGCCTCACTGAAGAGAATACTCAAAGGTGTAAATGATCGCCCTTAAATGGAAGGCTCACCTCAGCTCCAAGTCCAGAGGAGCCAGAGTTAGCAACCCTAAGCATGATGGCTTTAATCCAGAATTCCATACTTCAGCCCAACTCCTTAGGAGGTGGTAGAAGGAAAAGGTGACCCTAAGACCTCAGCAAAGTTACTTACCTCTCCAAAATTGGATTACTTATTATACTTACTTCTAAGTGTATGTTTTAGAAGTAAATTAGTTATTATATAAAAAATTTTAAGGCAGTGTCTGGAATATGGAAATACTCAATAGATGCTAGCTCTACTATTAGTATTACTTTATTATTTGTGTCATTAGGAATGCATTAAAAATGATATTGGGTGGCCTACAGAATTTCTCAAGAAGATGGGAAATGAGACCTGGAAACCACCCAGTCAGGAACAGTACCCAAAACCACCCTGGAGACGCGCTGAAGGGCAACACTGCTGTCTCCACCCAGTTTTGGAGATGGTGTGGTGCTCACCACTGCCTACTCCAGCTACTACTGCCCCAGAACTCTATCTTGCCCAAATTCTGAAAAGGATTCTTCTAAATCCCCCTTCCTCAAGGAACATTCTTCTCATTCACCTATGCATCTGTTCTGTCTGATTGGCAGAGCCTCAATAGCATTGTGCCTATCATACTGCAAGGGAGTCTACGAAACAAATATTTGGCATTGTCTGGTTGTATTTTAGAACTTTAGGCAAAGTGGCTTTGCCTCCTAGCAAGACTTAAACTATGGAGAATTCCTCAAGTGTTGGAAGAAGAATGGGCTTGGGTGTGGTGGTGACCATCACGTATACAAGGCTCATTCCTCCCCCCCTTTTTAATGTGCTGGTGCTTCTGGAAGTATAAGAGAACTAGGAGATTCAGTCCCTCTAACCCCCAAGGAGAAAGCAAGGAACCTGAGGGAGGGGAGAGGGGAGACTGGTGTAAGAAAAGGAGCTATAAAATAAAAGCCAAATAGGATGTGAAGGATCGGGTCTGAAGGATAAATTTTCAGTGCTTACATGCAACCTGCACTGCATGAGCATTTACCAATAAATATTAAATGAATGTGCTATAATTACTGGATGAGCCCTCTGGCCACTGAGGCCACCGCTGTGTTGGGAAGTAGGCTGGGGTCTGCTGTGGAGGCTGGCAGTGTTTCAGCAAGAGGCAGGTGCCTTTCACTGGAACAGTTTGGGCTGCTGCAGGGTGCAGTGCTGATAAACAAGAGGGACTGCTGGAGGCTAAGAATGGCCAGAGGCAATGGCATGAGCATCCAGACCCTCAGACCAGGGTTGGGCGTGTAATGTTTATCAAGAGATTATACTGGGCAGTTACCCAGCCTTGCAGGTGATCTTTCCTGGCTAGGTTCGCACTGCTCTGTGCTGACTCCTGCCCAGCTGGAGTGTAGAGACATCCCTAGCCCTCTCCCTGGGGGTCTATGTCAGGAAAACCTCTACAGACAGGCGATACCTAGTGTGGTGGCTCTGTGAGATCCACCTGAGAGACTTCAGCTTTGAATAATGAGTCACCTCTTCATTTGTACTCAACTTTCATCATAGTCCTCTCAGAGCTGGTGAGACCTGATGTGAATAATGGAAAAGTTGATTTTATACAGAGAAATACATGCCTGAAGTCATTTGTTCCTCTCAAACCCTTGAGAAGGGCCGGCAGATATTTACAAACCCATGTGACAGAGGAGGGAGACACCTAGAGTTCAGGAAGCTTATGTGACTTCTCCAGGGTCACACAGCAATAAGAGTGCTCAGCTTTCTCTCTCCCAGTCCAGTGTGCTGTTGATCTCTTTATGTAGAGACATGCCAGCGCAGGTGGTAGGAGAACACAGTCCTTGACAGCCTGGGACTGGACGCAGACAGCTCAGGTTGCTGTCAGGGTTAAAGAACATACGGCACATGGAAGATTTAGCAAGGAGCAGCCAAATGACAACACTCAATAACGTTCATTTTTAGCATTTTGCTCTGCTGTTCTCTGGGACTCTCCCAACTGTCTGCACCCCACCACCACATCTCCAAAAGTCCCATCCCTCTTGATCGAGTGCTTCTATGTGGAGGCCATCTTCCTCTCCCTTGCACTGGTTTCTGGAATCTGGAGGTAGTAATTCTCATACCTGCTAATTAACAACTCTTTGGCTCTTTGAGGATCAAAAGTGAGCTATTGTTCTAGTCGCAACTCAAGCCAACATAGATCCAAGAAACATCAAAGGGAGCTTTTGTTACCTTCAAGCAGTTTCCCTGTGACATTCTGAGAGCCCTGCATCTATCATTTCCTCAACTTCTCCTCTAACTTCTCTACCTGCCCCGCCCACTGTCCCAACAGCCCACACAAGGAACGGAGAAGGCAATAACAGCTATTTTCTGAACAAGAGGGCAAGTCTGTCATAGCAGTAACTCAAGAACACAAGGCCTGTGTGGTAGAAAGAGGGGCAGGCAGAGTTTCCATTCCAGTCACAACCCTGGATTCTAGGTTGACCCCCAGCAATGATTCCCAGTCCAAGGGATACTGCAGAACCTCCCCACCCTCACCCCACAATGTGGAGGCTCATGTTGCTAGGGGAAAATGGAAAGCACAAAGTGTTCTGAAGGGATGTGGCCTCATCAGAGGAACAGCAAACTACAGAAAACATTGAAAGTCAGAAAAAGCCCTCCTCTAATGCCCTCTTTAAGGATAACCATTTGTCATTCTGCATGCTCTCCACCCAGGAATCAGTGTCCTATGAACTACTTTTCCCACAAAGGCTCCTTCTCCTCCCTTACATTATACAAAACCAGAGTTTAATTAAGCTCTAGGTTCCAGTCTGCTGCTATTTCATAAAGCAGTGAAATATAGTTGGAGGTATTGGACTATGCAGGAATGATTTTGTCTATTGCTTCTGCTTATAAAGGAGAAAAATGAGCACAATCCCTGGTTTTGTGTCCGTTACATGGGCTCCGATCAGGTGCTGAAGCTAGCATCTTTTGTGAGATTAAGCATACCAAAGGCTTTTTTACCATCACGGCCACATATAATGAGAACAACCCACATGCCTTTGCTCGTAATGAGTGCCATCTCAAGACCCATCTCATGGCAGCCTAGGAACTACCTTACCTGGAAGGTGAGTTCTCTTAGAAGTAGCACTTCACACATGGGGAATTGAGGCTTATGGGGTTAAATAGCTTGCCCAAGGACACACAGCTAGCAAGTGAGGAAGCCAGGATTCAAACCCAGTGTGCTAGCTCCAAACCCCAATTGCCTAATTGCTATACAATTTAAGGAAAAATGTTGATGATGATTAAGGTGGCTCAGCAGCATGGGAGTCTAAAATGTGTAAGATCCATTTGAAAGTTGGGGCATCAGTCTCCCTTTTTTTTTTTTTTTTTTGGAGGAAAAGATATGGAGAAAGTCTAGGCACGTGTTGGTAAGTGTAGCACAATGGCATTCAGGCGATGGGATTGGGAACTCAAGTGATGAATCTGGCCTTTGCATCTTTAAATACCTCAGAAGGTCAGATTAGCACAGAAACCCTGATGCTGAACCGAACACTTGGTCCTCCCAGTTGGCAAACATTAGCTGGTTGAAATACTTCCTGATGGAAATACCGATAACACGCTGACAAAAGTTCAGACTTGTTTCTAAAGGTCATCTCAACCACCGGAGCAATTAGTTCAAGTTTGCCTTTTGCTTTTCCCTGGAGAGAGTTTTAGCCGAAACCTCAAATTTTAGTCCTCTTTGCAACATATGGTCAGTGACAGTAGACAGTTTGAGATTATACCTCACACAGAATGTGCGGTGATCAAAAAGTTTCTCTTCGTCTGGGCTGGAAGCAGAGTTAAGACATTCAGACCGTGGCACAGCGACAGGTAGTAGCTTCTCCGAGGGGAATCTTGTCCCTGGAATGCTCCCGAAACCCCAGAACCATCCAGTGCCCTCCTGCATCTGATTTCTGCAAGCACCACGATGTCCCCGTGTTGAACTCCTTTAAATCCCCTGTCCCTTCTGCATCACCTATCAGCTTCAGCATGGAAAATCTGCTCCAACTTTCCTCTTACCCGCATTTCTTTCCTCTTCCTTTCCCATTCCTACTGCCACTACCCTCTTCTATATCCCATAACCTTCTGCCCAGCCTGTCCCGGCTGCCCTGTCTTCAGTTCACCTTCCTGTGCCTCCTCCATATGCAGGTGAAGTGACCTTTCTAAAACTGCCCTCTGACCTTAACTTAATCCTGCTTAAACACCTTCAGAATTTCCCATGGCTCTCAGAATAAAGCCCAAACCCTTCTGTGGATTGGACAGGCCCCTGCTTGCTTGTCTGTCCTCATGTGTTACACACTCTTTCACACTCTTTTGTTTTCCTTTCACTGTCAGCCTCCCTCGACTCTTGCCAAACCCCTCATAACCCATGCATTCTCTCATACACATTTGCATGTTACATTGCCTGTACCTGTAATCGTCTTACTACTCAGAGTATGTGAAGCCCCCAGTGGAAGTTAGACACCTTTCTCCCAGGTTCCCAAGGCCTCTAGGAGCACTCCTCCAAGTCTGAGTTCCTCAAGGACCCAAGGCAGGTTCCCGCTCTCTGTGGTGAATTGCATAGGACCCAGTTCATGGTCCTATGCTGGAAATGCTGAAAGCCACCTCACTTGTTAATGAGGACCAAATGTATCTTCGGTGGCACTGACTCTGATCAGTCTGCTGACTCTGGTCCTAAAGTGATTCTGATTGCAAATCTCCTGCCGTGAGCTTTCTGGGGCCTTCCATGGCACTTTTCTTCACATGCCTCGTCTGCCAGCTGCATGTGACTCTCCTGTTCTTTGTTATATGAGAGCATCCAGAAGCCAGCCCCCAGCCATGACAGGTGGTCTCTGGAGTGGGGCCTGCATTCAACTCCAGCGTCTGATGCTGAGGATTTCCGTGACTCTTGATTCATGCCTCTTCTGTCAATCAGGGGTGGCGGTTGTAATTCTCTCTACAGGTTTTGTGAGGATTCCATCAATCGTGTCACCTGTGTCTGGCTAGTTAGTAAAGTGCTCACAGCTGTTTATATTATTTCCTATCTGCACCTTCTGCTGCATTGTAGCATAGTTGATGCTGTCCACTTACTCCTCCTGTATGTTGTAGAGGCTAAAAACAAACCCAACAAACTTATTAATTGAAACTGAATTGCCCCTGAGCTGCTGAATGTTAGAAGGTAACCTTTCCCTATGGGATCATAACAAAAGGATTCTGCACTCTTTTTGAGGCTTTTAAAATTTACATAAATAATAGGAGTTTCCCCATAAGTAGAGTAGAAGTACTATGGCAAAGTTTCTCCAGCTGGGTAGGCTGAGTGTGTTGTACAAGTGCACACATGTGCACACTCTAAGGTGTGCTCTACCACAGGCAGTCCCCTCGCTTCCCTGTCTCATCCGCCTCCTAGCCACCTGGACCTCATTGCTTTAGGCCTATGGAGACTTGCTGGACAAGGGGGATCCCTAAGAAGCAGTCTTGAAATTTGCCAGACATATAGCCTCTCAAAGGGTATTGTTGGGGACATTGGTGTTTTGTTTTGCTTTTGAAACTCAGGAAAGAAATTCCTTCCAATTGTTAGTTGCCAGAAAGGACTTTGTTTCTATAGAGGGATTGCTACATTTTGAACTTTTATATATATCTTTACTCTGGCCACTGGGAAGCTCAGAGTATAGCTTACAGCCCTCCTTAAACAGGTCCCTCTGGTAATCAATACTGTTTTCCAATTTTACCGCAGGCTTCATCTTCATGCCCTACCTGAGTTCCCTTTTACCTTGAGGTCTTTACCTCAGCACCCAGCTCAGAGGTTTGCCTATAGTAAATAATTATCAACCACAGTCTAGTTCCTAAAGTCTATTACCAACAGACTACTCTGTACTTTTTTTTCTATGGAAATATAAATATAGGACTTTTTTGGAAAATGGCAAGATACAAATGAAGAAATCTTGTTATTGACATTCTTTTCCCTCTCACCCTCACTTTTTTCCTTCCTCATTGTCTCTCTTCTTAAAAACATAGCGAGAGATCCCTTAAAGTAGGATTTATTGTACTTTTATAGCTGAACGGGGAATAGTCCTTACCAGCTTGACTGGTGGAAAATATCCAAGCTGCACAGTTCACTAGTTTATATTACCTAATAGAGAGATAAATAAGCCATGATTCTTCTTAAGGACTGGCTTTTAATTAGATTTTTAATGGATCCTCTTTGACTTTCCCAAGCATAAGTACTGCTGTATTAGTTCATTATTGTGATTAAAAGCGGCTAATAATGATCATAACTAAATAATTTTCCTCAAGTGTTCCAACCTGGCTTACTGCCCTGTGTGTTCTCAGTAGCTGGCCTAAGCCTATCTCTTTTTCTTTGCAGTACACAACAGAACCACTGTTTTGTGTTGGAGGCAGGAAGCCTGCAGACACAGGAACGTGCAGAGGACATTCTCTCAGAGCCATGTCTTTGTGTTTTATGGAGTGCTTTACAAAACACTCTCTGCCACATTCCTCAGGCGCCAGTGGTCCCTCACAAGCAGAATCCAACTGGAATATTTCCGCAGGTGTATCTAGGTCTCTAGGTAGGATGTAAATTGGGAGGCCCAACCAGCTAGAGGTGTATGAGCTTGCAAATGGCTGTTGCGAAGGCTCAGCCACCATATGCCATCGGGCTGAGAATTAAAATAGCCTCCTCCCCCTGCATCACGTCCTGTATGTGATATATGAGCCCCATGGCCTAAGTGGGATAATTATTCTTCATTATATGTGTGTGTGTGTGTGTGTGTGTGTGTGTATGCAGAATGTATGTATGTATTATAAACAAAGACATGGTCATTTTGGAAATTTTAGAAATTTCCTAGAAGGAACAGAATAATAATCAAAATTTGTCTTACTATTAATATTGCATATTTGTCCTTGTCTTCTTCTAGGCATATATTTATCTCCACATTTGTTGCCTTAGCAATATATCACAACCATTTTCCCATGTCATTAAATCATCTTCTCCGGAATCATTGTTTAAGATCTGTAAAGTATGTCATTACATAGATGTATCATAATTTATTAATCTGTGTCTATTGTTAGACATTTGAACTATTTTTGAAACATATTATTATAAGCAACATTGCAATTAACATCCTTTTAGAAATATAGTGAGCACTATCATCATTTCCTTGGGTAAAAGTTTTAGGTCCTGGTTAAAGGAGAATTTTAATGTTTTTGCTGATGTTCTACAACACTGAGCGTTATCATTTTTATGATTAATATCTTTTTTAGGTTCCAAGACACAGAGAATGGTAATTGATTTACTTTAAGCTTTTTTTCTTTCCATACAAGTCAGATTGACCTTTTTTTTTTCATGCATGCATTGGCTATTTGAATTTCTTATTGTGTGGATTGCCTCCTCTTGCCCTTGGCCCATTCTGTGTTATGATGTTAATGTTGGTGTAATTACCTGTTGAGGGCTCAGGGTGTCCTACTTTAACAAAAAAATGTCATTTGCTGGCTATATAACTTCATTCTTTTTTTTTTTTTAAAGATTTTATTTATTTATTCATGAGAGACAGCGAGAGAGGCAGAGACATAGGCAGAGGGAGAAGCAGGCTCCATGCAGGGAGCCTAATGTGGGACTTGATCCCCGGTCTCCAGGATCCCGCCCTGAACCAAAGGCAGATGCTCAACCACTGAGCCACCCAGGCGTCCCATAACTTCATTCTTAAGGGGAGGATAGGATCAACTCTGGGTTTGGGATTGGGAAAATATGATATTACACTGCAGTCAAGCCCAGCAAAGTATAACACAACAAATTTACACACTAACCAAAGCTATTTTTAAATGTCATTGTCAGGCAATATATGTGTTATTATAGTTAGACCATGTCTTAATCCTGGCTCTCCCATGTACTTGCTTTGTGAACTTGCACCAAGTCACTTCACCCCCTCTGAGCCTCAGTTTTCTCATCTTTCAAATGGGATGATGGCATTTATCTCACAGATTTCTTTAGTAGCAAATGTGCTAAAGCTTATAAAACACAGTGCCTGACACAAAGATAGCAGTCATGAAAGACACTATCATTTAAGCAAATGTGCAGAATGATGGCGAATTTTCTGTTGAAACATATCACTTTTGAATAGTTTAATTTTTTAATGAATAGTTTTGATGTAACTCTTGAGGCTGCCCTTACCCTTTCTCCCTCCCTCTTTGCTGATAGGACAAACAGAGAGGTGCATGCTGTGTTAGAAGTCTTCTAGCTCCCATGGAATAGGCCCTCTTGGGGGATTTGCTGATACCCACCTTCATCCTGACCCACAATACCATGGGAATAGAAGTACTCCCAGGACCCAAAGACATCTTGGGGATAGGAAGGGTGACTTGGCCTCCAAATGCCCCAGCAATGAGTCGGATGTCTGTTACAGTCCAGTCAAAGGTCAAGTCAAAAAGAGACTTGCTTTGGTGGTCAGCCTCCTTCAATTTATTCCCAAGAGACACAGGCTTAGAACTTCTGGAGATATCAGGACATCAGCTCAACTTTACAAACACTTTGGAGGAGCCACCCAAGTGGAGGGGAATGGATTTATGAGGACTCTGACATGAACCTTGGGCCCTGCTCTATTTGATGGTTTCCACATAATTCATTTGGGATGGTGTAGGGAGAATTTGTTCTGTCGTTCTTGATTCTAGCACCCTTTATGATACACTGTAAACAGTAGCAATTGTAAAGGTGGATGCTGAATGTTTATCAACTTGTACCAGCTGGTAGTTGGAGAGGAGATTTGACTGTGTTTCAAGCTGGTTAGAGAAAGAGGCATTAATCTTACTTCTTATGAACATCTAAGACTCTCTAAGGGTTCCTCTTTGAGAATTTTAGGTAGTATCAATAATTCCAGCTTTGAACCTCTCCACCAGTATCATATACAACTTGTAACCATGTGAACTTTGCCCCTCTGGGCTTCCATTTCTTCAAGGACAGTAGTAATAATTTCCACACCTTCTTCAAAGAAGTTTTGAGGATAAAATTAAATAGTAGGGGTGAAAGGTCAAAGCTCATAGTGTCAAGATGAGCAATTAGGGGATCCCTGGGTGGCTCAATGGTTTAGCGCCTGCCTTTGGCCCAGGGCGCGATCTTGGAGACCTGGGATCGAATCCCACATCGGGCTCCCGGTGCATGGAGCCTGCTTCTCCCTCTGCCTGTGTCTCTGCCTCTCTCTCTCTCTCTCTCTCTCTCTCTCTCTATGTCTATCATAAATAAATAAATAAATCTTAAAAAAAAAAAAAAGCAATTAGTCTGGGCTCTAATTTCAAAACTACCCTCTGTGGCTTTTCTGTCACCATCTGTAAAATGAGGAGTTTGAACTTGGTCCCTAAGAGCTATACCATCCTGGGAGTCTATATGAAACGTCCAAAAGGATTCATCAACAGCTAATCCCGTAGACAGTGCTCCTAGAACTGAGTCAATATCGAAGGAAATCCAACTTCACAGGACAGCCGTTCATGGAGGGAAGAGACTACCCGCCCTCGTAGCTGCATTTAGGCAGGATCATCAGTTTTGTTCAGCATACAAGGAGCATTGTGTAAAATGTACATTAAATTTGGGGGATCCCTGGGTGGCTCAGCGGTTCAGCGCCTGCCTTCGGCCCAGTGCATGATCCTGCAGACCTGGGATCGAGTCCCACATCAGGCTTCTTGCATGGAGCCTGCTTCTCCCTCTGCCTATGTCTCTGCCTCTCTCTCTCCCCGCCCTCTCTCTCTCTGTCTCTCATGAATAAATAAATAAAAGAAATCTTTAAAAAATACATTAAATTTGGAATAAATAAATAAATCTTAAAAAAATACGTTAAATTTGGGTTCAAATCTTGACTGTCACTTTCTAGCTATGTAACTAGAAATGTTCTCTGGCCTCAGTTTCCATCTCTTAAAAAAAAAACTATCTGCTGGGTTTTTATGAGTGGCAAATAAGGTCATGTGTCTAAAAATACTTGCATATTATTATAGGGCCCCATACATAGTGGGCATTCACTAATGTGACCACCATTGCTATTATTGGACTAAAACAGAGAAGACAAGTTTCTATTTCAACCACCAAAGAATCCAGAGGCGGTGGCCCAGAGCCAAGAAGTGTTCCAGCAGGCAAAGATTGTATGTTCTGTCCCCTTGCCTTCCCTTCCCACTTCAATTAGTGTCCTTCTAGGAAATCACAGGTGAGTTGTAAGAATTAAGTTTGACCTTTAATAATCCAAGACAGTGCATCTGCTTATCTTCTCAAAGGGGAGCAACAGAATCCATTTTTTTTTTTTTTGACACCAAGCAGAATGGAAAGGTGTTCCTTTGTCATGGGCTGGTTTCATGCCTTAAACCCTTTCCTTATGAAAATAATTTACCCTGCTAATTACATCACATTAACCAACTACTCCCAGTATAGATTAAAGGACTGCTTTTTCAAATCATTCCATAAATTAAAAGCAGTCCTCCCAGATACATGATTTCATGGATAAATGCTGCATTCGTGTTGTCAGAATTTATGTTGAGAGGAAATGGGGGAAATGTATCCTTAAAGAAATATTTTGCAGTAGTTGTTAACACCTTCCACTCCTGCTCACTGCTGCTGGTACCACAATATAAATGTGCAAGCGGTTAGCATGAGATGAACATTCCGGAGCTTCAGGGGCCACCTGCCTACCCCTAGCTGGCTTGTTATTTAAATTCCCTTTGCATTTCACAGATTTAAATACTGCCAAGGGTCCTGATTTATGGTGTCCACATCACACACATAAAACTTTCACATGGATCTCCCTCTTTCTCACACATGGAAGGAAGTCAATTGTGGCCACAGGTGGAGTGGATTGTGGGCTAGTTGTCACCAGCAGGGTGTAAAGACCAGGCGAGAGCATCCACAAGCCAGCTGGAATGTGGCAGTGTTTGGGAGCCTGGTTCTGACAAGTCTGTCTGTCTACTCCTTCCATCAGCCACAAAAGAATTAAGAGAATGTGGGAGGATTGAAGGAGTAGAGACGTAGAAGAGAAGAAATTCTGAGGAGGATCACCTGCCCCTGGTAGGAAAGAAATCCACAGCCCCTCCTTCCAGATATGGATCTCATGGGACGCTGGGGAGCAATCCAGTAAAAGGAGATTAAACTAAGTGACCTTGGAGAATACAAAACTGATCATCAAGGTCCCACATCTGGTGCCTGTGGCAAGTTGTGGCCCTTCATGCACAGCTGGCTCTGAGGCTCCCTTGACACTTCAGATTCCAAACCTCCCTCCTCTGGGCATCTGCAGCAGCCAGGGTGCAGCATCATATTTAAGCTTGGCAGATCATCCAACATACACATTTTTTAAAAAAACGTTCATACAATATTTCCATTCTGAAAGGTAAGGGAAGATCCTAGCAAAGGCTTGATTTTGAAGAGGTTTATATGTACGCACACACACACACACACACACACACACACACACATGTGCATGCACACACACACAGAGACTCTTTATGAAGATCCTGTTAATCTTCCTGGTCCCTTCTCTCTCTTCCACCTGACCCCCACCCCACCCCACCCCTGGCTATGTTGAGAACTCCTCCAGGTGTGTAAGGCAGGGAGAGCACATTAATGGGAAAATGATTGCAACAGTAGCCCATTACTGGGCCCTATTCTTTGTCAGAGGACCTCACAGGTGACAAAAACTCATAGCCAGGGTCTCTGCTGTCATGGAATTTACATTATTTTGAGGAGAGACAGGCAATAAGAACCAAACACATAAGTAAATGAAATAATTTCAAAAAGTATACAATTACAAGAAAACACAATAGGATGATACAACTGGGACTGGTGACAAGGGCAAGAAGGGGCTGAACTTGACAAGTTCAAGGGACAGAAAGGAAGTGAGTGTGGTGAGAACACAGTGAGTAGAGGAGGGGGAGTGGAGGCCAGATGTATAGGGTCAAGGTTGGGTATCAAATATGTGAGTCCTTGTCTATACTATGAAGGTAAGGAAAAGGGTGAGTCAGCTACCAGTCTTCTCTAGACATCTCTGTAGACTCAGTGAGCAATAATGTGGTCCTTGAAGCTTTAGTGAACGCTGAACAAATTGGGTGGGCTTGTCTTCCAGCAATAAGGATTCTGCCAAGAATGATGACTGGCAAATGTCTGTCAAATGAACTCTGGTGTTTTTTTCTGGAGTGATCTAGACTCTAACTATCCTCAAAGTAGAGGGATAGACTCAGCCCCCCTGGGCACCTTCCTGACCCCAGAGGATGGAGGGTGGGGGGTGAGGAATGATTCTATCATCATGATGCTGGTCTGCAGCTAGAGGGAAGGGAGGATGTTTCTCAGGGCATAAGTCGTGACCTTAGGTGAATGATGTTCCAGCATTTACCCAGGAAGGTCTGGCTATATATCACTGATGCTTGCTTTCAAGTCTTCTAGTCCAAGTACTCAAGGTTCCTTGTGCTACATTGTCAATAACTGATATGACAGAAATGAAGAAGCCAGGCTTGGTCTTCCCAGCCCCTGTCTGGTACTCCATTAAAGTTCTGTAGTAAAATCAGGTGGAGAGGCATCTGGGTGGCTCAGTTGTTGAGCACCCGCCTTTGGTTCAGGTCATGATCTCAGGGCTCTGGGATGGAGTTCCATATCAGGCTCCCCACAGGGTACCTGCTTCTCCCTCTGCCTATGTCTCTGCATCTCTCTCTGTGTCTCTCATGAATAAATAAATAAAACCTTAAAAAAAAAAAGTCAAGTGGAGACAATGGGACAGGGGACCATATGCTGCATAGGAGTGGTTAACAGGACCCTCACATATGTGGTTAACAGGGTGTTCTGTGCAGTCAGAACTATGGAGTGGATGGTAGGGAGCCAAGTGGTAGGTAAGTGGGCCTCTAAGTTATGGGTGAGGGGAGAATCACGCAGAATGGATAGAGAACTAAGCCAGGCAGACCAGAGTTCCAGTCCAACGGATGTCACCAGTCAGCATCTAATCATATCTAGTCAGCATCTAATGTTCAGCATGAGGGAAGCATCAACTCAGAACCTTTCTCTCCTTGGCCCCATGGACCAAACTGCTGAAAGATCCCTACAAAGACAGCACTGAAGCCACACACAGCATCCACCCCATTGTAAAGGAGATTCTCCTTCCTGGACTGAATTGGAAATCCCTGTAAGTTGTCCAGGAAGAAAGCAGTAATGGGAAAATAAGAGTTGCTTCTGTTTATTGAATATTTATTCTAGACACTGTGCTAGTGAATTACTCATTGAATACTCACAGCAGCCCAATGAGGTACTCTCTTACTATCCCATTTGAAATGAAGAAACTGGGGTATAGAGAGGTTACACAGTTGCTCAAGGACTTAGCTTAGGAAGTGACTGTGTAGGAGTTCAGTGCAGGTGTCTAGGAACCCACAGTCCATGTGAGTACCACAGCAGTTCTCATTTAAGACAGATGAATAGTTCATCATAAGCAGGCAGGTGGAGGGTCCCAGGGGCTCTCAGACAGCTATCTAGATTTCTAGCCCAGGCCCTATGATCAGACCTGGCTGGGACCAGTGCCTCACACAGCCTGGTGAGCACTGCTTTCTCTCATCCTGCCTTTGTAGATTTTTCTCTGCCTGCCGTTGGGCTTCTGGTTAGCCTCAGACTGGAATCTCACCAAGGAGCAGGGGACAAAGCTGCACCATTCAGTGTAGTAGAGAGCAGGAAACCTGCTCCAAGATGTCCTGATCCAAGATGCTCATGCTGCAGTTATACCCAAGGTGGTGGACACATGAGGCCATCCACAAAACTAGAGAACTCACCTACTTGCAGGGCTGGGCAGGTCACCTAAGGTGCAGAAGCTAGCCAAAATACTGCCAGCCTTCCTTGTAGTAATGTAAGGCTGTTATACTTCAGTTCCTTGATTGTGTTGTAAGTCAAGCTAGAAATTTGGATTTTTAAAGATGAAATCTCCCGTCTTTAAAATATTAGCAGCGGATTTTAAAAATCATTTTTTTAAAGATTTATTTATTTATTCATGATAGATACAGACCGAGAGGCAGAGGTGCAGGCAGAGAGAGAAGCAGGCTCCATGCAGGGAGCCGGATGCAGGACTCGGTCCCGGGTCCGGGGATCACAACTTGAGCCGAAGGCAGGTGCCCAACTTCTGAGCCACCACCCAGGCGTCCCTAAACATCATTTTTAATGTTGTTCTGTGCATACTAAGTATTTCTATTGGCTGAAGGAAGCCCAGACATTACCCCTTTGAGATTTCTGCAGTATAGTAGGGGTAAGAGTCTCCGGCTTTGGAACAGACTGCACTGGGTTCAAATCCCTCCCCTTCCACTTCCTAGTAGTGCAGCTTACATAGATGACGTCACATCTCGATCAAATGAAATGCCTGGCTTCTGAAATGCCAGGTCCAGTGGCTGTCAGTAGGAAGTGCTTACCGAATGTTGCAATTGTTATCAAGTAGATGTGAAGGGGGAGCTGCCTGACTTTGCTTCTAGGAAGCAGGAGAGGTACTTGTATTATATCATGTCCTTCAAAGAATCTCTGTGGTCCTCTGGAGCTGAAGAAATGGCAGCTTTCTGTTTGCCAGGAGGATTCTGACCCTGAGTTCCTTACCAAGAAGGTAAAGGCTACCATGAGCTTGTGATCAGTCAGGACAAAAGCAAGTGCTCTTGGAGCTTGTGCTTTAAAATGACCCCTCTTGGGATCCCTGGGTGGCGCAGCGGTTTGGCGCCTGCCTTTGCCCCAGGGCGTGATCCTGGAGACCCGGGATCGAATCCCACATCTGGCTCCCGGTGCATGGAGCCTGCTTCTCCCTCTGCCTGTGTCTCTGCCTCTCTCTCTCTCTGTATCTGTCATAAATAAATAAATAAATAAATAAATAAATAAATAAAATAAATAAGTAAAATGACCCCTCTTATTCAGAATTTATCACCAATTCCTGTGGCAAACACCCCAGCATCTGTGTTCCTCATTGTACATAGTGGCAGCCTCATGATGTTTGGTCAGTTCAGAGGGACCTGAGATGGCAGCTTAGCTTCCTGGCATGGAATATTCTGGGCACTCTTCCTTGCTACCCTCTGGAGCAGCAGAGAGTCCTTTCCCTGGGTGGGGGGTGGTGCACTTTCCAAATCTGAGTCTGTCCTACTCTCTCCTCTGGGCTCAGCCTACTGTCTGAATCTCATAAAAAGGAGTGAGGGCCAGGGAAGAGCTCGCTCACCCAGGTTAAAGATATGGTGTCACCAGAGTAGGAAACACAGTTATAGGGCAGCCCTGGTGGCTCAGCGGTTTAGCACTGCCTTCAGCCCAGGGTGTGATCTTGGGGTCCTGAGATCGAGTCCCACATCGGGCTCCCTGCATGGAGCCTGCTTCTCCCTCTGCCTGTGTCTCTGCCTCTCTCTCTCTCTCTCTCTCTCTCTCTCTCTCTCTCTGTGTCTCATGAATAAATAAATAAAATCTTTTAAAAAAGGAAACAGAACCATAAATTTTTGCAGTCCATAGAAAGCCAAGTTGCTCCACAGCCTGTCCCAGCACAGTGAAGCATTCAGACGGAACTACAGGCTAGCATGCTAAAAGAATGCCCCAGGATCTCAATCTTAAAACAGTTTCTCAAATGGTACAGCACAGAATTACATTCATATCACATAACAAAATTTCTGTGAATTCCCTCCATATCTCAGTGTCAGGCAGCTGCTCCCTACTCCCCAATTTCCCCCCACATGTTCTCCCAAATGTAGCCTGAGCTCTTCTGGCCTCCCTGACCTGTTCTCTTACCTTTCAGATCTAGTTTCTTCCTAACTCTGCCTTCCCATGTGACTGGAGCTCACCTTCTCCCCGTCTGCCCCTCTCACCAGAGCTCCAGGCAGCATAGTAAAAACAAGCAGGCAACAAAAAGTACATATGCACTCACATTAATAGAGTGGATGTCACAGGCTCAGGGAGTAGCCATTTGAGAGACCGCTCTTTTGACAAGCAGAATGTTTGAGAAGCAGTGTGAAGAGTAGCCTTCTCATGTATGAACAGGGCAGTCCCTACATCTGCAATAATACTCATCTCATTTGACATCGAAGGAAATTCCACTCTTTATACCTTATGGAATGGGGCTGATCTTGTGATTCACTACACAGCAGGGCAAGTAACCAGGTAACTTATGTTCTGTAGCCAGTCTCATCTTGATCAAGCCCCCTCCTGCTGAAAGGGGAGGGGGGAATCCCTAACCTTTCCAATAAAGAGAGAAGCCATCTCTTTTTGCTTAAATAGTTTCTTGTTGGGGGGTGCCTGGGAGGCTCAGTCAGTTAAGCTTCTAACTCTTGGTTTCAGCTCAGGTCATGACCTCAGGGTCGTGAGATGGAGCCCTACGTGGGCTCCACGCTCAGTGTGGAGTCTTCTTCTCTCTTCCTTCTGGCCCATTGCTTCCCCACCGCCCCCTGAGCTCAGGCTCTCTCTATATATAAAATAAATAAATAAATCTTTTTAAAAAATTGTTCTTTTGGGCATAGAGGGAAATTTTCATTCCTCTAATGGCAAAGGTGGATATAAGATCCCGCTGCCCCAACCTGGTCCTCTGGCACCCATTGCTGGAGTCCATGGCTAATGAAACTTGCGGTCTCTTCTCTCCACACAGTGGGGAGACCTGATGGCCCACCCCACCCACCCTCTGAGCCTGGGCCCCACTTGTCTTCTACAGTTTCTCTATGGTTCAGACATATTTTCCTTCCAGTCCCCTGGTGTATTTCTCCCTCTGCTTCCACTAAGTGATCCTTTTACCCCCTACACATGTTAACCTCATGATGGGCCCCCAGCTCCCTTAAACATCTTCTATATCCCCCACCCCCAGGAGCTCATGGACACTTTTCACTTTTCTACTCTCAGAACTCTATTCCTAGATTTTCTGGCTAAGCCCCCAAGTCACCATTTCTAGGCTTCCCTAGCTGCCCATGCTGGTGGCAGGGTACTTGGCACGAAAGTCTCCTCAGAAGAGGGAAGACAGGTATGGCCCCACTGTACTCAGCCACTCCCCATTCCAACTCGGGTAACTCTCCTTGACCTGTCCTCCATGTCTCAGTTTAGGGTTATCTTTGCCAAGTACCCCCAAGGCTTGGCCCCTCGAAATCTCTTCCATATTGGCCAAAGAGCATTCTTTTCCTGATTGCAGAAAACCCACCATTATGCCATATCCTCTTCTTACCTTCCCTGGATTACAGGTGGCAGCTGCTCTTTTCTTTACTAGAATATTGAACCTCAATGGCAGATAGAATAGAAAAGATCTTGTTTACCAGAAAAGCAGAAATATAACAGGAAGTGTTTTTAAAATAGTACCCTTATTTCATTTATCACATGCTTGCTTTTGTCATAATAAAAACAGATATGATAGATAACATTTTCCTATTTTCCAGTTGAGAAAACTGGGGCTCAGAGAGGCTAAGAGATCTGTCAGGGTCACACAGCTTGTTGGTGGTACAGCTGGGAAGAGCACATGGATGTCTTGACTCTGGGTTGAGTGTTCTTCTGTGGCACTGTGCCACGTCCCCTGCTAGGGTGCCCTTCTCCTCCTCGAGGCTCTGAAGTCAGCCACAGGGCACCATCAGCTCCACCAATCTGCTCCCCTAAAGTGATTATAAAGTGGAAACCATGAAATCAGCAGCTGCAAGAGCGGCAGGAATTCTTACTCAATAGGCACAAATCCTGGAAGCCAGCAGTTAATGCTGAAGTCACTGTGAGCTTCATTTAATCTTTTTTTTTTTTTAAGAGATTGCCAGCTATGAATGTCTGGGAGGTGGCCAACGATCTGTTGTAAGCACTTAATAATTTGTAAGTCAAACCCCTCTATTGATGGCAATGTGATGTCGAAATTACTCAACAACGCACATTGAAAAGACAAATCAGTTATCCCTGGGTCTCTCCAAAGGTGGCTTGGGAAGGCAGCACATGGATATGTAAGTATGTATAAACATATATATAGTTAATGGCGTGCAGAAAGAATAAAAACTGGCATAGTAATTGAGGAATCTTTCAGACTCCCCTTCTCCTGGCTGGGAAACCTGCCCAGCCAAGAATCCACAAAGCCCCTGCATCAAATAGGAGCCCTCTTCTTATCCACTGGGCATAGGAGGAAGGGAGGCTCCCATTGCCCACAGAAAAGGTTCCGAGGCTACTCAGGCCCTGTTCTGTGCAATACTCTTACACAAGAAGAAAAGATGGGACATCTTCACCCCATTGCCTTCTCCAAGCCCCCTTCAGCTCCCATCTGTAATTGTATAGAAGATGCCTAACCAGCCTCCTTGCCTCTATCTACAATCCTTATCTGTGGAGAAGCCAGAACAGTCTTTTGTGAAACCAAGGTCAGAAGATCATGTCTTGCTCAAACCCGCTTCCACTGATGGCCTGTTGAATATAGAGTAAAATCCCATTGTTTATAATGTGGCTGATAAATCCCTACATGTTTTGATGACTACCTGCTTCTCTGACTTCTTCTCATACTTAACACCCAGCACTCTCTGTGAGCTGCAGCCTCTCCTGGCCTTCTTTTTTTTTTTTTTTTTTCTAAGATTTTATTTATTTATTCATGAGAGACACAGAGAGAGAGAGAAGCAGAGACACAGACATAGGAGAAGCAGGCTCCATGCAGGGAGTCTGATATGGGACTTAATCCTGGGACTCCAGAATCATGCCCGGGCCAAAGGCAGGCGCCAAACTGCTGAGCCACCCAGGGATCCCCTCTCTCCTGGCCTTCTTGCTCTTACTTGAAAAAGTCAGGATGTCCTTTGGGCCTTTGTTCAACCTCTGCCCAAATGACTGGCTTTTGACTTAGCACTTTATTAAAGTCTGATTTCAGATGTTACTTCCTCTTTGAGGCAGAAACAGGTTACACTGTTTTTTTAGCGCATATTTTTATCTGAGTCAATCATTCATCTTCCTACAATGAAAGGTTTCAGAAAGCGAGGAGTTTTTCTCTCTAGTACCTAGAGTGCTCTTTGGCTTATGGTTGGCATCCCTGGGAATCTTGATTGACTGGACCGATTCCCTTCTCCCCCTACTTGAAGAAACGATCATATTGAAATTTACCAGAGACCCAGTCGTTCATTTTTTTTTAATTTATTTACTCAAAAAACATTCACCAATTCCCTACTATTTGCCAGCCTGTATGCCAGGCATTGGGACCACAGAGTAA
This sequence comes from Canis lupus dingo, assembly GCF_003254725.2. Classification (NCBI taxonomy): domain Eukaryota; kingdom Metazoa; phylum Chordata; class Mammalia; order Carnivora; family Canidae; genus Canis; species Canis lupus. The sequence continues at coordinate 43,147,558 of NC_064246.1, forward strand.
CCTGTGACCTCAAAGAAATCAAGATCTAGAAAACTCTATGATACTTGTTCAATGTGATAACAAATATAACAAAGGCGTGCATGATGTACTCAAAAACTGAACCCCTAGGTCAGGGCTTTCAAAGAAGAGATTTCAAAAGGAGATAAGCCTTGAGTTATAACTTGGAGGATGTATGGGGGTTAGGCAAAGAAGGGGTTGAAGTATTCTAACCAGCACAAGCAAATATCAGACACTGCTCCATATGGCTGGAGTAAATGATTCTCATGAAGGAGAAGCAGGAACCAGAGAGGCAGATAGGGCCAGATTAAGAGGGACCTTCATAACATTAAAGAGTTTGGACTTCATCTTGAAACAACTATAAATTTTTAAGGAAATTACTTTGGTCCCAGTGGAGAGGATGTGTCTGTCAAAGGAGGAAAATATTGGTCTTAAGAAACCCTGTGTGCCTAGATTAAGGGAGTGAAATAGTTTCCTAAGGCTGCTGTAACAAATTGCCACAAACTGGGTGGCTTAAAGCAGAAATTTATTTTCTTACAGTTCTGGAGGACAAAAGTCCAAAGTCAAGGTAGAGGTGGTCATGTTCCTTCTGAAGTCTTTTAGAAAGGATCTCTCCTTGTCTCTCCCAGCTTCTGGTGGCCCCAGGTGTGCTTTGGCTGGTGGTTGTATCACTCTAGTCTGTGCCTCTGTCCTCCCATGGCTCTCTTCCCTTTTGTATGTCCTTCATACAGTATTTCCCTCCTCTTACACGAACACTGGGCAGGTTGGACCAACATCTGCACAAATGATCTCATCTTGATAAGATCTACAAAAACCCCATTTTGAAACAACGACACATTCACAGGTACTGGGGTGTCTTAGTCCTTTCGGGCTGCTATAACAAAGTACCACAAAATGGGTGGTTTATGAACAACAGAAATTTATTTCTAACAGTTCTAAAGGCTGGAAAATTCAAGATCAAAGCCCTGGCAGATTCACTGTCTGGTGAGAACCCTCCTCCAGATTTCAGGTTGCTGACTTTTCGTTGTATCTTCACATGGTGGAAAGAGCTAGGAAGGTCCATGGGGCCTCTTTTATGAGAGTACTAATCTCATTCATGTGGGCTCCACCCTCATGGCTAAGCACCTCCCCAAAAGCTCCCTGCTTCCTGATACTATCACATTCGGCATTAAGTTTCAACATATGATTTTTGTGGGGGAGCACAAATATTCGATCCATAGCACAGGAGTTTGGATTTCAGTACATCTTTCAGGGGGGACATAATTTAACCCATAACAGGGAGTAAATGGAAAGAAGGAAGAAATTCCAGAGTTGAATAGAAATGGATTCAAGAAGTCTTAGAAGCTAAGCAGATGTGAAAGTCTGAAGGAGAGGTGGTGACCTAGAAAGATTCCCATGTTTTGGTTTTATGTGATCAGGTGGAGGGTGGAGCCATTCATTAAAATATAGAACATATCATACAGGATATAGAACACAAGATCCCTGTTTCTCTTCTTCAAATACTTAGCCCATCATCCAAAGTAATCTTAGTAGCCTAAAGAACTTCCTTAGAGAGGAAGAAATGGCAAGAAAAAAAAAAGAAAAAGAAAAAAAGAAGGTAACTACATAAGAGGGAATGTTACCTTCCTCAAAATTCAGACCAGAAGCCAAAATGGAAATCAAATTACTGAATTCAATTGATTTCTTAAAAACTAGAGCCACAGACACAACCTGAGTTTTCCTTGTGGAGGAAAAGGAAGAAGCCTGTTTTCCCAGCCTAATCTATTGACCCCTCATTCATTCAGGAGCCAAGCTGGAATCAATAGTGTCTTGTTTGGTTGGAAAACCTTAGGAAAGGGAGGCTACCACGTAGCCCAGAGCTTACTTGAGAAAAGCATTCACATGCACAGGAAACAGCAGACTCTACAGGTATAGCACCCTCTGCCTTGGCCCCAGCCGTCCAGGGTCTGGTTCTGACATGGTTCATCCGGTGCCTATTGCTGAGCCTCTTTGATGTCCAGACCAAACACAACCCGCTTTCCCATGGGCATCGGTGCCTTTTCACATGTTTACCTGGCGGCAGTCGTTCTCTGCAACATCCGCCTATGCTTTGAAACAGAGTGGGGCAGAGGTAGGTGGGTGATCCCCATGAAAAGGCTGATTGAATTTGTAGGCTCCAGACAGAGGCGATGATGCAGTGTTTCAGCAGTGGTGTGAGAGGAAGCTTAGATGGTGTGGAATGAAATCTACCTTTCTTCTACTTAGAGCCCAGTTCAACCTCAGAAGACCTCAACAGCATGATGGCTTATTGGGACTGAGACGTTGCCGGGTCAAGGCCAAAGAGGCTATGACCTACCACATTTTACAGATTGTTGACAGACGGGCTTACTGGCCTTCACACTCTGTATTCTTCTGGACATTTTCCCTCCCTCTTGTTCTTCTGACAGTTGGGAAGTCTTGTATGGCTTAGTTGGCCTTGACAAGCTTTCTGTTGCCTAAGGCCGGGAAACCACCTCTGCTCTTAATCTGACCCAGCTAATTGGCCCTAAAGAAGTAAATTATGTAGAAAGAGGAGCTGTCTGTGACTCTTGCCACATATATCACCTAAGTATAAGAGACACAAAGAGTGACCATAGCCTTCTTATAAATCTATTATGTCCTCTTGACCTCTGAGCAATAATAAATAGTATTCTTGCAGGCTGTCCTGAAGATATGAAGACGTTTTGTGAGAACATCTGGCATTCATTGACTCAGGAAAAGGAAGAAAAAAATCACAAGCCCTGGGACAGAATTTCATTTTCTTTTCATGTTGCCATGTGGGTGAAGGAGCCCTCTCTGTCTTTAAGCAAATGTGTGTGGGGGGATAATGGGGGGAGGTTGGTGGTGGTATGTGAGCTCCCTTTCAAGTTTTAAAGGAGGCATAAAAATGCACATGCATTTCTGTGAAGAAGTTCTCTGGCAGGGGGAGCATCTTTTTGAAGAGGGGTTAGGGATGTCCGGTTATTGTAACTTGCTGTCAGTATGTCTTCTTTCCTTCTGCTCCTGTGAAGTTTTCTCTGTGCTGCCCTCTGGGAAGACTTGGGTCACAGATTATGGATTCTATAGGTTGCTCAGGGGACACCAGAGTGTGCAAACATGAAATGGACAAGAGCCCAGAGGGCTAGTTTGCTTGCTTACCCAATCTCTCTCTCTCTCTCTCTCTCTCTCTCTCTCTCTCTCTCTCTCTCCCCATTTCTGTAGATTTTGGCTCATCAGCTCAAAACCAACAAATTTAGATTCCCCTTGGAATGCAGTGGAAGTTCACTTCTGAAGCCCGGATTGCCTCTTTCCCACAGGATAAGCATATGCTCTCCTTCCCCCACACAAAAGTTGGCCTCTCTTTGATCAGTGAGTTTAAATCAGAATAGGTCTTAGGTAGCCAAAGTGGCTTAAAATGTTAGCAAACAGTGGGATCCCTTTTAATTTTTAAAGGGAACTCTAATTCTACCCTTTATGACTTGCTTAATTATCCTGGGCCCCTGAACAGCTGTCTATTGATTCCAATTAACATGATTGACATCTCCTCTGGAAGGTAAAAGCTAATCAACTACAGAGTCCCCCACTGAGAATTCATTTCCTTCTTGGAGTCATTCCTGGGCAGGAGGAAACTTAAATAGAGAATTGAGATTCGGCACCCACAGCTCTGATTTACTCTTTTATATACAGTCCCACAGTGTCTTGTACAGGGGGGGGAAAAAGGCTAGAAATTAAAAAAAAAAAATGCCAATTTATTTTTGAATCAAACTACTGTTAATTCTGTTGGCTTTCTTTTTCCTTCTTTTTCTATTTTTTATGAATCTAAATTGATCCCTTGAATGTTTGATTTCCTTTTCCTTTCCAGTTCTGAAGGACCCACAGAATCTACTCCTGATTACTTATGACAAGTTCACAAGTTGACATGAACTTTCTGGTGTAGCCAGATTTCAGTTTTCCATCTTTTGGATGCCGATCTTGATGGTTTTCTCGGTATTTTCAGATTAAAAACAAAAAGCAAATATGAGGGAGGTTATGTCAGATAACAAATCAGGCTCTATAAAGATAGCAGAAGGCTGGAATGATGCTGAACCTGAATATGATACAAATAAAGCCAACAAATTCATTCAATACATATTTGTTTCTATCATGTGCCAGGTACATGGAAACTTCTAGAACGGTGAATGTGATCTGGCCATGAAACCTGCGGCATCCCCTCTCCTCCATGTACACATTTCTTGTCAGAAAGGAAATCCAAGTGTTACAGTTGGCAGAAAGCTCAATGTGAATAGTATTATGTGCTATTATAGGCTTCAGAGTATCCAGTTCAAAGGGGCAGTGGTTAGGCAAATCCTCACATTGATTGGCATTTTATTTGACTATAAATTTCGTTAGAGCAGACACAGTGTTGGTCCAGCTGATCACCGCATTCCAACAGCCTCGCACAGTGCTTGGCGTGTCACAAATACTGAATGGAGATTTGCTGAATGAATGAATTCTCTGGGCACAAACCCAGTAATTTCAAAGAAATGCGGGCCAACTTTGTGCTCAGAAAGCTGGGCAGAGAGAATGATTATTGGATGAGGGACGGACAGATGGATGGATAGGCTGGCTAAGGTGAAATTAGAAGAAATGAGGTGAGATTTTGATTTTGGACAAATAACATAGGAGAACTGATAACTCTCAGTGTTTATACTCAAGAAAGAGTTTGTAGACTGGGTATTTGTACATAAGGAGATCTAGCACTGCATCCCTAACCGTTGAGTGACCCTCCTTTAGTTGCATTGGGCAATAAGTGAAAAGAATTGTGGGAGAGGTCCTGACAGCAAGCAGTACGGTCCAGCAGACCCAGGGTCAGCTGGTATGTTAATTTCACTCTACTGACTGGAGAAAGTGCTCTCCTGACACACTTCTTTCTTCTTTTCTCTCTCATTCTGGAGCCATGCCATTTACTTGAAGGAGAAGTGGGGAAGAGGGGGACAGCCAAGAAAGAATAAATGGCTCAACTATGCTGGTAAACCAGTGTCCAAGTCTGGCTTTGCAAGGCTGCCACCTCCCTGGTACAGATCAAACAACTGTGGTAGCATTTCTCAACCAAAATGGAACCAACAACAACAAATAAAAACAATACCACAAACCCGCCCTGAGAGCTACAGAACACTTTTGTTTCTCTTTCACCCATTTCCAAATGTAGGTTTGTGTCTAACAGATGAAAGTGTGTTGGCTATCATTTGTCAACCCAAATGCCGCTTTCTGTGTCTTTATGTCACTTCCTTTTACCACTACAATAAATCTTCAGACAATTAGAAACTTCCTAGCTTCCTGCAAGGAGTCCGGAGCCCTAGACCAGACTTCTGGAGGGAAGCGAGTATTTCTGATGTTTCCATTTAAAGCAGTTTCTGTAATTTTCCTTCTTATAATTTTGATTTCATACTTTTCTGTGTATTGGGACCAATATATTTTTTCCGACTCCAAATATTTGCCCGTGCCCTGAGAAAGGTCCAGGGTCTCAGGCATTGATGAACACGTGGCATGGCCTCACCAGCTGTAGCAGTCCCAATGGCCCCTGGCAGGCTGTTGACTTCATAACACACCTGCCTGATTGTCCCCTCTGTTCAAACTGGGTTTTCAGTTGTCCACTGAAGCTCGGGCACTATGCTGGGTCATGGTGCTGCTCAACCCCAAGAGTCCCAAGCTCTGGCCTGTCCTTTGCTCAGTCTATACTGAAACGCCAGGTTTCAAGAACAATATCTTTACTAAGTGGGGGATTTTTCTGAGCAGCTGAACCAATGGGTCAAGGGAGCTGGGTTCCCCTTTCCAGACTGTGATTCCTTCCAGAGGAATCCCATGTCACCTGCAGAGATGAGATAGAGGTGGTCACTATTAACAACTTAATGTGGCTATTAATATCTGAAGTAGAAATACTATGGCATTTAACGTACATTACTGTTACTCGGATCTGGAACTTGCAACTTGGATCTGACTTTGCTTTTTATACTCAGATCTCAAAAGTACAAACAATTCTGAGTCCTTGGCAGCAGCACTGGAGGAAATCCGTAGGCAAACTAAATAACTCTTGCTTCAAATGACCATATCTGTGGTGATGCTTGAATTCTGATAAGTCTGGTTGAGAAAACCACTCTCCTTATTATTGTGCCACATCATCTGTCACCCCAACTAGACTACCAGCTTCACCGCGGCAGAGAGTAGCTTACATTGTGAGGAGCTGTGTTCAGTGAAAGATCACTAAGGACAGTAATAAAGAATAATAATAAAAATTATCATTCATTGAATGTTTGCCAAATGCCTGGTTCTGTTATCAGAATGTGTTACACCTTATCACATTGGTCAGAGGGGAAGGCCACTCTAAACAAGCTGATGATTCTGTGTTTAAGAATAAGGAAACTGAGGGACGCCTGGGTGGCTCAGCAGTTGAGCATCTGCCCTCGGCTCAGGGCCTGATCCTGGGTCCAGGGATCGAGTTCTGCATCAGGCTTCCTGTGGGGAACCTGCTTTACCCTCTGCCTGTGTCTCTGCCTCTCTCTGTGACTCTCATTAATAAAATATTTTTTAAAAAAAGGAATAAGGAAATTGAGGAGGTACATGGGTGGTTCAGTTGGTTAAGTGTCCAACTCTTGCTTTAGGCTCATGATCATGATCTCAGGGTTGTGAGACCAAGCCCTCCATCAAGCTCTGTGTTCAGCATGGAGTCAGCTTGAGATTCTCTCCCTCTCCTTCTCCCTCTGCCCCTCACCCAGCTTGTGCTCTCTCCCTCTCTCTGTCAATAAATAAGTAAATCTTTTTAAAAAAAGTATCAGGAAATTGAGGCTTTAAGAGATTAAGCAAGCTGTCTGAGAGACCACTATGTACAGAGTGTGAATATTCAAACCTCATCTGCTGCAAAGTCTGTGCCCTGAGTCCCTTCAGTTTCTCCTCGCTGGCTTGAATTTCATTCAAACGGCACTAAAAGAAACAAAATGGGGGCACCTAGGTGGCTCTGCGGTTGAGCATCTACCTTTGGCTCAGGTCATGATCCTGGGGTCCTGGGATCGAGTCCTGCATCAGGCTCCCTGCAGGGAGCCTGCTTTTCTCCCTCTGCCTATGTCTCTGCCTCTCTCTGTGTCTCTCGTGAATAAATAAATAAATAATATTTTTAAAAAATGAGTTATGGGGGCAACATGTGGATCTTGAAAGCAGTGAATTTGACATTTTATTCCATTTTGTTTCCTTCTTTGCTTTCTTCCTTACACAACCGCTTACTAGACTATAGTCTGGTCCTGCTCTTAAGTCTCTGGTCACCTAGTAGAGAGGGTGACAACACAGTGCATCCTGCAGCACAGTGGGCTGAGAGCCTTCACAGAACCATGCCCTGTTCACTGTAGCACAGGGGAAAGAGCAGCCAGGGAAGGAGGGGCAGGAGGTGTCCCAGCACAGAAAGAGACAACATTGTGTGAGAAGACTTGGAGGCGGGAAGGTATTCAACATAGGGAGAGACAACACGTCAGGGGGAATTTAGACCAAATGGATTAAAGGAGTTGTTGTGGAAGATGGTGGTCATAAGACTAGACAGAAAGGCAATTTAGAGCCATACTGTGGAGACTTCTGGAGGATGCTGGAGGCAGAGATACCAATAAAGATGGGTGCCAGCACCTGTGCTACATTGGAAGGTATCAGAGATAAGGTAAAGGGTTGGATTCAAAAGACATTTCAGTTGTAAAATCCACAGGGTTTAGAGACAGGTTTGAAAAGGGGGAGGAAGGGGGAAATGGTGGGAAATGAATCCGAGGGCTTCAGGCAAAGCAATAGAGTGGATGGGGGGCGTTGTCAGGGGGCTGAGGATGAAAAAGTGGCTTATGGGGGTGGCCGAGGAGTCATCACAAGTACAGTTTTGGACATGTTGAGTTTGAGATGCCTGCAGGACATCCAGGTGGAGAAGTATATTTTTTCATCTATGCATTGTGTTTTGTTTTCTTGTTTTTGTTTTTTTCACAGTCTACAAATAGAACTTGAATCCTCTTTCAAGAAGGGAAGTTGCCAGTAAAAATAATGTCGGCATTAGTGTGTCTTGACTGTGGCTGGAGTAGGCCCCCTGTGGCAAAGCCCAGAATATAGAAAGCAAATGGTGTTTTTGGCAGTAGGGGACAGGCGCCCAGCTGCTAAGTTGGGGTTTAGGCCTGGAGAGGGGGCCAGAGGGTTGAGGAAGGATGGGGGGCAGGCAAATTATCTCTAAGAAGAAATCACTTTTGTTTTTAATTTTACACACATGGGGCTCATAATACTTGCAAAAATGGGGCTTAGCAATGGAGAGAGATGGAGAGATAAGAGTGAGCCTCCCTTACTGAGAGGCTGGGGGGCACTATTGCTTTCCGTGGGACAGATTTTGGTGCTCACAAGAATGGATTTTTGGTGAAGGTCCAGAAGAAAGTGATTCCCAACCCTCTCCTAGCTTTCGTGGCTTCCCTCATGCAGTCCACCTCTTGGCCCTGCTCTGCCCAGAGCATACCCAGGAGATTTTGGGTCTGGAGAAGTTTCAAATATACGCAAGATTATTGCTCTCTCGTGCCTTACTTTTACTTACTTACCTAGTTACTTTAAAGCAATGTCAAAGGGAACCAGTATCTTCTGCAGGGTATCGGATTCTGGGAGCCGCACCTCCCTTCTTGTATTAATTTAGGAATGTTTCATTTCTGTAGAAATGGTGCTGTGATCTTTGCTTTTCTATGCATGCCTTTCATCCTGCACTCACAATGTGCTGTACAGATGTTCCACTGCTAGACCCTGGTGCCCCTAATTTGCTTAGCGATCCCCTGCGAGTTACTGGTCCCTCTAGGCAATATGTTTACCTGCAGCTAAGCATACAAACAGG